>NC_057803.1:135651049-135996080 GCF_018294505.1 Triticum aestivum | reverse complement strand
TGACCTAAATCCCCTCACCCGCACCCCACTCCTCCTCTCGTTCCCCACTCCCCCACCTTTCTGGATCGGGGCAACGGCGCCCTGACCCCGTCGCCGATCCCGTCGTCCTCACGCCGGACGTCCTCCCTGCCGCCTCAGATTGTGTCGGGAGCACCGCCACCGCCGCCTTCGTTGACTACACGGACGCATCAGAGCTCGGGACCCCTGCCTCGCGCGGATCAAGCCATTCCCTTCTCTGTATCACCACCTCCTGCACGTCGACGTCGCCGCCGCCTCGTCGGAACCCTCCCTCATCGGACTGCCTCCTGTCTCCGTCAACGTCGTCTCCATCCTCCTCCTCAACACCTGCTGCCTCATACCCTACAGCTACCTCGCGAGCCTCCCTCCTTCTCCTCTGCATCGCCTGCTGCCACCACTCCTACCCGCCGCTTGCCGCGCCCTTCTCGTGCCTCACCGTGCGCCGGCCGTCCCTGGACCGCACCCGCGCGTGCACCGCCCGCTCCCGCTCCTCGCGTCGTGGGCGTCCCTTGCTCCTGGACGCGCCCGCCCGCAATGATGCGCGCGCTCAGCGCGTGCTGCCTGCACCCTCGCTTCGCCTGCGCCCTCCCCTACCTCCTCGGCTGCACGCCGCGCCTGTCAGGGCCCCGGTCTAGCCCTTCACCGCGCCGCCCGCATAACCCTGCCCCCGCGCGCCGCCGGACGTGCTCGTCCACCGCTGCTTGCGCATGCGGCCGTCGCGCCTCGCCCATCCACCTGCTCTGCCTGTGTGTTGTACCGTGCCGCTCCCCTCACCACATCGCCTCGTGCAGCTACTGCTTCCTATGCATGCCTGCTGCGCACGCACACACGCCGCCCTGCTCCAGCCCCGCGGCCTCCGCCGGCCGGCCTGCTGCATCCCGTAGCCGCGGCGCCGCCCGGTTCCGTTCCCTCGGGCGCCCGCAACCGCGCCCAGCACCCGTCGCCGCTCGTAGCGCCCACCCGTTAAGCCCCATAGGGCCTATGACAGTGGGGGCCCACCGTGAGAACGTTTTACAAAAAAAATAGAATTAAAATAATAATAATAAGTAAATGTAAATAAATAAATAAATAGATAATAATTAAATTAATTAATTTATTAAGTTAATTAATCCTACTTAATTAATCTAATTAACCTGTTAGTCTAACTAAGCAATAATTAGTTTAACCTAACCCTAATTAACTTAACAGGGTATGACAGGTGGGTCCCACTAGGCCCACACGTCAGGTTGACCAGTCAACCCTGTTGACTGTTGACGTCATGCTGACGTCATGATGATGTCAGCAAATACTGTTCTGGATAATGTTGGATTAAATAAATTAAACAAATCCTAAAAATTATTTTAATCTTTTAAAATCAATATAAAATAAACCGTAACTCGGATGGAAAAACTTTGTACATGAAAGTTGCTCAGAACGACGAGACGAATCCGGATATGCAACCCGTTCGTCCGCCAGGCATCCCTAACATAGCGAACACGCAACTTTCCCCCTTCGGTTCGTATGTCCAAAAACGCAAAACATTTTCCCAGATGATTTCCGCCTTCACCGGTACCACCTCATACCGCGTTAGGGCACACCTAGCATCACGCTTTGTCATGTCATGCATCATCATGCATTTGTTTGCATTGTATTTATTATTTCTCCCCCCTCTTCTCTCGCTAGACACCGAGACCGATGCTGCCGCTACCCAGTACGACTACGGTGTTGACGACCCCTCTCTCTTGCCAGAGCAACCAGGCAAGCCCCCCCTGATCACCAGATATCGCCTACTCTTCTCTATACTGCTTGAATTAGAGTAGTGTAGCATGTTACTGCTTTCCGTTAATCTTATCCTGATGCATAGCATGTCCTTGCTACTACTGTTGTTACCTTTACCTGCAATCCTAATGCTTAGTATAGGATGCTAGATTATCATCAGTGGCCCTACATTCTTGTATGTCTGCCATGCTATACTATCAGGCCGTGATCACTCGGGAGGTGATCACGGGTATATACTTTATACTTTATACATGATACATGTGGTGACTAAAGTCGGGTCGGCTCGTGGAGCACCCACGAGTGATCCACGGATTGGGGGCTGGAAGGACCTTTGTCCCAATGGCCCTCTGTGTGGATCTTTGTGGCGAAGCGACAGGGCAGGTTGAGACCACCTAGGAGAGAGGTGGGCCTGGCCCTGGTCGGTGTTCGAGGTTATTTCAAGATAACACGTTTAACGAGATCTTGGTATTTGATCTGAGTCTGGCCACTGGCCTATACACACTAACCATCTACGCGGGGACAGTTATGCGCACTCGACGTCGTGGTATCAGCCGAAGCCTTCGTGGCGTCAGCGACTGAGCGACGCGCGCCGGGTTGGACCGCGTAACGCAACTTCCTTTGTAATGGAGGTTGCTAGGTCTGCTCTCCGGCCGCCCTCGCAACATGCAGGTGGGCAATGGGCGATGGGCCCAGACCCCTGCGCCATAGGATTTAGACCGGTGTGCTGACCTCTCTGTTGTGCCTAGGTAGGGCTGCGACGTGTTGATCTTCCGAGGTCGGGCATGACCCAGGAAAGTGTGTCCGGCCAAATGGGATCGAGCGTGTTGGGTTATGTGGTGCACCCCTGCAGGGAAGTTAATCTATTTGAATAGCCGTGATCTTCGGTAACAAGACGACTTGGAGTTGTACCTTGACCTTATGACAACTAGAACCGGATACTTAATAAAACACACCCTTCCAAGTGCCAGATACAACCGGTGATCGCTCTCTCACAGGGCGACGAGGGGAGGATCATCGGTTAGGATATTGCTACACGATGCTACTTGGTGAACTTACCATCTACTCTCTTCTCCTGCTACAAGATGGAGGTTACCAGAAGCGTAGTCTTCGATAGGACTAGCTATCCCCCTCTTATTCCGGCATTCTGCAATTCAGTACACATATGATACCCTTATTCCTTTTGATACCAATGCATACTTATGTAGTGTAGCTCCTTGCTTGCGAGTACTTTGGATGAGTACTCATGGTTGCTTTGCTCCCACTTTTCCCCCTTTCTATACCCGATTGCTGCGACCAGACGTTGGAGTCCAGGACGCCACCGTCGACGACGACGACTACTACTCGGGAGGTGCCTACTACTACGTGCAGCCCGCTGACGACGACCAGGAGTAGTTTAGGAGGATCTCAGGGAGGAGGCCTGCGCCTCTTTCGATCTGTATGCCAGTTTGTGCTAGCCTTCTTAAGGCAAACTTGTTTAACTTATGTCTGTACTCAGATATTGTTGCTTCCGCTGACTCGTCTATGATCGAGCTCTTGTATTCGAGCCCTCGAGGCCCCTGGCTTGTAATATGATGCTTGTATGACTTATTTTATTTGTAGAGTTGTGTTGTGATATCTTCCCGTGAGTCCCTGATCTTGATCGTACACGTTTGCGTGTATGATTAGTGTACGGTCAAATTGGAGGCGTCACAAGTTGGTATCAGAGCCGACTGCGTGTAGGAATACCCCTTCCACACTCCTTGGCCGAAGTCGAGTCTAGTCAATGAAAACTGTTTTACTAACATGGCTGTGTGGACCATGGGCCCACGTCGCCATTGGGTGGTATTAGGATCCTTTATTCCTCGACCTATACTCTGGGACTCTGATCTCTCTTCTACTCGGGTTAAACGATTTTACTAACTTTAACATTAGGATCCCGTGACCACGTTCACCCCAAAGTTGGATAAGCCCTAGCTATTCTTTAGAGTAGTATATTGAACATTATCCACACTGTCAGTTGACTCCTTTGAAACATCTTTGTTTTCAGATGGAACCCACGAGACAGGTCGTGCGTCACATGACGGCCATTGGTGCCTCAGGATCACCTGATGTGTTGGTTGAGATGATGACCTATCTAGGTTATCGCTGGCACCCTGAGTACACCGTCTATGAGGAGTATCAGGACTTCAACCAGGAGCAGTACCATGCCATCGTCCACCTCTACTCTCGGGAGTATGACTCCACTACCGTGCTGCACACTGCTCATGGTGTTGGACTGACTATCGACATGGCGGTCCATGATGCTGCTTATGCTGCTCTGACACGTCTTCGTGGAGAGTATCAGGAGTTGGACGCCTCCCCCTTCAGGCACATTGCTATCGCATCCGATGTTGGTGCGGAGGGGTACTACACTGCTGCCTACTCCACTGTCACCCGAGAGCCCTTCTACCATCAGAACCTGGTTCTGCATGATGATGGGCTGGATAGAGCTAACTGAGCTCTTCGCCACGAGTTGTACACCACCCGTCAGCACCTGTACCGTGCTGTGACGCTGTTGCACCCCTCTGTCCGGTCTGGTGATCTGTCACGTTATGTGATCTACCCTTCCAGGACCGTGACGACCCAGGGCATCGGTTGGCCAGATGTGGGAGGCTACTCTCCCGCACTTGGTCCTCTCCTGCCACCTGCGCATCGGGTTCTGCACCAGAGTATCCGCGGACCCCAGGCTACTCGCGTGGAGGTCTTCCCTTCGCGTTACTACCAGCTGTCAGGCTACACCTACCTCCACAGTTCCTCCTGGGATTGATGTAGACTTGCTTGTTAGTGTTAGATGCCTTCGCCGCGAGCCTGCGTGCCGCCTATGATGTTCTTAGTCTATGTACTGAACTCCGTGTACCGAACTCTATGCATATTCACTTTTGTAAGATGTGCCAACTACTATGTAGTATCTATCGTGTTCCTTTCATTATGCATGTTTCATCATGAATGATTCTTGTCCTCGCAATTTCTCAGTGCTGAACTACTCTTGTTATATAATAGCAGGATGGTTAGACCAGGTGGTCGTGGTCGTGGTGGCAACGCCCCACCACCGCCTGAGTACATGGCTGGTATGATCCAACAGCTTGAGATGAAACGCCAATTCATGGAGAATATTATGGCTCAGTTTCCTCGCCCCGATATGAACCAGCAGCCAACCCCAGTAACTCTGCAGGATTTCATGCGCCTGAACCCAACCGTGTACCGCAGCTCAACTCAGCCTCTGGATGCTGATGACTGGCTCCATAACATCACCTATGAGATGGAGTCTGCTGATGTAGCCCCTGCCAGCTATGTCACCTTTGCTTCCTTCTTCCTGAAGGGACCCGCAGCTCAATGGTGGGACAGCCACATGCGTACTCTGCCAGTTGGAACAATCATCACCTGGCCAGACTTCCAAGCTGCCTTCCGTGCCGCTTCATTCCTCAGGGAGTCATGGATCGGAACAAGCGCGAGTTTCGCAACCTCACTCAGGGCAACAAAACTGTGGAAGCTTATCAGCGGGAGTTTCTGGATCTGTCCCACTATGCTGAAGAAGACATTGCAACTGATGCACGCAGACATGAGAAGTTCCGTGATGGCCTTCAAGCTGATATCAAGCTCGCACTTCTAGTGCATGACTTTGCTGATTTCGCCACCTTAGTGAACAAGGCCATCAATGCCGAAGCTGGTCTGCAGGAACACCAGAGCTCTCACAGGCGCAACCGTGACACGGGCTCATCTTCGGGCCCGTCCTCGCAGAAGCGTAGGATATGGATTCCCAACAGCATGTACCAGCCAACTGCACCTGCTCCAAGGCAGTCCTATGCTGCACCGCGTCTGCCTCCCCCACCAACTAGGAAGCCAAGGCTTCCAGCTCCACCACCCCAAGCTCCTGTTCCCACTCCCAATAATGGTCTGTGCTACAAGTGTGGCCAACCAGGTCACCTCGCCAGGAACTGCTTTCAGAACCAGAATCAACTGGCCCTTCCTGCAACTGGCCGTGGAAGCAACTAGCCCCGCAACAACAATGCCAAGTCTTATGGCCGTGTTCATGCCAACCACGTTGATCTCAATGAAGTTCTAGACCAGCCTGCTACTGTGATGGGTACACTCCTCGTAAATTCAGCACCATCATCTGTTTTATTTGATACAGGTGCATCACATTCATTCATGTCAGAGGATTTTGCATTCATGCATGGCATTAAAAGCGAGGACATGAACACTTCACTATTAGTACACACTCCCGCGGGCCAATGTCGGACCTCCATGATTTGCAATGACGTCCCCGTTGAAATCGAAGGACTGAAATTCCTTGCCTCTCCCATCGTACTGAAGTCCTGTAGCATCGACCTCATTCTGGGAATGGATTGGTTGAAAGCGCATACTGCTTCTATAGTTTGCGCCACTAAGGTCGTCCATCTGCTACACCCTTCTGATGAAATAATTGCTTACCAAGCTCATCTAGTTCAGAACACCGAGGCACGGCTTTATGCCTTGAATGCGTTGAACGCTGCACCACTCGAGGGCATTGAAAACATTCCCATCGTTCGTGAATTCCAAGACGTCTTCCCAAAAGAACTTCCAGGGATTCCCCCTGCTAGAGCTGTCGAATTCATCATCGACTTGAAACCCGGCACCACCCCTATAGCTAAACGACCCTACAAAATGCCGCCACATGAACTCATTGAGCTTAAGGAGGAAATCGACAAATCTCTTGTCAAAGGTTTCATTCGCCCAAGTTTCTCTCCTTGGGGAGCACCTTCTCTCTTTGTTAAGAAGAAGGATGGGACAAACCGATTAGTCCAAGACTACCGTCCTATAAACCAAGCTACCATTCAGAATAAATATCCTCTTCCTCGGATCAATGATCTTTATGATCAACTGGCTGGTTCATCAGTGTTCTCCAAACTCGACTTGAGGTTGGGTTACCACCAGATCCATGTTCGTGAAGAGGACATCCCAAAAACCGCCTTCGTGACTCGGTATGGATCATATGAGTACACCATCATGTCATTCGGCTTAACGAATGCTCCAGCCACCTTCTCTCGTCTGATGAACTATATATTCATGGATTACCTCGACAAGTTCGTCATGGTTTATTTGGACAATATCCTTGTATTTTCCAAGAAGAAGGAAGAACATGCTGAACATCTTCGTCTGGTGCTGGAAAAGCTTTGAGAGCATCAACTGTATGCTAAGTATTCCAAGTGTGAATTCTGGCTCCCCGAAGTAACCTATCTTGGGCATGTCATATCCAAGGATGGTACTGCCGTCAACCCTGAACGAGTTTAGGCTATTCTCGATTGGACTCCTCCGAAGAATGTCAAGCAAGTCCAAAGTTTTCTCGGTCTCGCCAGCTATTGCTGTCAATTCGTCGAGAACTTCTCCAAGATTGCCAGGTCTCTGACTACTCTGTTGCATAAGGGTGTCAAGTTCGAATGGACAGACAAATGTCAGGAAAGTTTCCAGGCGCTCGAAGACAAGTTGACTTCTGCCCCAGTGCTTGCTCCACCTGATACTAAGAAGGACTTCGTCATTTACTGCGACGCTTCCCGTCAAGGATTAGGCTGTGTCCTAATGCAAGAGCGCAGAGTGATTGCTTATGCCTCTCGTCAACTGCGCCCTCACGAAGAAAACTACCCAGTTCACGACCTCGAGCTTGCTGCTGTCATTCGTGCACTGAAGCAGTGGCGACATTACCTTCTCGGTAATCGTTGCGAGATCTTCACCGACCACCAAAGTCTGAAGTATCTGTTTACTCAGCCAGATCTGAACCTTCGTCAGCAGAGATGGATGGAGACTGTTGCAGACTTTGACATGGGTATAGCCTATACCCCCGGCAAGGCTAATGTAATGGCTGATGCCTTGAGCCACAAGTCTTACTGCAACCACCTCCAGGTTCACAAAGTTCATCCCTCGCTTGCTGAAGAATTTAGAAAGCTAAACCTTCATATTTTTCCTCCTGGAACACTCGCTCCCCCTCCCCCAGAGTTTCGAAAGATGAATATTCATGTTGTTACTAAGGGTTCTCTAAATACCTTGGTTGTCATACCAGATCTTGTAGCCGGTATAAAGACTATTCAAGGTTATGACTCTGAAGTCCATAAGATTAAATGCCATCTAGCAGAAGGAAAGCCCTCATTCTTCACTATCACCGATGATGGTGCCTTGTACTTCAAAGGCCGCCTAGTGGTACCATGTTTGAAGAAAAACCTGGATAAGACTAAAAGGGTTATGAAAGAAGCTCATGATACGCCTCTGTCCATCCATCCTGGTAGTACAAAGATGTACTAGGATATCTGTCAAAGATTCTGGTGGTCTAATATGAAGCAGGACATTGCTCGTTATGTTGCTGAGTGTGACGTTTGCCGTCGTATCAAAGCAGAGCATCAAAGGCCTGTTGGAACTCTGCAACCTATCTCTATTCCTGAATGGAAATGGGACCATGTTGAAATGGAATTCGTCACTGGATTTCCCAAATCGCAGAAAGGTAATGATGCTATTCTTGTCGTCATTGACCGGCTTTCTAAAGTTGCACATTTTCTAGCGGTCAAAGAGACAATCACTACTAGTCATCTTGCTACTCTCTACATGTCCAGAATTGTTTCACTTCACGGTATTCCACTGGTTATCAGTTCAGACCGTGGCAGGTTATTCACTTCAAGATTTTGGGCAAGTTTCCAAGAAGCTATGGGAACTCACCTGTCGTTCAGTACGGTGTTTCATCCTCAGTCGCAAGGGCAGGTTGAACGTGTCAACCAAGTTCTCGAAGACATGCTTCGAGCTTGTGTAATTTCCTTCAGCAAGAAATGGGAGGAATCTCTTCCATATGCCAAGTTCTCTTATAATAATAGCTATCAAGCTAGTCTGAAGATGTCCCCCTTCGAAGTGCTATATGGACGAAAGTGTCGAACCCCTCTGAACTGGTCAGAAACTGGGGAACGTCCACTCTTCGGTCCGGATATTATCCAACATGTCGAAGAACAAGTCCGCATTATTCACGAGAATCTCAAGACTGCTCAATCACGTCAGAAAAGTCAGTATGACTGTCATCACCAGGACATGGTCTATCAACCTGGCGAAAAGGCTTATCTTCGAGTTACACCAATGAAGGATGCTCACCGCTTCGGGATCAAGGGCAAGCTAGCTCCTCGCTATATTGGCCCATTCACTATTCTCGAAAGGCGTGGAAAAGTGGCATATCAACTAGAGCTTCCGCCGAACCTTTCCCAGGTTCACGATGTGTTCGACGTGTCACAACTCCGCTGTTGCTTCAAGGATCCAATCTGAGCAGTGGATCATGAAGTGCTTGAATTGCAACAAGACCTCTCCTATAAAGAGCATCCAGTCTGCATTCTCGACCAAGCTGAACGCCGCACATGTCAGAAGGCGATCAAGTTCCTCAAAGTCCAGTGGTCGCACCATTCTAAAGATGAAGCCACTTGGGAACGTGAGGACCGCCTACGTGATGAATACACCGCACTGTTTCCTTCTACCTCCTAAATCTTGGGACGAGATTTCTTGTAGTGGAGGAGATTTGTAACGCCCGAATAATCGTGCTACAGTAATCCAACTCTAATCATGCCACGTCACCACGGTTACTGTTGATAGTCTGCCGTTAGTTCAAAACCGAGTCAAATTAAAATTTAAAAATAAAGTTAATAGTAAAAGTTTACAAACGTTAAAACAAAAATGTTCGGTTTGTGCATAATATTACATAGTTAATTATGGTGAAGAAAACACATGTTTAGAAAATGCATAAATATTTTAAATTGAATTAAAACAGAAAAGTAAAAAAGAGAAATAAAGAAAAAATTTATAAAAACAGAAAACTAACAAAAAAAGAAAAAAAGGAAACACCCCCACTGGGCTCCGGCCCAGCAGGCCATTGGGCCACCCACCCGGCCGGCCCACCCCACTCCTCATAACCCCCCCTCGTGACCTAAATCCCCTCACCCACACCCCACTCCTCCTCTCGTTCCCCACTCCCCCACCTTTCTGGATCAGGGCAACGGCACCCCGACCCCGTCGCCGATCCCGTCGTCCTCGCGCCGGACGTCCTCCCCGCCGCCTCAGATTGTTCTGGGAGAACCTCCTCCGCCGCCTTCGTCGACTACACGGACGCATCGGAGCTCGGGACCCCTGCCTCGCGCGGATCGAGCCGTTCCCTTCTCTGTATCGCCACCTCCTGCATGTTGACGTCGCCGCTGCCTCATCGGAACCCTCCCTCATCGGACTGAAGGAAATATGCCCTAGAGGCAATAATAAAGTTATTATTTTATTTCCTTATATCATGATAAATGTTTATTATTCATGCTAAAATTGTATTAACCGGAAACATAGACAAACTAAACGTCACTAGTATGCCTCTACTTGACTAGCTCGTTAATCGAAGATGGTTATGTTTCCTAACCATAGACATGTGTTGTCATTTGATTAACGGGATCTCATCATTAGGAGAATGATGTGATTGACATGACCCATTCCATTAGCTTAGCACCCGATCGTTTAGTATGTTGCTATTGCTTTCTTCATGACTTATACATGTTCCTATGACTATGAGATTATGCAACTCCCGTTTGCCGGAGGAACACTTTGTGTGCTACCAAACGTCACAACATAACTGGGTGATTATAAAGGAGCTCTACCGGTGTCTCCAAAGGTACATGTTGGGTTGGTGTATTTCGAGATTAGGATTTGTCACTCCGATTGTCGGAGAGGTATCCCTAGGCCCTCTCGGTAATGCACATCACATAAGCCTTGCAAGCATTGCAACTAATGAGTTAGTTGCAAAATGATGTATTACGAAACGAGTAAAGAGACTTGCCGGTAACGAGATTGAACTAGGTATTGAGATACCGACGATCGAATCTCGGGCAAGTAACATACCGATGACAAAGGGAACAACGTATGTTGTTATGCGGTCTGACCGATAAAGATCTTCGTAGAATATGTAGGAGCCAATATGAGCATCCAGGTTCCGCTATTGGTTATTGACTGGAGACGTGTCTCGGTCATGTCTACATTGTTCTCGAACCCGTAGGGTCCGCACGCTTAACGTTACGATGACAGTTTCATTATCAGTTTATATATTTTGATGTACTGAAGATTGTTCGGAGTCCCGGATGTGATCACGAACATGACGAGGAGTCTCAAAATGGTCGAGACATAAAGATTGATATATTGGACGGCTATATTCGGACACCGGAAGTGTTCCGGAGAAGTTTCGGATAAAACCAGAGTACTGGGGGGGGGGGTTACCGGTACCCCCCCGGGGGTTAATGGGCCTCATGGGCCCAAAGTGGAGAAGAGGAGGGGCGGCCAGGGTAGGCCGCCCCCCCTCCCCCTCTAGTCCGAATTGGACAAGGAGGGGGGGCGCCCCCCCTTCCTTCCTCTCCTCTCTCCCTTCCTTCCCCCTCTCCTAGTTGGACAAGGAAAAGGAGGGAGTCCTACTCCCGGTAGGAGTAGGACTCCTCCCTGGCGCGCCTCCTCCTGGCCGGCCGCCCCTCCCCCTTGCTCCTTTATATATGGGGGTAGGGGGCACCTCTAGACACACAAGTTGATTTTCGTGATCATTCTCTTAGCCATGTGCGGTGCCCCCCTCCACCATAATCCTTGATAATATTGTAGCGGTGCTTAGGCGAAGCCCTGCGATGGTAGAACATCAAGATCGTTACCACGCCGTCGTGCGACGGAACTCTTCCCCGACACTTTGCTGGATCGGAGTCCGTGGATCGTCATCGAGCTGAACGTGTGCTAGAACTCGGAGGTGCCGTAGTTTCGGTGCTTGATCGGTCGGGCCGTGAAGACGTACGACTACATCAATCGCGTTGTCATAACGCTTCCGCTGTCGGTCTACGAGGGTACGTAGACAACATTCTCCCCTCTCATTGCTATGCATCACCATGATCTTGCGTGTACGTAGGAATTTTTTTGAAATTACTACGTTCCCCAATAGTGGTATCAGAGCCTAGGTTTTATGTGTTGATGTTATTTGCACGAGTAGAACACAAGTGAGTTGTGGGCGATATAAGTCATACTGCTTACCAGCATGTCATACTTTGGTTCGGCGGTATTGTTGGATGAAGCGGCCCGGACCGACATTACGCGTACGCTTACGCGAGACTGGTTCTACCGACGTGCTTTGCACACAGGTGGCTGGCGGGTGTCAGTTTCTCCAACTTTAGTTGAACCGAGTGTGGCTACGCCCGATCCTTGTGAAGGTTAAAACAACACCAACTTGACAAACTATCATTGTGGTTCTTGATGCGTAGGTAAGATTGGTTCTTGCTTAAGCCTGTAGCAGCCATGTAAAACTTGCAACAAACAAAGTAGAGGACGTCTAACTTGTTTTTGCTGGGCATGTTGTGATGTGATATGGTCAAGATGTGATGCTAAATTTTATTGTATGAGATGATCATGTTTTGTAACCGAGTTATCGGCAACTGGCTGGAGCCATATGGTTGTCGCTTTATTGTATGCAATGCAATCGCCCTGTAATGCTTTACTTTATCACTAAGCGGTAGCGATAGTCATAGAAGCATAAGATTGGCGAGACGACAATGATGCTACGATGGAGATCAAGGTGTCACGCAGGTGACGATGGTGATCATGACGGTGCTTCGAAGATGGAGATCACAATCGCAAGATGATGATGACCATATCATATCACTTATATTGATTGCATGTGATGTTTATCTTTTATGCATCTTATCTTGCTTTGATTGACGGTAGCATTATAAGATGATCCCTCACTAAATTATCATAGTAAAAGTGTTCTCCCTAAGTATGCACCGTTGCGAAAGTTCTTCGTGCTGAGACACCACATGATGATCGGGTGTGATAGGCTCTACGTTCAAATACAACGGGTGCAAAACAGTTGCACACGCAGAATACTCAGGTTTAACTTGACGAGCCTAGCATATAACAGATATAGCCTCGGAACACGGAGACCGAAAGGTCGAGCGTGAATCATATAGTAGATATGATCAACATAGTGATGTTCACCAATGAAACAACTCCATCTCACATGATGATCGGACATGGTTTAGTTGATTTGGATCACGTGATCACTTAGAGGATTAGAGGGATGTCTATCTAAGTGGGAGTTCTTTAGTAATATGATTAATTGAACTTAAATTTATCATGAACTTAGTACCTGATAGTATCTTGCTTGTTTATGTTTGATTGTAGATAGATGGCCCGTGCTGTTGTTTCATTGAATTTTAATGCGTTCCTTGAGAAAGCAAAGTTGAAAGATGATGGTAGCAATTACACGGACTGGGTTCGTAACTTGAGGATTATCCTCATTGCTGCACAGAAGAGTTACGTCCTGGAAGCACCGCTGGGTGCCAGACCTGCTGCTGATGCAACTGACGACGTTAAGAACATCTAGCAGAGCAAAGCTGATGACTACTCGATAGTTCAATGTGCCATGCTTTACGGCTTAGAATCGGGTCTTCAACGACGTTTTGAACGTCATGAAGCATATGAGATGTTCCAAGAGTTGAAGTTAATATTTCAAGCAAATGCCGGGATTGAGAGATATGAAGTCTCCAATAAGTTCTATAGCTACAAGATGGAGGAGAACAGTTCCGTCAGTGAGCATATACTCAAAATGTCTGGGTATAATAATCACTTGATTCAATTGGGAGTTAATCTTCCAGATGATTGCGTCATTGACAGAATTCTTCAATCACTTCCACCTAGCTACAAGAGCTTCGTGATGAAGTATAATATGCAAGGGATGGATAAGACAATTCCTGAGCTCTTCGCAATGCTGAAAGCTGCGGAGGTAGAAATCAAGAAGGAGCATCAAGTGTTGATGGTCAACAAGACCACTAGTTTCAAGAAAAAGGGCAAAGGGAAGAAGAAGGGGAACTTCAAGAAGAACAGCAAGCAAGTTGCTGCTCAGGAGAAGAAACCCAAATCTGGACCTAAGCCTGAAACTGAGTGCTTCTACTGCAAGCAGACTGGTCACTGGAAGCGGAACTGCCCCAAGTATTTGGCGGATAAGAAGGATGGCAAGGTGAACAAAGGTATATGTGATATACATGTTATTGATGTGTACCTTACTAATGCTCGCAGTAGCACCTGGGTATTTGATACTGGTTCTGTTGCTAATATTTGCAACTCGAAACAGGGACTATGAATTAAGCGAAGATTGGCTAAGGACGAGGTGATGATGATGCGCGTGGGAAGTGGTTCCGAAGTCGATGTGATCGCAGTTGGCACGCTACCTCTACATCTACCTTCGGGATTAGTATTAGACCTAAATAATTGTTATTTGGTGCCAGCGTTGAGCATGAACATTATATCAGGATCTTGTTTGATGCGAGACGGTTATTCATTTAAATCAGAGAATAATGGTTGTTCTATTTATATGAGTAATATATTTTATGGTCATGCACCCTTGAAGAGTGGTCTATTCTTATTAAATCTCGATAGTAGTGACACACATATTCATAATGTTGAAGCCAAAAGATGCAGAGTTGATAATGATAGTGCAACTTATTTGTGGCACTGCTGTTTGGGTCATATTGGTGTAAAGCGCATGAAGAAACTCCATACTGATGGAATTTTGGAACCACTTGATTATGAATCACTTGGTACTTGCGATCCGTGCCTTATGGGCAAGATGACCAAAACACCGTTCTCCGGTACTATGGAGAGAACAACAGATTTGTTGGAAATCATACATACATATGTATGTGGTCCAATGAATGTTGAGGCTCGTGGCGGATATCGTTATTTTCTCACCTTCACAGATGACTTAAGCAGATATGGGTATATCTACTTAATGAAACATAAGTCTGAAACATTTGAAAAGTTCAAAGAATTTCAGAGTGAAGTTGAAAATCATCGTAACAAGAAAATAAAGTTTCTACGATCTTATCGTGGAGGAGAATATTTGAGTTACGAGTTTGGTGTACATTTGAAACAATGCGGAATAGTTTCGCAACTCACGCCACCTGGAACACCACAGCGTAATGGTGTGTCCGAACATTGTAATCGTACTTTACTAGATATGGCGCGATCTATGATGTCTCTTACTGATTTACCGCTATCGTTTTGGGGTTATGCTTTAGAGACGGCCGCATTCACGTTAAATAGGGCGCCATCGAAATCCGTTGAGACGACGCCTTATGAACTATGGTTTGGCAAGAAACCAAATTTGTTGTTTCTTAAAGTTTGGGGCTGCGATGCTTATGTGAAAAAGCTTCAACCTGATAAGCTCGAACCCAAATCGGAGAAATGTGTCTTCATAGGATATCCAAAGGAAACTATTGGATACACCTTCTATCACAGATCCGAAGGCAAGACTTTTGTTGCTAAATTCGGAAACTTTCTAGAGAAGGAGTTTCTCTCGAAAGAAGTGAGTGGGAGGAAAGTAGAACTTGATGAGGTAACTGTACCTGCTCCCTTATTGGAAAGTAGTACATCACAGAAACCGGTTCCTGTGACACCTACACCAATTACTGAGGAAGCTAATGACGATGATCATGAAACTTCAGAACAAGTATCTACTGAACCTCGTAGATCAACTAGAGTAAGATCCGCACCGGAGTGGTACGGTAATCCTGTTCTGGAAGTCATGCTACTAGATCATGATGAACCTATGAACTATGAAGAAGCGATGGTGAGCCCAGATTCCGCAAAATGGCTTAAAGCCATGAAATCTGAGATGGGATCCATGTATGAGAACAAAGTGTGGACTTTGGTTGACTTGACCAATGATCGGCAAGCAATTGAGAATAAATGGATCTTCAAGAAGAAGACTGACGCTGACGGTAATGTTACTGTCTACAAAGCTCGACTTGTCGCACAAGGTTTTCGACAAGTTCAAGGGATTGACTATAATGAGACCTTCTCACCTGTAGCGATGCTTAAGTCTGTCCGAATCATGTTAGCAATTGCCGCATTTTATGATCATGAAATTTGGCAGATGGATGTCAAAACTGCATTCCTGAATGGATTTCTCAAAGAAAAGTTGCATATGATGCAGCCGGAAGGTTTTGTCGATCCAAATAGAGCTAACAAAGTGTTCAAGCTCCAACGATCCATTTATGGACTGGTGCAAGCCTCTCGGAGTTGGAATAAACGCTTTGATAGTGTAATCAAAGCATTTAGGTTTGTGCAGACTTTTGGAGAAGCCTGTATTTACAAGAAAGTGAGTGGGAGCTCTATAGCATTTCTGATATTATATGTGGATGACATATTACTAATCGGAAATGATATAGAATTTCTGGATAGCATAAAGGGATACTTGAATAAGAGTTTTTCAATGAAATACCTCGGTGAAGCTGCTTACATATTGGGCATTAAAATCTATAGAGATATATCAAGACGCTTAATTGGACTTTCACAAAGCACATACCTTGACAAAGTTTTGAAGAAGTTCAAAATGGATCAAGCAAAGAAAGGATTCTTGCCTGTGTTACAAGGTGTGAAATTTAGTAAGACTCAATGCCCGACCACTGCAGAAGATAGAGAGAAAATGAAAGATGTTCCCTATGCTTCAGCCATAGGCTCTATCATGTATGCAATGTTGTGTACCAGACCTGATGTGTGTCTTGCTATAAGTCTAGCAGGGAGGTACCAAAGTAATCCAGGAGTGGATCACTGGACAGCGGTCAAGAACATCCTGAAATACCTGAAAAGGACTAAGGATATGTTTCTCGTATATGGAGGTGACAAAGAGCTCATCGTAAATGGTTATGTTGATGCAAGCTTTGACACTGATCCGGACGATTCTAAATGGCAAACAGGATACGTATTTACATTAAATGGTGGAGCTGTCAATTGGTGCAGTTCTAAACAAAGCGTTGTGGCGGGATCTACATGTGAAGCGGAGTACATAGCTGCTTCGGAAGCAGCAAATGAAGGAGTCTGGATGAAGGAGTTCATATCCGATCTAGGTGTCATACCTAGTGCATCGGGTCCAATGAAAATCTTTTGTACAATACTGGTGCATTTGCCTTGGCAAAGGAATCCAGATTTCACAAGAGAACCAAGCACATCAAGAGACGCTTCAATTCCATCCGGGATCTAGTCCAGGTGGGAGACATAGAGATTTGCAAGATACATACGGATCTGAATGTAGTAGACCCGTTGACTAAGCCTCTTCCATGAGCAAAACATGATCAGCACCAAAGCTCCATGGGTGTTAGGATCATTACTGTGTAATCTAGATTATTGACTCTAGTGCAAGTGGGAGACTAAAGGAAATATGCCCTAGAGGCAATAATAAAGTTATTATTTTATTTCCTTATATCATGATAAATGTTTATTATTCATGCTAAAATTGTATTAACCGGAAACATAATACTTGTGTGAATACATAGACAAACTAAACGTCACTAGTATGCCTCTACTTGACTAGCTCGTTAATCGAAGATGGTTATGTTTCCTAACCATAGACATGTGTTGTCATTTGATTAACGGGATCACATCATTAGGAGAATGATGTGATTGACATGACCCATTCCATTAGCTTAGCACCCAATCGTTTAGTATGTTGCTATTGCTTTCTTCATGACTTATACATGTTCCTATGACTATGAGATTATGCAACTCCCGTTTGTCGGAGGAACACTTTGTGTGCTACCAAACGTCACAACGTAACTGGGTGATTATAAAGGAGCTCTACAGGTGTCTCCAAAGGTACATGTTGGGTTGGCGTATTTCGAGATTAGGATTTGTCACTCCGATTGTCGGAGAGGTATCTTTGGGCCCTCTCGGTAATGCACATCACATAAGCCTTGCAAGCATTGCAACTAATGAGTTAGTTGCGAAATGATGTATTACGAAATGAGTAAAGAGACTTGCCGGTAACGAGATTGAACTAGGTATTGAGATACCGTCGATCGAATCTCGGGCAAGTAACATACCGATGACAAAGGGAACAACGTATGTTGTTATGCGGCCTGACCGATAAAGATCTTCATAGAATATGTAGGAGCCAATATGAGCATCCAGGTTCCGCTATTGGTTATTGACTGGAGACGTGTCTCAGTCATGTCTATATTGTTCTCGAACCCGTAGGGTCCGCACGCTTAACGTTATGATGACAGTTTCATTATGAGTTTATATATTTTGATGTACCGAAGATTGTTTGGAGTCCCGGATGTGATCACGGACATGACGAGGAATCTCGAAATGGTCGAGACATAAAGATTGATATGTTGTACGGCTATATTCGGACACCGGAAGTGTTCCGGAGAAGTTTCGGATAAAACCAGAGTACCGGGGGGTTACCGGAACCCCCCCAGGGGTTAATGGGCCTCATGGGCCCAAAGTGGAGAAGAGGAGGGGCGGCCAGGGCAGGCTGTGCGCCCCCTCCCCCTCTAGTCCGAATTGGACAAGGAGGGGGGGGCCTCCTTTCCTTCCTCTCCTCTCTCCCTTCCTTCCCCCTCTCCTAGTTGGACAAGGAAAAGGAGGGAGTCCTACTCCCGGTAGGAGTAGGACTCCTCCCTGGCGCGCCTCCTCCTGGCCGGCCGCCCCTCCCCCTTGCTCCTTTATATACGGGGGCAGGGGGGCACCTCTAGACACACAAGTTGATCTTCGTGATCGTTCTCTTAGCCATGTGCGGTGGCCCCCTCCACCATAATCCTCGATAATATTGTAGCGGTGCTTAGGCGAAGCCCTACGACGGTAGAACATCAAGATCATTACCATGCCATCGTGCTGACGAAACTCTTCCCCGACACTTTGCTGGATCGGAGTCCATGGATCGTCATCAAGCTGAACGTGTGCTAGAACTCGGAGGTGCCGTAGTTTCGGTGCTTGATCGGTCGGGCCGTGAAGACGTACGACTACATCAACCGCGTTGTCATAACGCTTCCGTTGTCGGTCTACGAGGGTACGTAGACAAC
The DNA here is from genome assembly GCF_018294505.1 of Triticum aestivum. Classification (NCBI taxonomy): domain Eukaryota; kingdom Viridiplantae; phylum Streptophyta; class Magnoliopsida; order Poales; family Poaceae; genus Triticum; species Triticum aestivum. The sequence goes on along the minus strand of NC_057803.1, from coordinate 135,977,433 downwards.
ACTCTTCCCTCTCGTTGCTATGCATCACCATGATCTTGCATGTGCATAGGAATTTTTTTGAAATTACTACGTTCCCCAACACGGACTGCCTCCTGTCTCCGTCAACGTCGTCTCCGTCCTCCTCCTCAACACCCGCTGCCTCATACCCTACAGCTACCTCGTGAGCCTCCCTCCTTCTCCTCTGCATCGCCTGCTGCCGCCACTCCCTACCCACCGCTTGCCGCGCCCTTCTCGTGCCTCACCGCGCGCCGGCCGTCCCTGGACCGCACCCGCGCGTGCACCGCCCGCTCCCGCTCCCCGCGTCGTGGCCGTCCCTTGCTCCTGGACGCGCCCGCCCGCAACGATGCGCACGCTCAGCGCGCTTCGCTCGTGCCCTCCCCTGCCTCCCCGGCTGCACGTCATGCCTGTCAGGGGCCCGGTCTAGCCCTGCACCACGCCGCCCGCATAACCCTGCTTCCGCGCGTCGCCGGACGTGCTCGTCCACCGCTGCTTGTGCATGCGGCCGTCGCGCCTCGCCCGTCCACCCGCTCTGCCTGCGTGTTGTACCGCGCCGCTCCCCTCACCGCATCGCCTCACGCAGCTGCTGCTTCCTATGCATGCCTGCTGCGCACGCACACACGCCGCCCTGCTCCAGCCCCGCGGCCTCCGCCGGCCGGCCTGCTGCACCCGCAGCCGCGGCGTCACCCGGTTCCGTTCCCTCGGGCGCCCGCAACCGCGCCCAGCGCCTGTCGCCCGTCTCCGCCCGTAGCGCCCATCCGTTAAGCCCCATAGGGCCTATGACAGTGGGGGCCCACCCTGAGAACGTTTTACAAAAAAATAGAATTAAAATAATAATAATAAATTATAATAAGTAAATATAAATAAATAAATATAAATAAATAGATAATAATTAAATTAACGAATTAATTAATTAATTAATTAATTAATTAATTAATTAATTAATTAATCCTACTTAATTAATCTAATTATCCCGTTAGTCTAACTAAGCAATAATTAGTTTAACCTAACCCTAATTAACTTAACAAGGTATGACAGGTGGGTCCCACTTGGCCCACACGTCAGGTTGACCAGTCAACCCTGTTGACTTTGACGTCATGCTGACATCATGATGATGTCAGCGATGTCAGCAAATACTGTTCTGGATAATGTTGGATTAAATAAATTAAACAAATCCTAAAAATGATTTTAATCTTTTAAAATCAATATAAAATAAACCGTAACTCGGATGGAAAAACGTTGTTCATGAAAGTTTCTCAGAACGACGAGACGAATCCGGGTACGCAGCCCATTCGTCTGCCACACATCCCTAACATAGCGAACACGCAACTTTCCCCCTCCGGTTCGTATGTCCGAAAACGCGAAACACCGGGGACATTTTCCCGGATGATTTCCCCCTTCACCGGTACCACCTCATACCGCGTTAGGGCACACCTAGCATCACGCTTTGTCATGTCATGCATCGTCATGCATTTGTTTGCATTGTATTTATTGTTTCTCCCCCTCTTCTCTCGCTAGACACCGAGACCGACGCCGCTACCCAGTACGACTACGGTGTTGACAACCCCTCTCTCTTGCCAGAGCAACCAGGCGAGCCCCCCCCCCTGATCACCAGATATCGCCTACTCTTCTCTATACTGCTTGCATTAGAGTAGTGTAGCATGTTACTGCTTTCCGTTAATCCTATCCTGATGCATAGCCTGTCCTTGCTACTACTGTTGTTACCTTTACCTGCAATCCTAATGCTTAGTATAGGATGCTAGATTATCATCAGTGGCCCTACATTCTTGTCCGTCTGCCATGCTATACTATCGGGCCGTGATCACTCGGGAGGTGATCACGGGTATATACTTTATACTTTACACATGATACATGTGGTGACTAAAGTCGGGTCGGCTCGTGGAGCACCCGCGAGTGATCCACGGATTGGGGGCTGAAAGGACCTTTGTCCCAATGGCCCTCTATGTGGATCTTTGTGGCAAAGCGACAGGGCAGGTTGAGACCACCTAGGAGAGAGGTGGGCCTGGCCCTAGTCAGCGTTCGCTGTTATTTCAAGATAACACGTTTAACGAGATCTTGGTATTTGATCTGAGTATGGCCACTGGCCTATACACACTAACCATCTACGCGGGGACCGTTATGGGCACTCGACGTCGTGGTATCAGCCGAAGCCTTCGTGACGTCAGCGCCATAGGATTTAGACCGGCGTGCTGACCCCTGCGCCATAGGATTTAGGCCGGCGTGCTGACCTCTCTGTTGTGCCTAGGTAGGGCTGCGACGTGTTGATCTTCCGAGGCCGGGCATGACCTAGGAAAGTGTGTCCGGCAAAATGGGATCGAGCGTGTTGGGTTATGTGGTGCACCCCTGCAACGAAGTTAATCTATTCGAATAGCCGTGATCTTCAGTAACAGGATGACTTGGAGTTGTACCTTGACCTTATGACAACTAGAACCGGATACTTAATAAAACACACCCTTCCAAGTGCCAAATACAACCGGTGATCGCTCTCTCACAAGGCAACGAGGGGAGGATCATCGGTTAGGATATTGCTACACGATGCTACTTGGTGAACTTACCATCTACTCTCTTCTCCTGCTGCAAGATGGAGGTTACTAGAAGCGTAGTCTTCGATAGGACTAGCTATCCCCCTCTTATTCCGGCATTCTGCAGTTCAGTACACATATGATACCCTTATTCCTTTTGATACCAATGCATACTTATGTAGTGTAGCTCCTTGCTTGCAAGTACTTTGGATGAGTACTCACGGTTGCTTTGCTCCCTCTTTTCCCCCTTTCTATACCCGATTGCTGCGACCAGACGTTGGGGTCCAGGAGCCAGACGCCACTGTTGACGACGACTACTACTACTCGGGAGGTTCCTACTACTACGTGCAGCCCACTGACGATGACCAGGAGTAGTTTAGGAGGATCCCAGGCAGGAGGCATGCACCTCTTTCGATCTGTATCCCAGTTTGTGCTAGCCTTCTTAAGGCAAACTTGTTTAACTTATGTCTGTACTCAAATATTGTTGCTTCCGCTGACTCGTCTATGATCGAGCTCTTGTATTCGAGCCCTCGAGGCCCCTGGCTTGTAATATGATGCTTGTATGACTTATTTTATTTGTAGAGTTGTGTTGTGATATCTTCCCGTGAGTCCCTGATCTTGATCGTACACGTTTGCGTGTATGATTAGTGTACGGTCAAATTGGGGGCGTCACATTGGTGATCATAGACTTTGTTTCACAACCTAGGAGAGTATGGCGTCTAGCGAGGGAAATTACCACCATAGAGGTCCTTACTTTGATGGTACTAATTTTGCTAGTTGGAAGCATAAGATGAAAATGCATATTCTTGGACATAACCCCACCATTTGGGCTATTGTGTGTTTTGGTTTGCAAGGTGAATTCTTTGAGGATGGAAGAGAACCGAATCGTGAAGCGACCGCGGAAGAATTGAAGATGTTGCAATATAATGCTCAAGCTTGCAATATCCTCTTCAACGGATTGTGCCCTGAAGAATTCAACAAAATCAGCCGCCTTGAGAATGCAAAGGAAATTTGGGATACTTTGGTTGATATGCACGAAGGTACCGAGTCTGTCAAGGAACTCAAATTGGATGTGCTTCAAAGTGAACTTGACAAGTTCAAAATGAAGGATGGTGAAGGAGTCGCTGAAATGTACTCTAGGCTTGCTCTCATCACAACTGAGATTGTCGGCTTAGGAAGTGAAGAGATGACCGACAGATTCATCATCAAGAAGATCCTAAGAGCCTTGGATGGAAAATATGATACCGTGTGCACCTTGATCCAAATGATGCCCAATTACAAAGATCTCAAGCCAACGGAAGTCATTGGTAGAATTGTTGCTCATGAGATGTCATTTAAGGATAAGGAAGAGCTTCACAACAAGTCTAGTGGTGCTTACAAAGCTTCATGTGATGCCCCTACAACATCAAGTGAAAAACAAGTCTTCAATGAAGAATTGAGCCTAATGGTGAAGAACTTGAACAAGTTCTACAAGAGTAGAAGCAAAGAGAGAAGTTACAAGTCAAGGTCCTACAATGACAAAAGATCTTCTAGTCATGATCACAATTGCTACAATTGTGGAAGACCCGGACACTACTCTAGTGAGTGCATGGTTCCCTATAAAATAAGAGAAGACTCACCTAAAAGGAGAAGTAAAAGAGAGGAATCACCATCAAGAGATAGAAGGAGTAGAGATGATCGTTATGAACGAAGACCCTCTCACAGAAGCAAGGATTCGGAAAGGAAGGACAAGTCATCAAAGAGCTACACAAGATGAAGACATCAAGCTCATATTGGTGAATGGGTATCCGGTTCTGACTCTGATAACTACTCCGAGAGAAGTTATCACTCCGACTCTGAATATACTCAAGATGAAGGTGTTGTCGGTCTTGCACTTGTGTCATCCAACTCCTACGACATATTTGACTCACCAAATGAAGGGATTGGAAGATGCTTCATGGCTAAAGGCCCCAAGGTATCACACCCCGAGTATGTTGATTTCAATAGTGATGAAGATGATTTGCTAGGTGATGATGATTTACTTATTGACAACTCAAGTGATGAAAACTATGATGAAATTTCTATTAATCATGCTAATCAAGATGAAGCGAATGACAATGATAAGAAGGAGATTGAGCGTCTAATTAAAGAACTAAACACTCTTAAGTTAGCTCATGAAACTACCTTAGAGGATCATCGAGAGCTTTTAAAGACTCATGAGAAGCTACGCTTTGAAAAGCTCAATCAAGAGCAAGAGCATGGGTTCTTAAAAGCAATCAATGACGATCTTCATAAGAAAAGTTCTTCTTACATTGCTAAGCATTTGCTCTTGTCTACTTACATGCCACAAGTAAAATCTAGCAACAAGAGCCAGAAAGATTCTTCTTCTAGTAGTAACAATAATCATGTTAAATCCAATATTGTTGCTTCTAGCAGTTCTCTTGATTCCACTAATGATTCCCTTAGCCAAGTTACGCTTGAGCAAGAAAATAGCTTATTGAAGGGAATTATAGAGAAAGGTGTCGTGGAATTGTCACGTCAGATGTCCTTAGTGTCAGGACTTAGTCGCGAGGCCAATGCATCTATGTGGTAGCTTGAGAGGGGTTGAGTGGAATCGAGAGACGCAACACAAGACAGGGATTTAGACAGCTTCGGGCCCCGGGAAACATCATCCGGTAAAAACCCTACATGCTGTTTGAGGCTAGGTCTCATTATCATCACGAGGGAGTCGCCGTAAACCGACTCTCCTCTTTGTGTCTAGCCCTAAGATTGTTTCTTCTTGCTTGTAGCTTCTAGCTTGTCCCTCTTTGGGGAGCCCTGCCCCTCCTTATATATGTTGAAGGGGCGGGTTACATGTGGAGTCCTATTAGGATTAGGACTAGTCTATCTCTAATACAAACCGGATACAAGTCCGGGTCTTCCTTGTAAAGTAAATATTCCTCACGCCTTTTCTCTTAAACCGGCCCACCATAGCATGATCCGGCCATCCATAAACCGCCCGTTGGGCCACCGGGTCTTGTCGCTCCTCTGACCCGCCTGCCGGATTACCAATGAACCGTAAACCGCCATGTCCAAGTGGGTTGTCAGTGAATCGCCAAACTCTAGCCGGGTCATACATCCGGCGGTTTATACCGCGGGGTATATCCCCGACATTAGCCCCCAGTTTAATTTGGATTCATCCATGTTAAACTGATCTGCAACAAGAACAAATTTGTCTGGTTGTGCTCCGGTTTAAATATACTTGTAAGCCGGCACTTGATCATCCTTAAATCCTTGTCATTTCTTCCTTCCAAGTTAATAACCATCTTCATAATCAATTTGCTTGCAGAAGATATTTGTAAATAAAGAATCCTTTTGAATCGGCCTTCAATGCTTTGACTTGACAAAAATATTAGTCTCTGAAATATTCAACTGATATCCAGCCGGCTTGAAGATGTAAAACTTGCCGGTTTATGATTACCACCATTGTCTGGTTATAAAAACTGATAATTCCGGGTCATGATTGTTCCCAACACCGGCTCATGATTGTTGCTAATGCCGGTTCATGATTATTGATGACGCCGGGTTACAGACATAGGGTCATAATGATTGGTGATGCCGGGTTAATCCAGTTTGCTCAAAACAGAGAATTTGAAAATAGTTCTTCGATAATAATATAATACCTGTAGCCCCCAAGTCTTGAGCAGAACAAAGTGATGGCTTAAGACTTGCTTCAATATAAATACTGCCACTTAAGAAGAAATCCATGTTGTTCATCCCAGTGACTAGTAAAAACTGAATACTCCATACTATGTAGCCCCCAAGTGCCGGGTTATCATGCTTACAGCAACCTGGGACTTGCAATTGTCTTATACTCATAAAAACTTCAACCAGTGTAGCCCCCAAGAGCCGGGTCATTATGCAATAATGAGCAGGGACTTTGTAGGTATAATCATGTAGATTTGAGCAATGATGTGTAGCCCCCAAGGGCCGGCTCAGTAAGATAATATTGAGATGGGACTTTTTTAATATATACTTCAATGAAAATAACATCATATGATGTAACCCTCATCATGGGACTTGAATCCACGTCCACAAGGTTAAGAGCCTTGTGCTTTACCAACTGAGCAGTGGACTCTTCAATATAATGAATAAAAAGCTTTGTACCTTCAACTGTTGACAGGAGCAATTGGTAGCCCCCAAGGGCCGACTCATTATAATGTGATGAGTCGGGTCTTCAATAATATGAGCAGAAAATTACTTTGCATTAGCCCCCAAGTGTCATGGTGCATGCTTGCAGCGACATGAGACTTGCATGTAATCTCAATTTGAATAATGTAGCCCCCAAGTGCCAGGTCGTGAGCCTGCAGCGACTCGGGACTATTCCTTCCATTGTAGAATAAATCATATCCTTTGATAAAATAATAACTGTTGCGCTAAAGCGACTTTGAAAACTCAATAATGCCGGTTACTAATAACCATAAAAATCCAGCCATGTTGGCTATTCAAGATAATATAATCCGGTATGAAAAATTCATCCAATATCATAATGAAAATTCAGCCAAATTTGGCTATTTGAATAATATAACCCAATCATTTATAAGCGCATGATTCCAATGGCGCAATCCAAATATATACTAGTGAGGTATAGTCCAAAGCCAGGCCGGTTTAATAAACTCTGGATAATTTCCCATCATATACTGGCGACTTATCGTCTTAAAGCCAGGCCGGTTTAATAAACACCAGATAATTTATCATCATGCTTTATTCAACCTGTCTCTGCATACAACAAGTTTAAAGTGTCCTGGCGGTTTACCGCCGGACGGGTCATAATGCCCAACATATAACCCAGGTTTATAACCAAGGCTGCACTTAAGAATAATCAATGAAATATATCATACCTGTGATATTGAATCACATCATTGGTTTACCAATTTTTTGTAGTAAGAGTGATAACCCCAATCTTGAGTAATGATAACTCCTTTCATACTGTGCCGGTTGATGATAAACCGTACCGGGTTGTGATAAACACCGGTTTAACCATATATAATACTGGCGACTCGTAGTCAAACCAGACCGGGCTGATAGTCTCCGGATTATAACTTGATCCTGTATTGACAACTTGTAATTGAAAGTCAAGCCGGGTTGATAAACACCGGTTTACTCCATAATAGGATGGTAACAGAAAATCAAACCGGGCAGATGGCCTCCGGATTAAGATTTGACCGTGTTCCGTCAATTTGTAATTGACAGTTGAACCGGATTAAAATGTTGTCGGTTTAAAAAACGCAACAAAAATCAAATAACAGTTATGAAAAAATATGGAAGCAAAGGCAATGATAAGACCATTTGCAAAAAGAGGCTTTACTGAGCCGATCAGATGGTGTTACCATGGTCGGACACGACCAAGCTCCCAATAAGGTGTAGCTATGGTTCAAGTCAGCCAGGTCCCCAAATGATTCGTGGCATATATGCCAGATCAAGAGGCGTGGCAATGGTTCGGGTTCGACCAAGCCCCCAAGTGATTTTGTGGCCTTAGGCCGACCAAGAGGCGTGACTGGTTCAGACTTGACCATGTCCCCAAGTGATCTGGTGGCTGTCGCCTATCAAAAGGTGTCGCGTTGGTTCGGACACGACCAAGGCCCCCAGTGATGTTATGGCACTAGGCCGATCAAGAGGCGTGGCTATGGTTCGGATACGACCAAGCCCCCAAGTGACCAGTAATATGATAAGCCAACAAGGCATGATACCCATGTTTGGACCGCGCATCATGGCAGCAAGTCTTCTTTGGCACCCTTTAACTTTTTGCAAGAGATAAATCCTTCTTGAACCGGGATTTTGAACCAGATATTGAGAGCTTCAAGGATTTGTGGGAGACATCTTTCCCTTGAACCGGACCTTAAACCGGAATCTTTATTTTCAGCCGGATTTTTTCTGACGGTCCTTTAAGCTCGAACTTGTGAGAAGTTAATTCTGTTTGAACCGGACATTCTTAAACCGGATTTTAGAGCGTCATAGCCTTGTGGGAGGATAGATTTCCCTTGAACCGAATTGTAAACCGGATATTTGATAGCTTCAGTGAGACTGGTTTCCCTTGAGCCGGACCTTAAACCGGAATCTTTTCTGATGATCCGGAACTTCTTCATTGAGCCAGGACTTTGTAACTGTCATATACTTTCTAAACCGGAAATTTTCATGAATATAATAGTAGCCTCCGGGACCGGGTTATCATTGCCTCCATCGCCCTGGGGTTCTTAAATTTGCTAAAACTGGCAAGATTTGCTGAGTCATATCATCGTAGCCCCCGAGTCTCAAAGGTGACTCAAGGAGTTGGCTTGAGACTCTTCCATATTTGACCGTGATATAAACCGGCATAACTTGTATATCATTGGTGTTGATAGCACGATGTGAATCCACAAAAGGTTGAGGTGACTGCGACGGGTTATAAATGATCCCGTATGAGCCGTGTCAGCAACTCGGCCAATGGTTCCTTCCAACTGGCTATTTGAAGTTAATCAAACTGTAGAGGCGGCGACTTGTGCGCCTGCCCATTGAGCCACCCAGCGTATACGGCGGTTGATGACAATTTGCCACCAATTTGAAAGAAAACCGGGCTACCCAAGCTATGACTTGCTTTATACTCAATAAACACCTTATGCAGACAGGTGCGGCCCGGTGTGTTGATGTAGACCAGGCCACGAGAGGCGGACGGAAAAGATGACCTCAGCATCAGAGGTGACTCAAACAGATGAATCGACCGCGGTGTTGTAAACCGGCGCGGACGGGCGAGTTAACCACGTCATTTTGATGTAGTGAACAATTGTCCTGCATCAACAGTATTGCAGACCAAGACAAAGATAAACTGCTCTTTCACAAAAAATAATATGTACCAATAAAATATATTTTAGATGGATATCACCTGATGTGCCAGGCCGAAAATAATCCGCCATGAAATTGATGATCGCTGGGTGAGGTTGAAGTTGCTCACGGGTGAACCGGCCGCGGACGGATGAGTCGGACGTGACGTTTGTAAGCTGGCGCGGACATGCGAGTTGTCTGTGGCGTTGTAAGGCGGTGCGGACGAGTAAGTCGGCCGACGCATTGATGTAAACCGGACCGCGATACACGTGTCCGTGAAGCTGCGCAACACAGCTGAACGTGCCTCCGCGATGTAATACCATCCACCATCCTTTTTTTTAATAGCCGTCCTGCATAAAAATATTCATCCTTGCAAATGTGCGAACCTTCCACGCCTCAGCTCAGTACAAGAATAACTGGTTCAGTAATTTGTCTTCACGTCAGTTGTGGCTGGCTTGCTGTGATGTGAATAATGGCAGTTGATTTTGACCACTGATTTTGACTGACAAAGCACCTCCTAGTGCACAGATTTGCTTTAGTAAGGATACATAAAATAACACCCCAGGGAGCTTGTGCCTGTATGTGGCGATGTATACTGGCCCTGACAGATTAATTTTCTTTTTTCTTTTAGATGAACTTGACGTAGAGGTCGCGTGCACCAGCTGCAACTTCCATCAATCAGACAAAAGTACGACGACCACACAATTTTTGCTGTTAACAGATAACTCCTCGGGACTTGAAACGAATCTGCATACGTTGCCTGCCATGGATGTAATCTGTTTCACATAATCCATACTAGTAGTAACTGTACTACTAGTTGAAGTACTAGTACATGATGTTTTCTTGGATTTGACCCGGTCTGCATGTAGTAAACCATGGATGATTCCTTTTGTGAGAGCCAACTGATCTGACATGTACCAGTAGTAGCATTAATTTAAGTAGTACATGATGTTTCCTTGGATTTAACTCGGAGCACTCCTGGACCGTTGTTTAAACGCGTATTCATCGGGCAATCCAGCGTAGCCAAGCATAGCCGGCGTTGCCCCCGATGATTCCCGTTGGGATTTTCTCTTATGACTCTGTCAACGGATCTGATCAATACTGCTCATAAAATATTTTTGATCTTGATCCCATGAACTCAAACTTGATGTATATCCTTTGAAAACCAATTAGTACTCGTACAAATCCACCGTGTCTTCGATTCACTTTTGGTCAAGTAGTATTTTGGTCTTCCACGTGATCCTGATCTTTGGAAATCGCTCCTGTAGTAGTACACGGACTAGATTGGAGTACGTGGAATTGATGGAAAGTGGCAGCAATATGGCCTCGTAACCGCTGTAGATTAGAAAACAAGCAGTAAAAAATCAGCCACGCCTGAGCTCCTCAGGACTTTAACCCGCCAGCTCCTGCTTCATGGGGTTTCACGATCGGAGAGGCAGTAGCGACCGGCCGATCAGGTACCTGCCTGACGCTGCAGACGTATGCGAGGGCCCATGGCAAAAGATCTTCAAGGATAATTCCACAACCTACTTCTTGTCAATATCGGACACTGCTGCGCGCAATCGAAATCCCCTCGGTCTCGGCGACTTTATTCTTTGAACGGGTCGGACAGATCGGCTGTAACTCCCGTAAGTTTGCACGCGCTCAAACAAAAACCCTACCGGTCTTGACGACGTGCGACTGTTGCAACCGGATATAGCAGCTTTGCAACAGAGTCAATCTCCACCGGATTGACCTTATGATAGCGACGGCGCAGAGATGCAGCCACTCTAATCTTGACCGATGAACTTGCGGTTGATGTGAATCCTTGTAATCTGAATCTTTCTTCACCCGAAAATTTGCGAACCTCTCAAACCTAAAAGAGATCCCTCCAAGAACTCAACACCACCATGCACAGGCCCCATGGTGGGCGCCAACTGTCGTGGAATTGTCACGTCAGATGTCCTTAGTGTCAGGACTTAGTCGCGAGGCCAACGCATCTATGTGGTAGCTTGAGAGGGGTTGAGTGGAATCGAGAGACGCAACACAAGACAAGGATTTAGACAGCTTCGGGCCCCGGGAAACATCATCTGGTAAAAACCCTACATGCTGTTTGAGGCTAGGTCTCATTATCATCACGAGGGAGTCGCCGTAAACCGGCTCTCCTCTTTGTGTCTAGCCCTAAGATTGTTTCTTCTTGCTTGTAGCTTCTAGCGTGTCCCTCTTTGGGGAGCGCTGCCCCTCCTTATATATGTTGAAGGGGCGGGTTACATGTGGAGTCCTATTAGGATTAGGACTAGTCTATCTCTAATACAAACCGGATACAAGTCCGGGTCTTCCTTGTAAAGTAAATATTCCTCATGCCTTTTCTCTTAAACCGGCCCACCATAGCATGATCCGGCCATCCATAAACCGCCCGTTGGGCCACCGGGTCTTGTCGCTCCTCTGACCCGCCTGCCGGATTACCAATGAACCGTAAACCGCCATGTCCAAGTGGGTTGTCAGTGAATCGCCAAACTCTAGCCGGGTCATACATCCGGCGGTTTATACCGCGGGGTATATCCCCGACAAAAGGTGTTTACAAGAGCCTTGCCGGAAGTAAGCAATTTGAGGAAATTGTATGCAAGCAAGGAAGGCACTGGAAGAATCAAGGTGTTGGTTTTGAATGCAAGTTCAATGCCAATGGAGTTGAGTGGGAGGAAGATCAATACCCCAAGACGAAGTTTGTTCCTCAACAAGAGAAGTATGATCCCACTTCTTTCAAGGGAACACAAGCTCAATATGATCTTCCACCACAAGGCCACAAGCCAAAAGGCAAGGACAAGCTTCAAGAAGAGATTGATTCATTTGAAGAAGCTCCAAAGGCCTTGGTCAAGTGGGTTCCCAAGACTACATCAAGTTCTACTTCATCAAGTACGACTACAGCTCCAAGGATTCCCATCAAGTTGATGTGGGTCCCAAAGAATAAGAACTAGAGAGTTCTTGAGGGTGACTCCGCCAACATACTTCCCTCATATTCTTTTTGGCAAGGACAAGTGCACTAAACTTTCATATCTTGCACTAGTTTAAGGAATCACAAACCCTCTGATACGTCTCCAACGTATCTATAATTTATGAAGTATTCATGTTGTTATATTATCATTCTTGGATGTTTTACAATCATTTTATAGAAACTATATATCATTTTTGGGACTAACATATTGACCCAGTGCCCAGTGCCAGTTGTTGTTTTTTGCTTGTTTTTTACATCGCAGAAAATCAATATCAAACGGAGTCCAAACACCGCGAAACTTTTTGGAGAATTTTATGGACTAGAATACCTAGGATAGGCCAGAGCAGCACCTGGGGGTTCCTCGAGGGGGGCACAACCCACCAAGGCGCGCCTGGGGGCCCAGGCGCGCCTAGGTGGGTTGTGCCCACCTCGGTGGCCTCCCGCACCCCCTCTTCACCCTATAAATTCACAAATATTCCAAAAACCCTCGGGGTTAACCTAGATCAGAAGTTCCGCCGCCGCAGGCCTCTGTAGCCACCGAAAAACAATCGAGACCTTGTTCCGGCACCCTACCAGGGGGAATCATCTCCGGTGGCCATCTTCATCATCCCGGCGGCCACCACGATGAGGAGGGAGTAGTCCACCCTCGGGGCTAAGGGTTTGTACTAGTAGCTATGTGTTTAATCTCTCTCTCTCGTGTTCTTGAGATGCCACGATCTTGGTGTATCGCGGGCTTTGTTAATATAGTCGGATCATATGGTGTTTTCCCCTTTCTATCTTGTGATGAATTGAGTTTTCCCTTTGAGATTTCATTTTATCGGATTGAATACTTTCATGGATTTGAGAGCACTTGATATATTTCTTGCAATTGAATACTCGTGGTGACAATGGGGTATCGTATTGATTCACTTGATATATGTTTTGGCACTCAACTCGTGGATTCCCGAGGTGACATTGGGGTAATCTATGCATAGGGGTCGATGCATGTTCTTGTCTTTGTTTCTTCGGTAGAAATCTTGGGGCACTCTTCGAATTTCTTTGTGTTGGATTGAATATTATGAATATGAATTTGCTTTGGTGTTATTTTAGTACGAACTCCTGGTTAGATCGATCAGAAAGAATTGCTTTGTGCTATTTTAGTACGAACTCTAGGATAGATTGATAAAGAATAGCTTCGAGGTGGTTTCATACCCTACAAACAATTCCATCTTATGTTCTCCGCTAGATAGGAACTTTGGGGTGATTCTTCGTTGCACGTTGAGGGACGGTTATATGATCCAATTGTATTAGCATTGTTGAGAAATTGCACTAGTGAAAGTACGAACCCTAGGCCTCGTTTTTAAGCATTGCAATACCGTTTTTGTGCCCGCTTACTATTTTCTACCTTGTTGTTTTTATTTATTCAGATTATAAAAATATATTTCTACCATCAATATTACACTTTTATCACCATCTCTTCGCCGAACTAGTGCACCTATACAATTTGCCATTGTATTGGGTGTGTTGGTGACACAAGAGATTTCTTGTATTTGGTTGCAAGGTTGTTTGAGAGAGACCATCTTCATCCTACACCTCCCACGGATTGATAAACCTTAGGCCATCCACTTGAGGTAAAATTGCTACTGTCCTACAAAACTCTGCGCTTAGAGGCCCAACACGAGTCTGCAAGAATAAAGTTGCGTAGTAGACATCAAGCTCTTTTCTGGTGCCATTGCCAGGGAGGTGAGTGCTTGAAGGTGTATCTTTAGATCTTGCAATTGAATCTTTTAGTTTCTTGTTTTATTACGAGTTTGGTTATAAAAATAAAACTAAAAAAATTGGAATTGAGGATGCATCGTATTGTTCACCTTTATAATGTCTGTCATGAAAATGATGGAAAGGAAAATTGTGCTCAATTAATAGAGGAAGAATTCTATAAAATGTTTGAAAAAAGATATTTGAATGATGAGCATGATTGCAATGTTGTTGGTATGAACTCTTTGAATATCCATGATGCTAACGATATGGAAAGCCATAAGCTTGGGGATGCTATATTTGATGAACATGATATTTTTATTTCCCCAAGAATTGATGTGCAAATTTTCTATAATTATTGCATTCCTCATATTTATGATGATTATATTCATGAAAGTGGATTTGGAGATGTCATGACTTCATTTAGTGATGAATCCACCATTTTGGATGAGGCTTCAATTGACTATGATAACAAAGTTGCTATCTATGATGATTATGAGGATGACATGTATGCTATATTGAATAATGGTAACCATGAAACTTATCATCGTGATTTTAACTTTCAATCTCATGATAGTTATTTTGTTGAGTTTGCTCCCACTACTATTCATGAGAATAAATTTGCTTATGTGCAGAGTAATAAAATTTCTATGCTTGTGGATCATGAAAAGAATGCTTTATGTGATAGTTATATTGTTGAATTCATTCATGATGCTACTGAAAATTACTATGATGGAGGAACTTATGCTTGTAGGAATTGCAATAATATCAAGTTTCCTCTCTATGTGTTGAAAATCTTGAAGTTATGCTTGTTTTGCCTTCCTATGCTAGTTGAGTATTGTTCCCATAAGTTGTTTGCTCACAAAATCCCTATGCATAGGAAGTGGGTTAGGCTTAAATGTGCTTGCCATGTTTCGCATGATGCTCTTGTTATGTTTCAATTCTTATCTTTTATGTGAGCATCATTGAAATCATCATGCCTAGCTAAAAAGGCATTAATGAAAAGCACTTGTTGGGAGACAACCCAACACTTTTATCTATTATTTTTGTATGTGTTCACATGATTACGCTACTGTAGTAATCATGTTTTATAGCTTTCGTTTCAATAAAGTGCCAAGTAAGACCTTTGGGATGACTTACCGTGATAGTTGATTTGATCTTGATGAGAAACGGAAACTTTTGCGCTCAGAAAAACAATTCTCATTTTTTTTAAAAGCGATAAAATGCAGATTCTTTTTGTAGAAGATTAATAGAAAAATTCCACAGGTTTTCCTATTTTTTCAAAAAAATTGGAGTAGCAGAAGTATGGTTGTAGTACAGGGTACTACAGACTGTTCTGTTTTTGACAGATTCTATTTTCAATGCATAGTTTGCTTGTTTTCTAGTTTCCATGGATTATATTGCTCAATATAAATTGTGGAAATGATATGCTACAGTAGGCATTGTGTGAGAACAATTATGACTATTGTCTTTGATAGTACCAAAAGTCAAATGGTTTGCTCTATATCATACTAACCTATCTCACAAAGTTCCGTTAAGTTTTGTGTGATTGAAGTTTTCAAGTTTTGGGTGAGATGTCGATATGAGGAGAATAAGGAGTGACAAGACCCTAAGCTTGGGGATGCCCAAGGCACCCCAAGTTAATATCTAAGGAATATCCAAGCAACTAAGCTTGGGGATGCCCCGGAAGGCATCCCCTCTTTCGTCTCCAACATTATCGGTAACCTCACTTGGAGCTATGTTTTCATTCGTCACATGATATGTTGGAGCGTCAATTTATTTTGTTAGGATTTGCTTGCTGTTATTTATAATAATGTTCTTCATCTTTTATTTCAATAAAAGTGGCAATGATAGCCTTTGCCATGTTTATTTTGCAAGTATACATGTTGCTGTTTGAAAACAGAAAGTTTACCGATGTTGCAAAAATTCCCTAGAAAAGTCAGAATGTGGTAAAATGTTGATTTTTTTTGCAAAATGAGCTATGATAAATTTTCTATAGTGTGGTAAATTTTCATAATATTTGGAGTTAATTAAGTATTGATACTCTTGCATTCTTTACAGGCTGTGCTGTTTTGGAAGATTGCTGTTATGTTTGCATATGTTTGCTTGTTTAATGATTCTATTTGAGGATAGGAGTATTAAATATGCAGAGGAATTTAGTATGCAATGTTGAATAATAATTTCAGTGATTTTCTACAGTAGAGAATGATAAGGTTTTGCATTGGTTTATACTAACTTATCTCACGAGTTCTTGTTGAGTTTTGTGTGGATGAAGTTTTTGAGATTTAGGAAAACCGTGATATGAGAGGAATTAAGGAGACATAAAAGCTCAATCTTGGGGATGCCCAAGGCATCCCAAGGTAATATTTTTAGAATTCTCAAGCATCTAAGCTTGGGGATGCCCCGGTAGGCATCCCACCTTTCTTCTTCAACAATTATCGGTTAATATCGGTTGAGCCTAAGTTTTTGCTTCTTCACATGATGTGTGTTGGGGAACGTAGTAATTTCAAAAAAAAATCCTACGCACACGCAAGATCATGGTGATGCATAGAAACGAGAGGGGAGAGTGCTGTCCACGTACCCTCGTAGACCATTGAGCGGAAGCATTATGACAACGCGGTTCATGTAGTCGTACGTCTTCACGATCGATTGATCCTCAGTACCGAACGTACGGCACCTCCGCGTTCAGCACACGTTCAGCTCGGTGACATCCCGCGATCTCATGATCTAGTAGAGCTCGAAGGAGAGTTTCGTCAGCATGACAGCATGGTGACGATGTTGATGAAGCTACCGTCGCAGGGCTTCGCCTAAGCACCGCTACAGTATGACCGAGGTGGATTATGGTGGAGGGGGGCACCGCACACGGTTGGGAGAGATCAATGATCAACTTGTGTGTCTATGGGGACCCCTTCCCCCGTATATAAAGGAGCTAGGGGGGAGGCGGTCGGCCAGGAGGAGGGCGCGCCAAGGGGGGGAGTCCTACTCCCTAGGACTCCTCCTTTCCTAGTAGGAGTAGGAGAAGGGGAAAGGGAAGGAGAGAGGAGGAAGGAAAGGGGGGCGCCGCCCCCCTCCTTGTCCAATTCGTACTAGAGGGGGAGGGGGCACGCGGCCTGCCCTGGCCGCCCCTCCTCTTCTCCACTAAGGCCCAATAGGCCCATTACATTCCCCGGGGGGTTCCGGTAATCCCCTGGTACTCCGGTATATGTCCGAAACCTCCCGAAACACTTCTGGTGTCCGAACATAGTCGTCCAATATATTGATCTTTACGTTTCGACCATTTCGAGACTCCTCGTCATGTCTGTGATCATATTCGGGACTCTGAACTACCTTCGGTACATCAAAACACAAAAACTCATAATACCGTTCGTCACAGAACTTTAAGCGTGCGGACCCTACGGGTTCGAGAACTATGTAGACATGACCAAGACACGTTTCCGATCAATAACCAATAGCGGAACCTAGATGCTCATATTGGTTCCTACATATTCTATGAAGATCTTTATCGGTCAAACCGCATAACAACATACGTTGTTCCTTTTGTCATCGGTATGTTACTTGCCCGAGATTCGATCGTTGGTATCTCACTACCTAGCTCAATCTTGTTACCGGCAAGTCTCTTTACTCGTTTCGTAGTGCATCATACTGTAACTAACTCATTAGTCACATTGCTTGCAAGGCTTATAGTGATGTGCATTACCAAGAGGGCCCAGAGATACCTCTCCGACAATCGGAGTGACAAATCCTATTCTTGATCTATGCTAACTCAACAAGTACCATCGGAGACACCTGTAGAGCACCTTTATAATCACCCAGTTATGTTGTGACGTTTAGTAGCACACAAAGTGTTCCTCCTGTAATCGGGAGTTGCATAATCTCATAGTCATAGGAACATGTATAAGTCATGAAGAAAGCAATAGCAGTAAACTAAAACGATCAAGTGCTAAGCTAACAAAATGGGTCAAGTCAATCACATCATTCTACTAATGATGTGATCCCGTTAATCAAATGGCAACTCATGTCTATGGTTAGGAAACTCAACCATCTTTGATCAACGAGCTAGTCAAGTAGAGGCATACTAGTGACACTATGTTTGTCTATGTATTCACACATGTATTATGTTTCTGGTTAATACAATTCTAGCATGAATAATAAACATTTATCATGATATGAGGAAATAAATAATAACTTTATTATTGCCTCTAGGGCATATTTCCTTTAGTCTCCCACTTGCACTAGAGTCAATATCTAGATTACACAGTAATGATTCTAACACCCATGGAGTCTTGGCGTTGATCATGTTTTGCTCGTGGAAGAGGCTTAGTCAACGGGTCTGCAACATTCAGATCCGTATGTACCTTGCATATCTCTATGTCTCCCACCTGGACTTGATCCCGGATGGAATTGAAGCGTCTCTTGATGTGCTTGGTTCTCTTGTGAAATCTGGATTCCTTTGCCAAGGCAATTGCACCAGTATTGTCATGAAAGATTTTCATTGGACCCGATGCAGTAGGTATGACATCTAGATCGGATATGAACTCCTTCATTCAGACTCCTTCATTTGCTGCTTCCAAAGCAGCTATGTACTCCGCCTCACACGTAGATCCAGCCACGACGCTTTGTTTAGAACTAATCCAACTATCAGCTCCACTGTTCAATATAAATATGTATCCGGTTTACGATTTAGAATCATCCGGATCAGTGTCAAAGCTTGCATCAATGTAACCATTTACAATGAGCTCTTTGTCACCTCCATAAACGATAAACATATCCTTAGTCCTTTTCAAGTATTTTAGGATGTTCTTGACCGCTGTCCAGTGATCCACTCCTGGATTACTTTGGTACCTCCCTGCTAAACTAATAGCAAGGCACACATCAGGTCTGGTACACAACATTGCATACATGATAGAGCCTATGGCTGAAGCATAGGGAACATTTTTCATTTTATCTCTATCTTTTGCAGTGGTCGGGCATTGAGTCTTACTGAACTTCACACCTTGTAACACAGGCAGGAACCCTTTCTTCGCTTGATCCATTTTGAACTTTTTCAAAACTTTATCAAGGCATGTGCTTTGTGAAAGTCCAATTAAGTGTCTTGATCTATCTCTATAGATCTTGATGCCCAATATATACATAGCTTCTCCGAGGTCTTTCATTGAAAAACTTTTATTCAAGTATCCTTTTATGCTATCCAGAAATTCTATGTCATTTCCAATCAGCAATATGTCATCCACATATAATATTAGAAATGCTACAGAGCTCCCACTCACTTTCTTGTAAATACAGGCTTCTCCAAAAGTCTGTATAAAACCATATGCTTTGATCACACTATCAAACCATTTATTCCAACTCCAAGAGGCTTGCACCAGTCCATAAATGGATAACTGGAGCTTGCACACTTTGTTAGCTCCCTTTGGATCGACAAAATCTTCTGGTTGCATCATATACAACTCTTCTTCCATAAATCCATTCAGGAATGCAGTTTTGACATCCATTTGCCAAATTTCATAATCAGAAAATGCGGCAATTGCTAACATGATTCGGATAGACTTAAGCATCGCTACGAGTGAGAAAGTCTCATCATAGTCAACTCCTTGAACTTGTCGAAAACCTTTCGCAACAAGTTGAGCTTTGTAGACAGTAATATTACCGTCGTGTTAGTCTTCTTCTTGAAGATCCATTTATTCTTGATGGCTTGCTGATCATCGAGCAAGTCAACCAAAGTCCATACTTTGTTCTCATACATGGACCCCATCTCAGATTTCATGGCCTCAAGCCATTTTGCGGAATCTGGGCTCACCATCGCTTCTTCATAGTTCGTAGGTTCATCATGGTCAAGTAACATGACTTCCAGAAAAGGATTACCATACCACTCTGGTGCGGATCTTATTCTGGTTGACCTACGAGGTTCGGTAGTAACTTGATCTGAAGTTTCATGATCATCATCATTAGCTTCCTCACTAATTGGTGTAGGTGTCACAGGAACCGGTTTCTATGATGAACTACTTTCCAATAAGCACTACAAAAAAAAAGACACATCCGTGACATTTTGGGCCGAACAAAAAAAATTATGTCATACATATGACACTTCTATGACGAGAATTGTGACAAAACCCAGTATCATCATAGATGTGGTGGGCTCCTACTTCTATGACAAAAAATCATGACAGAAAATGGGCTTTTCATCCTGGGCGGGCCGGAGATGCAGCTGCATGACATTGTTTGGGCCGTCCATGACGGAAAAAATCATGGTAGAAGCGAGGGGGAGGAAAATTTCGGGGAGTTCCCGGTTACGGTGGGAGGTCGGGGGCCGAGCGATGCGCGTTTCTCTCATACACGTACGCGCGTGTGTGCGAGGCGTTGGCTCTAACTGAACCCGAGCGAGGCGTTGGGCTCTAACTGAAGCCGATCGATTGGATGGACAGTGAGCGTTGCGGGAGGGGGGGTGGATGAACAGTGAGTGGTGGCGTTGCCTCTGGATGAACAGGACCCCGTGGTGTGGAGGGCTGGATGAACAGTAGACGGTGGAGGGGTGGTTGAACAGGACCCCGTGGTGTGAAGGAGATCCTTAGTTGATTTGACAATGAGTGGGAGATTTCAAGGACGGTGCGGGCCATGTGGCAATGTATGCGAAAGAGCGAGATGACGGCGATGAGGGCGACGATGTACATGTACTCCTCGGCGGCAGTCACGCCGCAGCCCTCCGAGTTCATCGAGTATCTCCTCTGGGCGATGGAGCAGACAGATTCGCCCGAGGAGACAGTCAGGCGGAGGTGGTGGGCGTACAAGTCAAAGGTCGAGCACCTAGAGGATAACGAATCGATCGAGTATGGTGTGCCGTTCGTGAGGGTGCAGAGCCAGCCGGAGCCACAGGCGTATTCGTTCTCCCACCGCAACAGGAGGCTGGATGGCGCGACGTCGCTTCCCCGCCGTTCTCCACGGTTCCCTCGACGCTCGCCTCATTTCAACGACGGCGGTAGGGTTTAAGGTAAGCTTCACACTAACGTAGTACAACACTTCTCTAGTACTATCGCTCGTCTCCCTCTTCTATTAAGTCACCCGACTTGCGGGGCCGGGGAGTGTGCCTATGGTCGGTTCTCAATTGTCGTCCCACATGTGTGTGCAAATGCAATATGACGCGCGTTCCATTCGGAGAGCAGCGTGCTAGACCGACCGACCGTCTGGGGTGCGACGCGAACGCGACGGGCGTGCTGTATACTCCATACATGTGTACCGCCGTTTTCTAGATGCTTTGCTCCATGGCGCGGGCGCAATCCATGGATACAAAATTAGTATACTATATACTATTTAAAAGTCGAGGGCGGGGCTTTTCCTGCGCGGTAGGCGGCGGGGCAGTTCCGCCTAGTCGGTTCGACAGAGACGCGAGAATACGAGGGAGTAGGCTGCTGCAAACATAGGGCTGTGTGATTTGACAGCGAGTTACTGCTGGACAGGTGGGGCCCCGTGATTTGACTTCCATTATCATTTTAACTGCGGTGCTACGTCCGGCGTGAGTCTCCCGATTCCTGACCACCTCCATACAAGTGCCTCTCCCAATGATCCACCATGTAGTAGAGGCTGGCTCTTGCATGAGAGCCCACTTCTCCACTTTTTCCTTGCCTCTCTTTCCTCCACATATGCAAAAATGCCATGTAAAGCGCACTATTGTACTTAGTTTTACTTGCTCCTACAGGTGCTTAAGCTTGCCACATAGGCATAAAGTCTGATGTGGCAAGTTAATCAAGAAGAGAGAGACTAGTTTGGTGACCCAAGGAAGAAATGGTGCTAAGCGTGTGTACCTAGGTGAAAAGACAATTTTGAGTCTATAGCTAATTAAATGAAGCAAACTTAGCAACACCATTTCATTGGAAGAGGTCACTCCTTGGCAAATGCAATAAATACTAGTACTCCCTGTGTCCCATAATATAAGAACGTTTTTGGCACTACACTAGTGTCAAAAACATTCTTATATTATGGGACGGAGGGAGTAAGAAGAAAGAGATATAGAGGAGTAAAAAATACACTTATAGCCAACCTTATAGCCAACCTTATTGTAGTATGAGTGACTAAGTGATGACTATGTATGACATGCCAACATCAGATAGCCTAACGCACCATGTTAAATCTCCAAGGGCACGACCGCGCGAGTGACGCGACGGTCGTGGTAGGCGCGACCATGATACGGGCTGCTGGCAGCCCTTGGATCTGAGATCAAACGGTCACATGCTAAGTTTCTGAAAATTTGCAGAATAACCCTCCAGGATAGGATATTCACCCATAGGTCTAGAATCACGCCATGCAACCGTTCGATCTCAGATCCAAGGGCTCTCAGAAGCCCGTATCATGGGAGAATGGAAAGCCACTACCCTGCCGTTCGCACGCTGGCAGTTCGCTCCTACTCGTCCCCACACGTCCTTCAATACTACGGCGGTTCGCTCCTAGTCGTCCCGTCCATTCACATTACGGCAGTTCCACTAATCCTAACCCTCCTCCCAAATCCATGGCGTCCAAAATCTCCACGATCGGCAGTGAGTACAAGGTTAGAACCATCACCGGCGATGAGTTCGACGTCATCTACACCCGTTGTTCCGCGACGGTGAAAGGATGATGTCGTGGTTCTAAGTCTGACAGTAGAATGGGGGTAGGAATGTAGAGGCAAGATCCTAGCTATGGAGGAGTTGTACACGCGAGTTCTACGAGTTTAGGCCCTTCTCGGAGGAAGTAACAGCCCTACATCTCGAAGCCCGGAGGCGGTCGACTGGATTATATGCGTGTGTGTTATAGGGGGTGCGAACCCTTATCCCCGAGGAGGGGGTGGCTTATATAGAGTTCGCCCGACCTCGTCTGCCCTCAGTTACAAAGGGTTTAAGGTACATAAATATGGAGACGTTACTGCAACGCCTGTAATAAAGGTACATAATTACAATTAAGGCTATGACTTAATTCCCGACCGTTGCAGAGTGGAGTGGCTCTAGATCTTCTGGTAGTCGAGTGATTGCCCATACGGTCGAGTGTCTTCAAGACTGTCGAGTCGAACATAGCTTCATGGTCGAGTGGATGATGATTTTTCTTCGACTACTTCTGGTTCTTTTAGAGATGTCCTTGGGGAGGGTATCTTGGACAGATCCATGACCCTACCCTAGGTACATGGCTTCGTCATTAGCCCCCGAATGGATCAGGGTTTGAGTGAGGAATGAGTTGAGAACGCTTTCGACTCATTTTTCGTTGTTATGAATATATCTTGTTCAGGATCAATGAACTGAGGTGACGACACCAACTTCTTTTTCAGTCGCCTTGATCCATTCTTAGTTTTTGTTGAGTGAACTTTTACTGAAAAGCTTCAAGTGATGATGTGGAGGATGCCTTCCGTCTGACAAGTTGTTCTGATGACCGCGGATTTCGCGGGATTCGAATTTTGGGAAACACGTCGAGCGGGGGAGGCCGTGGTAATCGGGATGGATTAGGCAGGCCGCCTCGATCCCCGCGCCACCTTTTTGCCACGTATCGCGTGCGTGACTGTTGCGGGATTTGATGAGATCGTCCGGGCCTACAAGCCAGTCACTCGGAAGTATCCTTATAAAAGGCACCGGAATGGGCCTTTGAACAGTGCACTCTCATTCTCCTTCTTCTTCCTCAGATTTCTCCGCCGCCTCTGCTTCCGCTCTCGGCGTCGTAGCTCCGCTCAGACTTGATTCACTGCCATGGGGAAGGAGAAGACGGTAGCGTTGGAGCACGCAAAGAAGGCGACGGTGAAGGCAAAAGGGAAGCGGACCAGCCGAGGTGGATCCTCGTCAAGGTCCAGCCTGCTGCCGGGCTGGATCTAGGGCAATTGGATTCGTTTGACAATTAGCCAGGACGACCTCGACGATCTGGTGGAGGGGGGACTGATCTCCACAAGTCGGCGCGGCTCCCGGGGAATGAGACCGAGCCGCGGCCACGGGAGGGTGAGTGCGTTCTCCTCGCCACTCACGTCAACCGTGGGTTTTCTTTGCCTCCCCACCCTTTCTTTCGTGGTTTTCTGAATTTCTTCGGGGCTCAACTCCACCACTTTACTCCAAACACTATCGTGTACCTTGCTGCCTTCGTGTCGATGTGCGAAAATTTCTTGGGTTGCCGACCGCACTAGGGTCTCTTCAAGCACATATTCACATGTCGCTCCCAGTCGGTCAAGAAGGCCAACCCGAGTGACGAGAGGATGCACGTGATACAGATGTGCGGGGGCCTTGGAATCCAAATGAGAAACAAGAGCACCTTCCTAGCTATGATCCTTCCCGACTCGGTCCGGGGCTGGCAGTCGACCTGGTTTTACTGCAAGGACCAGCCAACCCTGGGTCAGTCGACCGAGCTTCCCCCCTTTTCTTTGGATCGAGTGGAGAAGCCCTCCTCCTTGAGGGTGATCCTAGAAGAGAAGGCGCAAGTGAAGGTGTTGGTCGAGCGGGTCGTCCAACTTGTCTGCGACGGAGTAACTAGTATGGACCTGCTGGAGGTCTTTCTCAGTCGACGCATCCAACCGCTCCAAGCCCATGACCATCCGATGTGGATGTACTCGAGACTCGAGGACTCCACTCGGATCCACCCGGAGGACGTTAGTGAAGACATGGCGGAGAAGTGGCTGAGAGGAATCACCGGCAACAAAGATAATCCCCGGGGGTCTAGGAGGGTGATTCCATTCGACCATTCGCGTTAGCCGGAGCAGATATGATTTTGCATTGCCAAGTATCTTCCTGATTCACTGCGTAACATCTTGTTGACGGTCGACTGTATTTCTTGCGTTCATTGTCTTTTCAGCCTCTTATTGATATGTACTCGATGCCCAATGGAGTGCAGGAGCAAAACGTCGAGGAAGGGGCGAGCGGGGGCGAGAGTGGCGAGTGGCACTCGGATGCAGAGGAGGACGAGGAGAGCGATGACTCGAGCGGTAAAGAAGAGGTCGACTCGCCTCCTCGCAGAGAGAGGAGGTCAAATCATGCTCATGACCCAGCGAGCACCCCCAACCTGGGGGCCGCGCCGGCTGGGCCATCTTCGAAGCACCCTCGGACGTCTTCCCCGACGCCGACTGAGAAGATACCGAAACAACTCAAGACTGCGCCGCCTCCTGTGCCGAAAGCATCGAAGGCCACCTCCTCCAAACCACCGAAGGCTTTGCCCAGAATCAAAGTGACCATCCCCACCATCTCCGGATAATCATCTGATCCAATCTTTTTGGTCGACTCGAGAAACAGAACATAACCGACTGAATGTTGACATTCGCAGCGCTGCTACCTCTGAAACTTCTTCCTACCAGTACCGGGACGAGGAAATGGAAGACACGGTTAGCTCCAACCCAGGTAAAACTCTCATGATCTTGTCTTTGATTATTGGGTCGATTAAATTCCGGCGATTCACTTGGGTTGACTGATCTATCTGCAGCCCCACCCAACGTCATCGATCTTCCGGATGATGATGAAGATGTAGCCCCTAGGCCCAGGAAGAACAAAAAGGTAGCAGCTGGCAAGACGTCCCAGCAGGGACTGGTGACAACACCAACCGTCCGGCAATCCAAAGACGCAAGTGGGGCCTCTGTAACCTTCACTGCCCCATTGTCGAGTGAGTGCCTGCACCGTCGATTGTCCGGTGTTTTCTTTAGTCGTCCAACCTCACGCTTCGGAGCTCCAAGCTATCGCACCAGGGTAGTCTGCCCCCTTCTTCACCAACTACCATGTTTCGTAAAGTCAGTCGGACGCGGAGAAAATGCAGAGGTCATCCGTCAGGTTAACATGATGATGGAGCGGATGAAGACGGTGCACGAGAACAGCCAGGCTGCTTACGATGCTAGCACGGCTCTCTGGGCCAATGTCCAGGTAAGTAAGCTTCCGACTGACCTTGTTCTATTAGGATATGCTACCCGGAATATTTTCTTTCATACAATCTCTTATTGTTTGCGTCAAATCTGTACACCCGCTGGGTGTGTTTTGTTGCCTTTGGTATCTGCGCTCTTCCACTCGGCCTGGCGAGTGGGATCTGAGCTAGTGGGGGCACGCTAAGTGCACCCACTGGGTGTAGTCCCCGAGACCGCAGTCAACTGCAGGTAGTCGACTGGGGTCTGAGTACTTTTTTACTTTCTTTTCTTCCATTCGACCCAGGCGGACCGGATGAATGGGATCCGAACCAGTGGGGGCACGTCAAGTGCACCCACTGGGTGTAGTCCCTGAGACCGCGGTCGACTGCTGGCAGTCGGCCAGGGTCTGAATAGTTCTTTTCTCTTACTTCTCCTTTTTTTCGACCCGGGCGGACCGGTCGAGTGGGGTCTGAATCAGAGGGGGCATGCCGGTGCACCGCTGGGTGTAGTCCCCGAGACCGCAGTCGATTGGGGTCTGAGTAAACTTTTGAATTTTATTCACTCAGAAGTAAATAATCTTAGATCTTGTCGATTGACATGTCTTTTTCCTTCTGCAGAAATCTTGTACTCTCATTTCCAAGTTTGCCGAATTTGAGGAGAAGCAGAGGCAACTCAACCTCAACTTGGAGCTGGCCCAACAAAAGTTGAAGAAAGCTCAAGACGAAGCTGCTAGTATGGAAGGTAACTGCCTGTCGACTGTTTACGTTGACCGTCTTTTAAGATATTTCTTCGATCTCTTGTTTGATCCGATTGCTTCTTTTGCAGAGAAAATGAAGTTGGCTCTGGAGAAGAAGGACTCGGACCTTGCCACTGCGCAAAAGGAAGCTCAGGATAAGACTGCCCTTGCAGACCAGAAGCTGGCTTTGGTCGAAGCGTTGGAAGGAGAAGTAAACAAGCTTAAGTCCTCTCTCAATGAGTCCAATCGAGAGGTAACTCGTCTGAAGAAGGATAATATTGCTCTGAATGAGAAGCTGGAGTCCGCGGTCCGTAAGGGAAATGACACGGAAGCCTATCTGAGAACTCTTGCTAAGAAGCTCTATCTTATGCTGGAAGGTACTCCTTTTAATCTGACTGTTTTACTGCTTGCAAGTTAATCTTGTCCAGTCGACTCACTAGCTCTTTGACTGCAGAATTCTGCCAAAACTTTGACGAGGAAACTGGGAGGATCGAGATGGGTTTAGACCCTATCGTTTCTCCGGTCGGCGATGAAGCTGCCATGAACGTGCTTCGACTGGAATCCCGAGTCGCCAGTGTCACAAGTTATGTCGCTCGTCTGAAGGTGGCGGTTTCACGGATCGACTCATCACTCTGGCCAAGGGCAACCTTCAAAATGACCTCGAGTCTCTAATGACTTGGCTCAACAAGATTCCTGGTCGAGTGCAAGAATGGAAGAAGTCCTCTGCCCCGTGTGGTGCTGACGTGGCGTTGTCCTTGGTAAGGGTCCACTGCAAGGAAGCCCGTGAAGACAAGCTGGCGGCAATCAAGGTCACCAACCCCAAAAGGAACGACTTCCAGTCCTTTATGGAGACTTTCATCACTAATGCCACTCGGATCACAGATGGAATCGACTTGGACGAATTCGTCGAACCCGCCAGCCCTCCTCCTGCCGAGTGAACAAACTATGAGATTTAAACATGTCTTAAATTTGCCTCGGAATGCCGAGTGATTGCTGTAACCATTAAACTCCTTCGGGCTTGATGCTCAAATACTTTTGATTTGTCGCTTGGAACTTTAGGATTTATCCAAACTGCTTTTGAATATGCTTGTCATTGCTTTTGGAATCTGCTCCCTGCTTGGAGCGAACTGCGCCTTGTCGTCCTTGCGGACAAGGATGGAGCGCACGTTGTATTTGTGGCGTAGCTCGAAGGAGAAGGTTGCAGTCGACCTGCGTTTCGCCGTCCCTGCGGACAAGGATGGAGCGCACATTGTATTTGCGGTGTAGCTCGAAGGAGAAGGTTGCAGTCGACCTACGTTTTGCCGTCCCTGCGGACAAGGATGGAGCGCATGTTGTATTTGTGGCATAGCTCGGAGAAGAGGGTCGCGGTCGACCTGCACCTCATCGTTCTTGCGGATAGGGACGGAGCGTACATTGTACTTGTGGTGCAGCTCTTAGGGAAAGAATTGCAGTCGACCTACACCTCGTCGTCTTTGCGGATGAAGATGGAGTGTACGTTGTATTTGTGGCGCAGCTTCAAAGGAGAAGGATGGCTCACCACTCGGTGGGATTTTACAAACTTAGGCGAGTACCAGACTGCAGCTAAGCCCCCGAGTGGGAGGATTGCTTACCACTCAGTAGGATTTTACAAACTTAGGCGAGTACTGGACTGTAGCTAAGCTCGCGAGTGGGAGGATTGCTCACCACTCGGTAGGATTTTACAAACTTAGGCGAGTACTGGACTGCAGCTAAGCCCCCGAGTGGGAGGATTGCTCACCACTCGGTAGGATTTTACAAACTTAGGCGAGTACTAGACTGCAGCTAAGCCCCCGAGTGGGAGGATTTCTCACCACTCGGTAGGATTTTACAAACTTAGGCGAGTACTGGACTACAGCTAAGCCCCCGAGTGGGACGCTGGTTCACCACTTGGTAGGATTTTACAAACTTAGGCGAGTACTGGACTGCAGCTAAGCCCCCGAGTGGGAGGCTGGCTCACCACTCGGTAGGATTTTGAAAACTTAGGCGAAACAGGTTCGCAGCTAAGCCCCCAAGTGGGAGGCTGGCTCACCACTCGGTAGGTTGTTTGAAAACTTAGGCGAAACGGATTCGCAGCTAAGTCACCCACTGGGGGTTTTCAGACGTAAACAAAAGAAACAACAATCATGCCAGAGGACTGTAAAGCTCTTGTCTTTGATAAACAAATTACAAAGGTATTTCTTATTACACTTTATTCGAACGAGTATTTAAGTATAAAAGGGGCGGAGCAGCTCTGCATTCCAAGCTCGTGGCTCGTCTTTCTGATGCTCGACATTGTAAAGATGGTATGCTCCATTGTGGAGAACTCTGGTGATGATGAAGGGGCCTTCCCAAGCAGGGGCAAGCTTGTGTGGCTTCTGTTGATCCACTCGAAGAACCAAGTCTCCCTCTTGAAAGGCTCGACCCCTCACGTTTCTGGCGTGGAATCGACGTAAGTCTTGCTGATAAATGGTCGACCGGATCAAGGCCATCTCTCTTTCCTCCTCTAAGAGATCGACTGAATCTTGTCGGGCCTGTTCTGCTTCTTCTTTAGAGAAGAGCTCGACTCGGGGTGCGTTGTGGAGCAGGTCACTTGGTAGAACAACTTCGGCCCCATAGACCAAAAAGAAAGGAGTTCGTCCAGTCGACCGATTGGGAGTTGTCCTCAAACCCCAAAGAACTGATGGAAGTTCATCGACCCAAGCGCCTGCTACGTGTTTGAGATCACGCATCAGTCAGGGTTTCAGTCCTTTGAGAATTAGGCCATTTGCTCTTTCTGCTTGTCCATTCGACTGCGGGTGAGCGACTGAAGCATAGTCGACTCGTGTGCCTTGAGAAGCGCGGAAAGCTCTAAACTCATCAGAATTGAAGTTCGACCCGTTGTCAGTGATGATGTTGTGTGGAAATCCATATCTGAATGTCAATTCTCTGATAAAAATGACGGTGGTGCTGGCTTCAAGATTCTTGATAGGTTTAGCTTCAATCCATTTGGTAAACTTGTCGACTGCTACGAGCACATGAGTGAAGCCGCTCCTACCAGTTCTCAGTGGTCCAACCATATCCAATCCCCAAATAGCAAAGGGCCAGATGAGGGGAATGGTCTTCAGGGCTGACACTGGCATGTGAGACATGTCAGAGTAAAACTGGCAGCCTTCACATCTGTCGACTATATCTTTCGCCATTTCATTTGCTCGTGGCCAATAAAATCCGGCTCGGTATGCTTTAGCCACGATGGCCTGGGAGGACGCATGGTGACCACAGGTCCCCGAGTGGATGTCATTGAGGATCATTCGACCTTCTTCTGGCGTTATGCATTTCTGACTCGCTCCGGTCACGCTTTCCCTGAACAGTTGTCCTCTTATCACAGTAAATGCCTTGGATCGACGGACGATCTGTCGAGCCTCTTCTTCGTCCTCTGGGAGTTCCTTCCTAAGGATGTACGCAATGTATGGCACTGTCCAGTCGGGAGTAATGACTAGAACCTCCATGATTAGATCGACCACAGCTGGGACCTCGACTTCAGTCAGATCTATGGCGCTCTTAGGCTGTGGGGGCTCTTCAGTGAAAGGATCTTCCTGAACTGTCGGTGTGTGAATATGTTCCAAAAACACATTGCTGGGAATGGCTTCTCTCTTGGAACCTATCTTTGCCAAATCATCGGCTGCTTGATTTTTTCAGACGGGGTATATGATGGAGCTCTAACCCCTCAAACTTCCTTTCCAACTTCCTCACCGCATTGCAGCAACCAGTCATAGCTGGGCTTCTAATGTCCCATTCTTTCATCACTTGATTGACCACCAAATCTGAGTCGCCATAAACCATGAGGCGACGGACGCCGAGTGAAATGGCCATACGTAACCCATATAGGAGTGCTTCATATTCTGCTTCGTTATTGGAGGAATCAAAGTCAATCTGGAGGACGTATCTGTGCTTGTCTCCTCGGGGGGATACCAGTACCACCCCAACACCAGAACCATTCAACATCTTGGATCCATCAAAGAACATGGTCCAGTGCTCCGAGTGAACTTGAGTCGGCAGTTGTTGTTCGATCCACTCGGCGAGGAAATCTGCCACAGCTTGGGACTTGATAGCTTTCTTTGCCTCAAACTTGATATCTAAGGGAAGGAGTTCAATCGCCCATTTTGCCACTCGACCAGTTGCATCTCTGTTGTGCAGAATCTTCGACAATGGAGCGTTGCTGACGACTATAACAGAGTGATCAGAGAAATAGTGTGCAACCTTCTTCGTGGTCATGTAAATCCCATAAACAAGCTTCTGATAGTGTGGATATCTCTGCTTTGACGGAGACAGAACTTCAGAAACATAATAAACCGAACGCTGAACTTTATAGGCTTTTCCCTCTTCTTCCAGCTCGACCGTAAGTACTGTACTGACGACTTGTCCAGTGGCTGCTATATAAAGCAGTAAAGGCTCTTTGCTGATTGGAGCAGCAAGCACCGGCTGGGTGGAAAGCAGGGCTCTTAGCTCTGCAAATGCTGCATCAGCTTCAAGAGTCCACTCAAACTTATCTAAATTCTTCATCAGTTGGTACAGAGGCAGTGCCTTCTCACCGAGTCGAGAAATGAATCGACTTAGGGAGGCCAAACAACCAGTAAGTTTCTAGACATCATGCACACGCACAGGGCGTTTCATCCGGAGTATGGCACCGACTTTCTCTAGGTTAGCGTCGATCCCTCATTCGGAAACGAGAAAACCGAGTAACTTTCTGCCTGGAACTCCAAACATGCACTTTGATGGATTAAGCTTGATATCATACCTTCTGAGGTTGGCAAAGGTTTCAGCAAGGTCAGCTAGTAGGTCGGAACCTTTATGTGACTTGACCACAATGTCATCCATGTATGCTTCCACATTCCGACTGATCTGAGTGAGTAGGCACTTCTAAATCATCCGCATGAATGTGGCTCCAGTGTTCTTCAAACCAAATGGCATAGTGACATAACAAAAGCACCCAAATGGGGTGATGAAAGCTGTTTTTATCTCAACGGGTCCGTACAGACGGATCTGATGATACCCGGAATAGGTGTCCAAAAAGGACAAACGCTCACACCCCGTAGTCGAGTCGACTATTTGGTCGATGCGAGGGAGAGGAAAGTGGTCCTTTGGGCAGGCCCGATTGATATGCTTGAAGTCAATGCACATGCGAAGTGAGTCGTCCTTCTTAGGAACCATGACAACATTAGCTAACCACTTGGAGTGGTAAATCTCTCGAATAAACTCAGCTGCCAGGAGCCGAGCCACTTCTTCACCGATTGCTTTTCTCTTCTGTACGGTGGAACGTCGGAGATGTTCTTTGACCGGTTTTACTTTTGGGTCGACTCGCAAAGATGCTCAGTCAGGCCCCTGGGAACACCTAGCATGTCAGAGGGTTTCCATGCAAAGATGTCCCAGTTCTCACGGAGGAACTGGGTGAGTGCTTCTTCCTATTTGGAATCGAGTGTTATGGAAATGTGAGTCGGAGCAGCATTGGGATCAGTCAGGTGAATATGAATCGGTTTCGTTTCACCGGACGACTGAAATGCTGAATCCGTAGCAGGCTTCTTAGCTCGTAGCAAATCACTCGGATCTGCATTTTTTTGATACTCCTGCAATTCCACTACTGCCATCTATGCATCGGCGATCTTCGAGCCCTTCTGGAAGCACTCTTCTGCCTTCTTTCGATTGCCAGTGATAGTGGTCACCCCTTTAGGACCAGGCATCTTCAATTTGAGGTACACGTAACATGGCCGAGCCATAAAACGTGCATAAGCTGGCCTACCCAGAATATCGTGATAAGCACTCTGGAAATCCACAACTTCAAATGTCAACTTTTCTTTGCGGTAATTCTTGGAATCACCGAAAACTACATCAAGGGCGGTCTGACCGAGTGATGCGGCCTTCTTGTCGGGAATAACTCCATGGAAACTCATATTGCTTTCACTGAGTCTGGACATCGGAATGCCCATTCCTTTCAACGTCTCTGCATACAGTATATTCAGACCACTGCCACCATCCATCAGAACTTTAGTCAATCGAATGCCTTCGACTACTGGGTCGACCACCAGCGCTTGCCTCCCAGGGGTGGCTATGTGCGCTGGGTGATTAGACTGGTCGAATGTAATGGCAGTCTGAGACCACTTGAAATAACTGGGTGTCACCGGGGCGACCATGTTCACTTCTCTGTTGATGACTTTCAGTCGACTCTTGCTCTCAACATCAGCAAAAATCATCCGAGTGGAATTTACGTGGGGGTAACCATCATCGTCCTCCTCCTCATCCTCAACTTTGTCTGCTTCCTTCTCCTTTTCCTTGGGCTGTTTCTCTCAGAATTGCTGGATTAGGAGTCGACACTGTCGAGTGGTATGCTTTGGGTAAATGAAAATACCCTCTTCATCTTTCTTGGTGTGAATGTGGCATGGTAAATCCAGCACATCATTTCCATCTTGATCTTTTACTTTCTTGGGGTTCCACGGTCCTTTGGGTTTCCCCTTGAACTTCCCTTGAGTCACGGCTAAGGCTTCACCAGGAGCGGCTGGCTCGGCTTTGCGCTTCTGCTTCCGACTGGAGTTTCCTCCTCCGGTTTCATGGGCGACTGCTTTGTGCTTGCCACTCCTGAGCCGGTCTTCTTCTTCACCATTGGCGTACTTGGTGGCAATCTCCATCATCCGAGTCAGAGTCATATTTCCCATCCGACCAAACTTCATATTCAACTCCCGATACTTAACGCCTTCTTTGAAGGCACAAATTGCTTGGTGATCTGACACATTCTCCACTGCGTGGTGCAACGTGATCCATCTTTGGATATAATCCCTCAAAGTTTCATTCGGTTTCCGAACGCAACACTGTAATTCTGTCAACCCTGGTGGCCGCTTGCAAGTACCTTCAAACGTCCTGACAAATACTCGAGCAAGATCTTCCCAAGTATAAATACTACTAGGTGCTAACTGATTTAGCCATGCTCTGGCCAAGCCCTCCAACATCAGAGGAAGGTGTTTCATGGCCACTTCATCATTGCCGCCACCAATCTGAACAGCCACTCGGTAGTCTTCAAGCCAAGTGTCAGGCTTGGACTCACCGGTGAACTTACTGACTCCAGTTGCCAACCTGAAGTTGGGGGGAATCACTGCAGCCCTAATGGCTCTGCTGAAGCACTCTGGACCTGAGACATGCACTTTGCTGCTGGTTGGTAGATCTCTATCATGACCTTCTCGGTGAGCTCTGTTTCTGTCGACCAAGCCCTGAACGAGAATAGATCTTGCATCAAAGCCTGGCTCCCTAGGGTCGACTGGAATCCTTCGCCCGACACTGTGAGGGCGCCTGTCATCATGTTGCCGAGGCACGTATGATCCACTCCTTGGGGGAGGCGTGGGCACTCAACGACGATCATCGTGATCGAGTCGGTGATCATACTGCTCACGGTTCCTATACTGATCTCGTCGGTCTCCACATCCCTCACGCATCAGGGGCGATCTTGGGCTATGAGCCGACTGGACTGTGTCTGCAACCACGGATCTGCTGTGAATCCTATTCTGCGACTGAGATACTACTGTGTTCTGCTCACCCGCGGCTCGGAGCAAGGCCCAGATCTGCACCAAACCCCGACCAGCTTCTGACTGGGAAGGTTGAATTGACTCTGCTATTTGGGCCGCAGCTGCGAGATTCTGGATTGGAGTTCCGTATACCTAAGTCGGAGGTGGAAAAAGTTCACATCGACTGGATTCGGGAGCACGCTGCCGAGCATGCTCATTGAGTGTGTGCTGAAGGTTCTCCAGTCGAGTGTGCTCAGCCAAGTTGGCCAGGCGCGCCTCCTCCAAGGCCTAGGCCTCTGGGGTTTCTCCAATGATAGGAGTGTGAAGTGCATCCATGTTCCGGCGGCGAAGTTCTTCCCTTCGCTGCGAAGAGAGGGGTTCGGGGCGGTACTCTTCGTGAACACGCGACGGATCACCGCCCCCATCGCCTCCATCTTCACGGGTGAAGCCAGGAGGACTGCGTGGTCCATTGACCATCAAAACTTCCGCCGCAGGGTCGCTATTGTCGCACTCGAACACAGTCTCTACGGAGCCAGTCGACAGATCGAACATGCCATAGAGAGTTTTGTCAGGCTCGATTGCCGCGACTAGGGGGGGGTGGTCGACTGGCGAGCCACCGCTAAAGCCTCGATCGACCGGAATGTTTGTTCCGGCGGGCTGCAGGGAGGGGGGAAGCTACAGGAGCCGACCGATATTGGGTCGACGGCTGCCGCAGGAGGACGCCGCGGACGCACATGCGAAAGTGCATTGCCCCGCGGATGGGGAGTGCATTGATGTCGAGTGGAGCCTCCTGAAGCCAAGCGGAGTCGTCGGCAAACACGAGCGCGCCGAGACGGATCTCGCGGCCCTCAGCCAAACCTTCGACTGAACCCATGATGAAGGGGATCGGAAAAATTGCAACTTCTCCAAAAATTCGCTAAGACACCTGCCCCATGGTGGGCGCCAACTATCGTGGTTCTAAGTCTGACAGTAGAATGGGGGGTAGGAATGTAGAGGCAAGATCCTATCTATGGAGGAGTTGTACACGCGAGTTTTCCGAGTTCAGGCCCTTCTCGGAGGAAGTAACAACCCTACGTCTTGGAGCCGGGAGGCGGTTGACTGGATTATATGCGTGTGTGTTACAGGGGGTGCGAACCCTTGTCCTTGAGGAGGGGGTGGCTTATATAGAGTTTGCCCGACCTCGTCCGCCCTCAGTTACAAAGGGTTTAAGGTACATAAAGATGGAGACGTTACTGGTAACGCCTGTAATAAAGGTACATAATGACAATTAAGG
The DNA here is from genome assembly GCF_018294505.1 of Triticum aestivum. Taxonomy (NCBI): domain Eukaryota; kingdom Viridiplantae; phylum Streptophyta; class Magnoliopsida; order Poales; family Poaceae; genus Triticum; species Triticum aestivum. The sequence continues at coordinate 135,942,028 of NC_057803.1, read as the reverse complement.
CTACGACTTAATTCCCGACCGTTGCAGAGTGGAGTGACTCTAGATCTTCCGGTAGTCGAGTGATTGCCCATACGGTCGAGTGTCTTCAAGACTATCGAGTGGAACATAGCTTCATGGTCGAGTGGATGATGATTTTTCTTCGACTGCTTCTGGTTCTTTTAGAGATGTCCTTGGGGAGGGTATCTTGGACAGATCCATGACCCTACCCTAGGTACATGGCTTCGTGAGATGCCTTTCTCGCTTCAGACGCATGTTTGAAGACTCAGATGATGAGTGGGTCGTTGGGCTAGATGTTGAGTACACCACAGTCCTAGGACGAGAGAAGGATCTAAAGGACGAAGAGAGGAAGAAGCCCACCGTGATCCAGGTTTGCGTGCATGACTTATGCTTGGTCTACCACATATGCCATGCCGATGTTGAGTGCCAGGATTTTAAGGACTTCCTCGAGAGCTACCTAGTCAAATTCGTTATTTTAGACTTTGGTAATGACAAAGAAGTCCTGCGTCAGATAGGCCTCGTTGTAGGCAACACCTTCGACCTCCAGAAGAATCGGCTGGTGTCCTCTCGTCAGCCTTCAATGCTGACCCTGGCAGGAGCCATGGTTCATCCTTCGTACGGTAAACTAGAGAAACCTCCATACACGTTTCATCATCATGCATGGCAGAGGAATGTACTAGATATAGACCACATCCACTACGCTGCAATGGATGGCTACCTTTGCTTCAATATCTACAAGGGTTGGATGAAGAGAAACAGCCAAGTGTGCGGTTCAAGCAAAGAAGTATCGACCAAGAGGAAGAGGGACAAGGACGAAGTCGAGGACATGGACGAAGACTCCGAGTAAGGTGGCAGTGTCATTGCTCATGGTGGTTATAATGCAGTGTCTACCGGAATAGTTGCAAAGTTTAATTTCAGGTGTGCTTAATTTAATTTGAGGGGTGTGTTGTGCTGAGCCCCCAGCAGAACTATGTTATGTTTCTTCTCGTTACTTTAACTCTTCAGTACGTACATACTAGTATTTCTTACATTTCATCTTTTAGTTTGTATAGTACTACCACTCGTTTCTTCACATTATATATGTACAATATATTGGCCAACATCATATAGCCAGCAGTTTAGTTGTCAAAGAATTTCAGGGTGCTTAGTTTTGTCAAAGAATTCCAGGATGCTTAGAGGGTGCTTGGATCCAAGGGACTTATTTTAGTCTGACTAAAAAAAGTCTCTTTAAGAGGCTAAAGTTCCAAGCACCCCTAACTAAAGAGGGGCTAAAACTAGTCTTGAGACTAAAATTTTTTAGTCAGGGGTACCCCTACTAAAATGTGGATTAGTCCGCTCTCTACTCATTTAACTCCTTTCCTTTAACACACGCGAATTCTGGATTGGAGGGTTTGGAGGATAATAAATGCTCATTAACTTGATTTTAGCCTTTTTAGTATTTGGATCCAAGCATGGGTGAGGCTAGCATGTTTTAGTCCCACTACTTTTAGTCATGGGACTAAAACGTATCCAAGCACCCTCTTAGTTTTATTTGAGGGGTGGGTTGTGCTGGACACCATTATTGTGACTAGCCTTTTTAATAGTACTATATGCATAATTTGGCGACAAGCGCTCTCTATATATACCACCTTTTTTTTAATTTCGAGTTTTGCTCCATGGCGCAATCCATCGATACTACTATTGTACAAAAGTATACATTTTTTAAAAGGCTAGAGGGCGGGGCAGTCTAGCTTGGTCGGTTTCATGAGAGGCAAGGGCCTTTGTGATTTGACGGCTCATTACTACTGGAAGGTGGGGCCTTGTGATTTGACTGCTTGTATAAATGCGCCGATGACCTGATCGAGGAGGAGCAAAGAACCGTGCGGTATACTCAAGTTTTCCACTGGAGTAGTACTGCGACGGAGGAGCATGAAACACGGCAGCCCAGTGCCATATGGCGATAAAAATGATCTAATTTGCTAGTCATCTCATTGTTAGCATTGTTCTATTCATTCCCTCAAAAAAAACCATTGTTCTATTCATGCCTCGCAGAGAACGTGACACGTGCGGCAAAACACCCGAGGCAAAAGATGAAACACAAGAGCAAAAGAAGAAGGAAGATTATCACCCCAAATGATCTAATTCGCTGCGGAGTCGTAACTGCTTCTTCATCTCCTCCACGACCTCCATCTCCTTGCGCGTCTCCTCCGCCATCTTCTTCATTCTGTCCATGAAGTGGAATTTCTCGACGCGAGCCTTCATCATCTGTTCCACGGCCGCATTACGTACCTTGACAGTAGCCGGGTGCTCGATGCGGAGCTTCACCAACTCCTCCTTCTGTTCCATGACGAGGGCCTGCAACATCTTCATCGAGGAACTACTATTCTCATGCAGCTTCTTCCAGCCGGCATTCTTCTCCTTCAATAGGTCGATCTCGTGGCAGAGCTTTGCCTTGTCCTCCTAAAGTCGCAGGATTTCGCCGGTCACCTTCTTCTCCGAGGCAATGCTCTTCTTCAGCAGCATCACCAAGCCGGCGGTCAACTCCCCCTGCTGATTGAGCTCAGCGGGCATGTCATCGAGGCTCTCCTTTAGCAAGTCCATCAAGCCTTGGATGAACTCCTTCTGCTTATTGAGGTGCTTATTAAGCTGATCGGGCATGCCGTCGAGGGATAACGACTCCAGCTCCACCGGCTCGGCATGTTCGCCTCCGCGGCTAGGGCGCTCTTGGGAGCCATCTCCTACCCGTGAGAGATCTTTCGAGGTATCTGCGTGGCGGCGAGTCCTCTCTTTTTTTCCGCAGCCTTGGTTGCCGCTCCCTTGTTACGAGTAGTTCTCAACCTAGAGCTCTGCTCACCGGCCATGGCAACGACGGACGAAGAAGAAGCACTTATGAGGAGGAAAGGTAGAGTACTTTTCGGTTAGGTAGTTCCCCTTTTTATAACCTAAGTACTAGCACTAGTACTAATACCTGCATAGTGGGAACACGTTTAGGTTTGGTACGTACTAGTAGGTGTGAGCAGGCTTTCGAATGTGATTGGAACAAGGTAAATATTAATTGATGGTTTTGGTTTTGAGGCCCGAAACGGCTCCCGATGAGTTTAGCGGAACATAAATTTCAAGTACTACACTGCTCAAATGCGTAAATATTATGTTACTGTCAAAAATTGGCACAAAATACGAAGAAGGCCAATGGAAGTACTACTAGCAACCCACAATTTAACTACTCGCATGCGCACAATGGAGTAATAATGTCTTTCTTCCGCCCTCACATCCACTCAATTTGCATGCGCTGTATTAATTGACCATCAATGAAGTGAACGACTTTACACGCGTCAAATTATCACATGGGGTGGATCTTGGTACAAAATTGCGTCCGCCCGTGTACCCGCGTGTGCGTGCAAGGGAATGAGTGCGTGCGTGGCATGCGTGCACATCTTCACTTCATGCATGTACCGCCAGTATGGCTCAGGGAGGACGAGTACATTCTTCTGGAACCAGAAGCATGTCATTGTGATCAATCCATGCAAGGAGGTCGCAACAATGCCTCCACATGTGCCATGTGGCTTCATGAATTGTAAGAGAGACACCATGTAGCGTGCCATTGGTATTCTAATTTACGTGTTTTGCACATACTCGAAGTACTAGTAAGGTACATGTGCATTGCACGCATCAGATTTTGCAACCAAATTATGAATAAATACCACACTATAGCATGTAAGCTCTGAGTCATATATGCCTGATGTAGCCCTTCATTTAATTCTTATAGTTCATCTCATCCAAAATCAATTAGTTTTTATAAAAAAAGCTAAGAACGCGGGAATAGGAAAAACATGGGATTATAGTGGAATGTCATCTTGAATCCTACAGGATTGTACGAGTGTTTGATTGTGCATAGAAAAAATGCAGAATTCTTTCAAAGAGGTTTGAGTGGATGGGATGTTACCTATGAAATCTAGTGCAAATGAATCATATGGAAAAATTCGTATGGTTTACAATCCTACGAATCAAACAACCAAGATAGGAAAAATTCCTAATGATTAGAATCCTCCAAAATTCCTTTGAGAATCCTTTGAATCAAAGAAGCCCTCAATCTATTTTATGATTCATGGAATTGTGCGTTGTAAAGCATAAAGTAAAAACAAATAATGGCAATTCAACTAGAAAAAAAGTTTGGGCAGTTATGATACGGAAGATTCTAGAACAAAAGAGAACCACTGTTGTTTTGAGGTTTCTGCATTATTCTTAAGTTCAACCATGGAGTCTACTAGATTGTACATGTGGCAAAATCGGTGGGGGGCTAGAAGATGGTGCGAGGGCCGAGTGGAGGGAGACTATGAAGGAATGCACAAGTGCGAGATCGATATTTAGAGAGAGGGGGCGAACACGTGCGCTGTTGCACGCAGTGGCGGAGCCATGAAAAATAAATGAGCTAGGGGCCAAGCATTGCTAATCCTTTACGAGGAGGGTCAATTCATGAACTTAAACCATTTTTAGCAGCAATTGTCTAATGATCACATTCATATTAGCCTCGATATATAGTGATGTTAGGGGGAGGGGGACACGACCCTTACTGCCCCTGTCTTCGCCATTGTGCACGCGTCTGAGAGATGAAGCGGAAGGCATGGATGATGAGAGGGGAAAGTTGGATATATAATTAATGTGAGTGTATTAGCTATATATGTTAATCCTATATAGGGAGGTATAGATTGATCGATGTTGATGTGGGAAAGAGGGTGAGACCTCACTGGATATATCGATTGATCGGTTTGTGTGGAAAACTATGAAAGACCTAGCTATATACACACATACATAGAGGAACATCGATCGTTGCGCATGCACGCGTGAGAGATAAAGAATGCCCGATATGATGGAGAGGGGGATGTGTGTGGGTGCGTGCCTTCATGGGAGACCGACCTGAAGAAAAAGATTGTATGCGTGCGATGGATAATGCCAACTGGTAGTGTGTGTGCATGCATGCACAAGAGAAAGTTAGTGGTACAATTATAAAGAGAAGACTACTGTGTGGGTGTAAAAAAATAGGTGAGGTCATAATCAATGTAAAGTTGAATTCAAATATTTGAATAAGAGATCCTGATGTTTGAAACCCATGCATGCATGAATATAACAGAGATCCGCGTGGTGTGGTTTGGAAACGAGCATGTTGTAATGTATACACATTGAACAAGGTCAGAACTGATTTGAATTTGAGATACGATGGCAGACATCATTTGGCCACGTCGCATCCGTGCATGGACACACTATTCTAATTGGAGATGATGGGCGGCTTTCGCATCACATATCTATATCTATACCCCTATATATATATATATATATATTTTATATTTTTTATATTGTGTGCGGGTAACTTTAACTTTGAAAGATGGTCGTTGGATGAGGCGAATCCGATGGTCCAAAGATGGCAAATTTGAGCACTACTGGCCGTCGGATATCATCTAGATTCCACCAGATTTCGCCACATGTATAATCTAGAAGACTCCATGGTTGAACTTAAGCATAATGCACAAACATCAAAACACAAGCACTTCTTATTTGTTCTAGAATCTTCCGTATCAGAATTGCCCAAATGTTTTTCTACATGATTTGCCATTATTTGTTTTTACTTTATGTCTTACGACGCACAATTCCATGAATCTTAAAATAGATTAGCTTTCTTATAAAAACTAGATGATTTTGAATGAAATGAACTATAAGAATTAAACAAACATCTACATCATGCATATATGACTCAAAGCTTGCATGCTATAATGTGGTATTTATTCATAATTTGGTTGCCAAATCTCATGCGTGCAATGCACGTGTACCTTACTGTAGTCTAAATGGTGTTTGTGTGTGTGTTGTGCGTGTTGAGGTGCAAATTGTCTTTTTTTGGTACACGTTAAGCTTGTTCTTCCGAAATTTCAAGTCATGCCTTGTTATGCTGAAAATTCAAGCTAGCGTCTCTGTCTATCGTGCTGCGAAACTCCCGCCTCTTCAACCCGCGCCTTGTTAGCCCGAAATATTTAAGATATATCTTTGTCTCGTTGTGCTCTGACAATTCCCTCCATCTCAACCCGCGCCTTGCTATTCCGAAATTACAACGCGCGCGAAAACTCCCACCTCCTGTGAAATCCTGACACGTGAAATGCCCGTGGTACTCCTGAACCGGAAGAACCGCCTCAAATCGGTGGGGGTACTTTCGTAACTTACCCCACATTTCGGACAAGCGCGTCTCTAAGCCATGGTTCCCCACTGCCATCCCATCCGCCCACCCATTTGTACACCGAGGCCGTGAAAACCCGCGACGAAACCCCACACCCTGCTCCGTCCGCCACCCAGCCGGAGCCTCTTCCCCGATGACGTCGTCCACATCAACACCTCGACGTCCCTCATCCACCGTACCGGATGAGGATCCGTCGTCGATGTCATCGTCCCGCTAGTTCAGCCACCCCGTCCTCCACCTCCAAGGAGCTGCCCCGATGTTCCCCTCATCTTTCGCGCCACCTCCATTCCCACACCGCTATCTTCACCTGCACCACCAGAAGAGCATCATCATCACCATTTCCTCGGATGAAGCTGCGGCCTAATCGGCGCCACCAAAGAGGTTATACACTAATCGCCGCATTTTCTTCTTGATTCGATCTCACGATGCTGCCGGCGCTTGGTCCCGAGCCGACACGGCGCGGCTCCATCCACGGCGGCGTCGCCGGCCACTTCCTCCACAGTGTCGCTCCCTCGGCGGCGACATCCACATCAGTAGGAGCTGCTGCTGCTTTAGCTCTCGCTCGTGCTGCTGCTCTACTCTTGCTCCCGGTCCCCTGCCTGGTCTGCTCTTGCTATTTCTCTTGCTCGCGCTGCTGCTCTCGCTCTTGCTCTTTCTTGAGCTGCTGCTCCGATTTAGCTACACTTCAGTCGACTGAATCGTCTTTTGGGTCAGTCGATTTTCAGGGGGGGGGGGGGGGGCTCGCCGGGGTGAAGGAAGAACCAGCCGCAGTGGGGAGGGGGCTCGCCAGGAAGAGGTAAGCCCACTATCTATCTAGGGTTCAGGATGGGGGTGGTGGTCGCCGGGTGGGGGCGTTGGCGGGGTGGTGGCGTGGGGATCGCCGGAGAAAAAGCTCGGCACGGGGGGGGGGGGGCGCTAGAGGGATGGCCCGGGCGGCGGCGGACCGGGGGGGGGGAGTGTTTTCAGGGCGGGCGGGGCGGCGCACCGCCGGCCGCGGGCGGCGTGGGGCTGCTGTTTGGCCGGTGGTGGCTGGCAGCTCAGGGGGGTGGAGGTTGAAGATGAACCGCAAACCCTTGATTTTGTATCCAATGGCTGCAAAATCGACTGACCAGAGATGAAAAAGTCAGTCGACCAACATGTAGCCTCACCTTGCTAGTGCGTTCAGTTTCGACAGCAAAATTCAGTTTCGATAGTTAAGTTCGGTTTCGACAGTTAAGTTCAGTTTTGACAGTTAAATTCAGTTTCGACAGTTAAGTTCAGAGATGAGCGGCTGATGTATTTTACATCTAGCACTTTGTGGTTATGTATTTTACATCATGTATTGGAGATGCTATTAGAATTCGACTCATGTTAATGTTGTTCGTTGTCTCTCTTGTCCTGCTTCAGCCTCGGCGTCGTACAACTCACCGGAGCTGCTCCAACAACGAAACCATCCATCACAGCGGAGCAGTACCTCGGGCTCCATCTCCAGACGCCTATGATCTTCTTCCCCTCCTCCGATAGCCAAGTCAGCCGGAGCATCCTCACCGGCCAACCCAATCACGCTGAGATCGACATGGCTTTGCCAAAGAGATTATACACTTGTTGCATCTCTTTTTTACTCTGCATGTTATATATATTGTCCACTGAGCACTCGTAGTAACGGGAAATACGATTATTTTATCCTACTATATGACAAGCAGTGAGGTACCAGGAAACTTAGCTATCCATGATGGACTCTCTTGAACGCCATCATTATTTATCTTTGTGCGTTTGAGCTGTGCATTTGTCGATGGGCCTGGAGTTGAGCTAGTATGGCAGTGGCCTGGGTCCAAAGTAATAGAAGTAGAACAAAAACATTTTTTTAGTGTAGGATTTTCCTTGCTCAAGCCTGCCTACTAGAATCGCCAGTGCTTGAAAGGAAAAGTGAATGAAAAACATCGGATTTGGAAAGTTTCCTATGGTACTACTTTTCACGAATTTGGTGCAAAGGAATGGAGCAAAGGAAAACTGTAGGATTTGTTCCTTTAGTGTCTCCTTGAAAGAAAAACCGTAGGAATTCTAATTTCCACTTCTCCTCCTTTTCATATTCCTATTCATCAAGCACAAGACTAAGAGATAGTAGCATAATAGCATTATAACCGTACATTTTCTTGTGGTCTGACTTAATCTCACCATGCTTTTTTGCATCCTGTGATCTTCCAATTGTTGTGAATCAAACACCCAGATTGGCAAAAATCCTATGTTTTTAAATTCTCTGTTTTGCAAGTGCATTCCTATCCTATTCCTGTCTATTTCCTATCCCTGCATTGTTAGAATCCTCAAATTCAAACAAGCCCTTACTCAATTACTTCTATTACAGATATGTGTCAAAGAAAACCTTATGTGGTTTGTCCTGCTCTCGCGGCGCTGTGTTCCACCCCAGCTCAGCTGCTCCAATGACGGAAGGGTTCACCACAGTAGGGATCCGCTCTCTAGACTGTCTTTCGCCGCCTCAGATCTTCTTCCCCGCCGCCAGCAGCCACGACAACTGCATTACCATCATCAACTAAGCAGATGACCTTGAGGACTACATGGGTCCGCAAGAGAGGTCGCACTCTTCCGTGTCTGCTTACGTTATGCGTCGCTTAATATGATGACATGCAACATTATCGTTGTGTTCACCTATTAGACTCCGAGTCAGGTCCAAACTAATGCTGAAACTTGAGTTTTTAAATGGTTGTGGGGTACATATTGGGGCAGCAATCAGTACTAGCTGTCTACTATCTGGTTAATCTCCGGTGTCTACTATGAGTTTCATGTTGGGTGCAAACAAACATTAAAGGAGCCATTATCTATATTTTTTAACTAAAGCTATTATCTGCCTGCTATCATTGGTTTTGGGTCTATCCACAGTTTGCTACCATCACTCTGGATTTGTGCATGCACTCCTTACATAATCTCACTATGTTTTATTCCTATGCATGTCAGTTATTGTACACAATGGAACTGATCATGTAGAGCAAAAGAGATGAGCCTTGCGTGGCAATAAAATTTCATGCAGACGTCGTTCCATGGTGGGCGCAAAGGCATCCCCCCTCCACCCATTTCGGATTGTAATCAAGAGGAAGATAACTGTTCTAAGGGGGTTTCAGAAGGAGAAGACCACTCCTATTTACCCCATGAGGTCTTCGCTCTAACTTGGCATGCTGATGTTGGTAATATCATGCATATGGTGCCTTGCATTGCTTACTGTATACATTAAAGATGTCATCTACTTAGTTTAGACATGCTTTGTGTCAATGCCATCTATTTAGTTTCTTTATCGTATATGTGAATCATGCAATGCCATCTTGTCTAGCCAGGCATCATATATGTGAATTTTGCAATGCCACCCTGGTTAGCTAGTCATCTCATATGTGAATTATATCATGCCATCATTTTTTTATTACGTGTTAAATTTGTCAACAATTTTAGTACATTCAATTACTCTTCCTGTGCATCAGCCATTCGGCACGGTCATGGAAAAATCTGGAGTGGAAACAAGGTCTTTAGAGCAGACAATGCTATCTGACGAAGCGCATGTCTTGCTGGTTACCGATAGCTCCTCAAAGGAGGATTCAGAGATAGATGACCAGTCATATCCCCCCCCCCCCCGAGGTGCATGCCCTAACTTGGCAGGGTTATGTTGCTCATATCGTGCGTATGGTATCTTGCATTGCTATGTCATTTGCTTAGTTAGACATGCTTTGTGTGAATGCCACCTGTTTAGTGTCTAATTACCATATATGTGAATTATGCAATGCCATCTTGTTGCAAGACATTATATATGTGAATTATACAATGTTATCTTGTTGCAAGGCATTATGTATGTGAATTATGCAATGCCATGCTGTTTAGGCAAGCGTCATATATGTGAATTATATCATGTCGTCCTTTTTTTATATTTCTCATTGCTTTTGTCGACAATGTTTGTATATTCAATTGCTCTTCCTGTGCATCAGCCATTCGAATTGGTGATGGAGAAATCTGGAGTGAAAACAAGGTCTTCAGAGCAGACAATGCTACCTGCTGAAGCAGATATCTTGCTGGTTATAGATAGCTCTTGAGAGGAGGATTCAGAGGCATATGACCAGTCCTATTATCCCCCTGAGGTGTATGCTCAAACTTGGCAGGGTTATATTACTCATATAATCCATATGTCGTATTGCAATGCTTAGTTTTTACATCATATACACAATATTGAATGCCATCTTCTTAGTTGACACATCATATATGCAGTTGCCCTCTGCTCACTTCCTTAGTATATAAATCATATATTTGAATTATGTCATGCCATGATGTTTACATAGAAAACATGTATTTGAATTATGGCATGCCAACCCATTTTCTAAAGACATAATATAGTTATATCATCTCATCCTGTTTACATAGTCATCATATTTGAAATTATGTCATTCTATCCGTGAATTATATCATGCCATCATGTTTCCATCGATGGCATGTTTGTGATTTATGGCATGCCAACCACTTTAATAGACACATCGTATAGTTATATCATGTCATCCTGTTTACATAGTCATCATATTTTGAAGTATGTCATTCTATCCTGTTTAGTTAGCCATCATACATGTGAAATTGTGTCATGCTATCATGTTTAATTAGCCATCATATATGTGAAATTATGTCCTGCTATTCTGTTTGCTTAGACAACATAAATGTGAATTATTTCATGCCCTGTTTTCTTCCCTACTATTCATTGCACCTGTCTATCTTACAATGTCTGTACATTCAATTACTTTTCTTGTTTATCAGCCATTTCAATTGGAGGGAGCGATGGTAGTATCTGTGGGAGTAAAAACACGGTCTTCAGAAAAGATCGTGCTACCTGTTGATGCAGATAGAACCACGGTTGTACTTGCCCAAGAACCAGCCCCACCACACATAACCCACACTCATGCAGATTGTACCCCTACCCAGTTGGACAGAGAACCAGCTACACCCCTTCTAACCCCAACCCCAGCAGATAGACACCCAGTTCCTGTTGACACAACACCGTCTCCACCATAGAGCACCCAAACACGAGCAGTTAGTAAGGCAACTGCAGTGCCCAAATCACGAGGACCACCACTTCGAACCCGAACTCAACGCTTAAAGCAGAAGAAGAATTGTTCTCAGGTCAGGTTCCGTAGCTATGGTTCATACTACTTTGCTCTTGCATCACTGTGTTTACTGATACCAACTAATTTCAAATTTGAAGGATGCAATTGAAACTCCAATGGCACAACAGGTTTGTTTTAAACCTGTTTCTTCAACGTGTTTGGCTATTTGCTGTTGTAACTTGATCTATGTTGATTCCAGTTTCAATTGAATAAATAGTTATGTTCTCATGCCATGCACATTACAAATGTTGTTATTGCTATGCAGTTTCCCACACTTATATTCTGTCTATGCTGCTTTGTCTTAAACAGATATGATTCGAACTGTATCTATCTTGATTTGGCAACATAAACTAGAATGATATAGACCATACAGTGACCATACTACATAGATATATGTTTGTTTCATGCTGTTATCCTGTCCACATTACTACTGAACTGGTTTACCAAAATGAGTTTCATATACTACATTGTAAACCTGAGATGTGTTTGTTTGTTTCTCTTTTAGAACGCGGATAAAATATTGGAGAAGAGTACCCTGTTATGCAATGGTAAAGGAAGTAATGCAGATAAGGTTCAAGATAGTGAGACATCCCTGTTGGTCTCCAAGAAAGCTGATAAAAACTATATTGAAGACACTTAGAAAACCCCAAAGTCCTGTCTTGATGTAGTGTTCGAGTTACTGGCTACCACTGCTGGCACCAGCTCTTCGAACTCGTTGCCTGAATCAGTTCAGCTTCTTGAGTATCAACTTCAAGTTGAAAGACATCGATAAGATGTTATGCGACAGGAAGCCAAAGGACTGGGGAAGTCCCTGCAGAATTCAGATGCATACTTTCTGGTGCAACAGCAAGCACTGGAGGACTTAAGCGCCAAACAAGAGAAAGTTAGTAAGCTTGCTAAGCATCTTGCCAGCATTATGGGTACCCAGGATATTGTTTCTTGAGCTCTTCTGAAGTGGTTTCAGTTCTGGACTTGTTTTGCTGCGGCGTTTATATGCTGCTGTGTTCCCTATATTTGCACTGGTGGCGAACTTTGATGCCCAGTGGATGTAATATGTGTAATAGCCGTGATAGCCTAGTATAAGTTGCTTGCTTATTTATTTCCTTGTTGTCTTGTTTATTTGTTTGCTTGTAGTCAGTGCAGTTCTTTTTCTAGGTTTGCTAGTGCCTGCAATAACCTATTTTTTAAAACTAGGCCACAATAACCATGGGCTAATATTTACTGTAGTGACACTGGGCCTCCTACGGGCCGTAGAAACAGTGGGCCTTCTACGGGCCGTATAAACAATGGGCCTTCTACAGGCCGTAGAAGCCTTCTACAGGCCGTAGAAATAGTGGGCCTTCTACGGGCCATAAAAACAATGAGCCTTCTACGGGCCGTATCATCAATGGGCCTTATACGGGCCGTATGATCGATTGGCCAAACATGGGCCAAACAGATCGCATTCTGGCCGTAAATGGGCTAGAGTTAGAATCGTCCGTTCATGGGCCGACCATAACGGGCCATCGTTAATAGGCCGTATTTGATGACGCTATGAAAATGGCCCAACGTATTAACGGACCACAAATGGGCCGACTGTAACCACAGGCTGAATTTGGCCCACAAGCAGAAAATGACAGTAACGGGCCGTAAGTAAACGAATGCTGGAAAATAGCCCAAGAATAAATGGGCTCTGAGAAGGCCGAAAGATAACATGGGCTGGAAATGGCCCAACAGAATAACAAGCCGTTAATGGGTCTAAAGTGATACACTCTTCTTTACGGGCCAGTTTCACCACGGCCCGTTAATGGGTGTAAAGTGATACACTATTCATTACGGGCCAGTTTCACCATGGGCCGTTAATAGGCCAAGAGTTACATAGGGCCTCATATGGGCCGAAAGACATCATGGGCCATACATGGGCTAGAAGTGAAAACGGGCTGGAATCATATTGGATGGCCCAGATGACGCTATTGGGCCTAATTCGAATAGGGCGTAACGGGCCTTGGGTTAGCGGGCTGTAAATGGGCTATATGCGAACAGGCCGTTAACAGGCTTTCCATGGGCCGGCCCGCCACCTTTTGACCAAGTCAAATGAGCCGGCCTTTTCACAGGAATGGGCCTCTGTTGGGCCGTGCCACGTGTCGACGTATCATAGGCGCCTTCTGTCCAATGAGTGGATGACATCTGTCCCAGCGATGAGCCGACACGTGTTTCCTCCAGCCAATGATGATTTTACACGTGGAAAATCCCCATTGGTCGGGGCTATTAACGGGTTACCGGATCCAAAACCCGACCCGATAGCTTAACGACGTTCCGTTAAGGTGGATGCCACGTGTCGGTCACCCTTGACGAAAGCACTTCTGTGATGTGCGATTTATCATCATGGAAGTGGACACTTCCATGATGATAATTTTGGTAATGTCATGGAACACTTCTACGACAGCACAGGTATGACTATCTTGATTCCGTCATAAAATCGTCATGGATGTACATGCATGACAGAAAACGCGACCTACTATGACAAACACGTATCATCACGAAAGTGTATTTTTTTTGTAGTGAAGGGAGCAGGTACAGTTACCTCATCAAGTTCTACTTTCTAATTACTCACTTCTTTTGAGAGAAACTCCTTCTCTAGAAAGGATCCATTCTTAGCAACGAATCTCTTGCCTTCGGATCTGTGATAGAAGGTGTACCCAACCGTGTCATTTGGGTATCCTATGAAGACACATTTCTCTGATTTGGGTTCGAGCTTATCAGGTTGAAGCTTTTTCACATAAGCATCGCAGCCCCAAACTTTAAGAAATGACAACTTTGGTTTCTTGCCAAACCATAGTTCATAAGGCGTCATCTCAACGGATTTCGATGGTGCCCTATTTAACATGAATGCAGCCGTCTAAGCATAACCCCAAAACGATAGCGGTAAATCAGTAAGAGACATCATAGATTGCACCATATCTAGTAAAGTACGATTACGATGTTCGGACACACCATTATGCTGTGGTGTTCCGGGTGGCGTGAGTTGCAAAACTATTCCACATTGTTTCAAATGTAGACCAAACTCGTAACTCAAATATTCTCCTCCACGATCAGATCATAGAAACTTTATTTTCTTGTTACGATGATTTTCCACTTCACTCTAAAATTCTTTGAACTTTTCAAATGTTTCAGACTTATGTTTCATTAAGTAGATATACCCACATCTGCTCAAATCATCTGTGAAGGTGAAAAAATAACGATACCCGCCGCGAGCCTCAATATTCATCGAACCACATACATCAGTATGTATGATTTCCAATAAATCTGTTGCTCGCTCCATTGTCCCGGAGAACGGTGTTTTAGTCATCTTGCCCATGAGGCATGGTTCGCAAGTAACAAGTGATTCATAATCAAGTGATTCCAGAAGTCCATCAGTATGGAGTTTCTTCATGCGCTTTACACCAATATGACCCAAACGGCAGTGCCACAAATAAGTTGCACTATCATTATCAACTCTGTATCTTTTGGCTTCAACATTATGAATATGTGTATCACTACTATCGAGATTCAACACAAATAGACCACTCTTCAAGGGTGCATGACCATAAAAGATATTACTCATATAAATAGAACAACCATTATTCTCATATTTAAATGAATAACCATCTCGCATCAAACAAGATCCAGAAATAATGTTCATGCTTAACGCTGGCACCAAATAACAATTATTCAGGTCTAAAACTAATCCCGAAGGTAGATGTAGAGGTAGCGTGCCGATGGCGATCACATCGACTTTGGAACCAGTTCCCACGCGCATCATCACCTCGTCCTTAGCCAGTCTTCGCTTAATCCGTAGTCCCTGTTTCAAGTTGCAATTATTAGCAACAGAACCAGTATCAAATACCCAGGTGGTACTGCGAGCTCTAGTAAGGTACACATCAATAACATGTATATCACATATACCTTTGTTCACCTTGCCATCCTTCTTATCCGCCAAATACTTGGGGCAGTTCCGCTTCCAGTGACTAGTCCCTTCGTAGTAGAAGCACTCAGTCTTAGGCTTAGGTCCAGACTTGGGTTTTTTCTCTTGAGCAGCAACTTGTTTTCTGTTCTTCTTGAAGTTCCCTTTCTTCTTCCCTTTACCCTTTTTCTTGAAACTGGTGGTCTTGTTGACCATCAATACTTGATGCTCCTTCTTGATTTCTACCTCCGCAACTTTTAGCATTGCGATGAGCTCGGGAATCGTCTTATCTATCCCTTGCATATTATAGTTCATCACGAAGCTCTTGTAGCTTGGTGGCAGTGATTGAAGAACTCTGTCAATGACACTATCAACAGGAAGATTAACTCCCGGTTGAGTCAAGTGGTTATGGTACCCAGACATTCTGAGTATATGTTCACTGACAGAACTATTCTCCTCCATCTTGCAGCTGTAGAACTTATTGGAGACTTCATATCTCCCAATCCGGGCATTTGCTTGAAATATTAACTTCAACTCCTGGAACATCTCATATGCTCCATGATGTTCAAAACGTCGTTGAAGTCCCGGTTCTAAGCTGTAAAGCATGACACACTAAACTATCGAGTAGTCATCAGCTTTACTCTGCTAGACGTTCTTAACATCATCAGCAATGTCTGCAGCAGGCCTGGCACCTAGCGGTGCTTCCAGGATGTAATTCTTCTATGCAGCAATGAGGATAATCCTCAAGTTACGGACCCAGTCCGTGTAATTGCTACCATCATGTTTCAACTTTGCTTTCTCAAGGAACGCATTAAAATTCAACGGAACAACAGCACGGGCCATCTATCTACAATAACATAGACAAGCAAAATACTATCAGGTACTAAGTTCATGATAAATTTAAGTTCAATTAATCATATTACTTAAGAACTCCCACTTAGATAGACATCCCTCTAATGATCTAAGTGATCACGTGATCCATATCAACTAAACCATAACCGATCATCACGTGAGATGGAGTAGTTTTCAACGGTGAACATCTCTATGTTGATCATATCTACTATATGATTCACGCTCGACCTTTCGGTCTCAGTGTTCCGAGGCCATATCTGCATATGCTAGGCTCGTCAAGTTTAACCCAAGTATTCGGCGTGTGCAAAACTGTCTTACACCTGTTGTAGATGAACGTTGAGCTTATCACACCCGATCATCACGTGGTGTATCGGTACGACGAACTTTGGCAACGGTGCATACTCAGGCAGAACACTTTTACCTTCAAATTTAGTGAGGGATCATCTTATAATGCTACCATCAAACAAAGCAAAATAAGATGCATAAAGGATAAACATCACATGCAATCAATATAAGTGATATGATATGGCCATCATCATCTTGTGCATTTGATCTCCATCTCCAAAGCACCGTCATGATCACCATCGTCACTGATGCGACACCTTGATCTCCATCGTAGCATCGTTGTCGTCTCGCCAACTATTGCTTCTACGACTGTCGCTACCGCTTCGTGATAAAGTAAAGCAATTATAGGGCGATTGCATTGCATACAATAAAGCGACAACCATATGGCTCCTGCCAGTTGCCGATAACTCCATTACAAAACATGATCATCTCATACAATAAATATAGCATCATGTCTTAAGCATATCACATCACAACACGCCCTGCAAAAATAAGTTAGACGTCCTCTACTTTGTTGTTGCAAGTTTTACGTGGCTGCTACGGGCTGAGCAAGAACCGTTCTTACCTACGCATCAAAACCACAACGATAGTTCGTCAAGTTAGTGCTATTTTAACCTTCTCAAGGACCGGGCGTAGCCACACCCGGTTCAACTAAAGTTGGAGAAACTGACACCTGCCAGCCACCTGTGCGCAAAGCACGTCGGTAGAACCAGTCTCGCGTAAGCGTACGCGTAATGTCGATCCGGGCCGCTTCATCCAATACCGCCGAACCAAAGTATGACATGCTGGTAAGTAGCATGACTTGTATCGCCCACAACTCACTTGTGTTCTACTCGTGCATATAACATCTACACATAAACCTGGCTCGGATGCCACTGTTGGGGAACGTAGTAATTTCAAAAAAAATCCTACGCACACGCAAGATCATGGTGATTCATAGCAACGAGAGGGGAGAATGTCGTCCACGTACCCTCGTAGAATGTTAAGCGGAAGCGTTATGACAATGCGGTTGATGTAGTCGTATGTCTTCACGATCGACCGATCCTCAGTACCTGTTGGTGTCCAAGAGTAGGGGATCTCCTTTTGACCCCTTTACTTGTGCATGGGCAGTCAGAGCCACGCGCCGCGGTCACACTTAGCAGGGCATAGGAGGGAAGCCGGAGAGAAGCTGAAGCACAAGACAACCAAGGCGACGCCAAGACCAGAAGCGCAGGAGGGCAAGAGGGCGAGGTGGACTCCCTCGGCAAGGTCCTTGTCGAGGCGGCCCCCCGCAGCCCCGGCAAGAGCCTTGCCGGGGCAACTTGCCCAACACCAGCAGAGCGAGCCACCCTTGAGCCCACAAGCTCCGACCCAAACAGCTGCATTGGAACCAAGGCTCGGGAGGTGCCTCTGTGGTGGCATGCAAATCTTTGTCAAGATCATAAACACAAGATCAGATGAGGATTAGAAGACGGCGACCCTCGGCGGGATCCTAGCCGAGGAAATCCACAAGACCCCCGGCAAGACCCTTGCCGGGGATGACAGCAACGCCATGGCAAGACCCTTGCCGGGCCCCCGGCAAGACCCTTGCCGAGGGCATCAGCAGGGCCACTGCCAGGCCCGCATCAGCCAAGACTCCACCGCCGTTCTTATACAGTTGCCAGCCCAACCAGCTGGGCAGGCACCTGCATGGCAACATGCAACTTCCAGGTCAAATCAGCAAGCACATGCGTGGCGGCATGCAGAACTTCATGAAGGCCCTACCACCGTGCCACCTCAGCTGCCTGCCTGCCTACATGGCGCTGCATGCACGGCTGGTCTGGGTGAGTGTCGAAGCAAGGCGAAGCGGCGACGGATGGGACGGGCCTTGTTCCCATCCCTGATAAAGCTAATGGACACCTACGTAGTGCATTTAATGCACTTTGTCCCGTAGTGCCGTGCGATAAGCTCGCACACTGTATGCCTTTCCACCTCATGTGTGCTACTGTGGCAACCCCTTTTTCCTATAAAAGGAGGCCCGAGGCGACCTGGAGAGGGATTCGGCTTTTTGGGATGGCACATCCACCGTAGCTAGTTCAAAAAGCTCAAGAACACTCAATACATCCACCAAAGCAGGACTAGGGTTTTACGCAACCTCGCGGCCCGAACCTGGTTAAACGACCCGTGTGCTTGCTCCTAAACCTGCTCTTCTCACGACCCCGCGCCCGCCGACCGTAGAAGGGATCCCAGTGATCCCATAGGTGTTGTTACCACCGACATCTTTGGCGCGCCAGGTAGGGGGCGCAGTTGTGAGAATCTGGTTTAGCGGCCGGCTTAGCAGTTTCTCGTGGCCGCAACTTCCAGAGAAGAAGACGGACAAGAGAACGACGCCGCCTGCAGACGCGAAGGACGCCGGTGCGGTGATAGGAAAGCTAAGTCATACAAAACCTCAAGAATTTCCTTTTTTATATATGAGGTTATTGTCCCCGAAGGTCCTGCCCTATTGAAAGTGCAACTATCCCTAGGTGGTTTTGGTAATTCATAACAACATATAGCTCATTGAGCTAATACTATTCCAAGATGATTATTTCAGGAAAGCTCAATGATTGGCATGGCATGGATGTGAAAGTGGAACCCTCAAAATGTTAAGGACAAAGGATTGGCTCAAGCTCAAAAGCTCAAGACTCTTCATTTTATATTTTAGTGATCCAAGATCACATTGAGTCTTTAGGAAAAGCCAATACTATCAAGGAGGGATGAGGTGTTGCTTAATGAGCCTCTTGCTTCATGTGCTTAGTGATATGCTCCAAAACCCTCAACTACTTTCCCATATCCACATATGACCTAAACCCTAATCCAAACTCGGTCCTACCGATTCTTCCTATCCGGCGCCACTGAGTTTCACCTGTCATTAGCCACTGCCAAACCCTAGCAATTCGGTCCTACCGATAGGGATCTCGGTCTCACCGAGATGGGGTTGCAAACTCTCTGTTTCCCTTTCGTAACTTTTTGGTCCCACCGAAAGAGCGAATCGGTCCCACTGAGATTGCAATGTAAACTCAGTGTTTCCCCTTTGTAACTTTTCGGTCTCACCGAAAGAGCAAATCGGTCCCACCGAGTTTGCCTGACCAACTCTCTGGTTAGCTAATTACCAAATTCGGTCTCACCGAGTTTGTGTAATCGGTCTTACCGAGATTACGTTATGCCCAAACCCTAACCGTATCGGTCCTACCTAGTTGCATATCAGTCCCACCGAAAATCACTAACGGTCACTAGGTTCACATTTTCGGTCCGATCGAGCTTATTGATTCGGTCCCACCGAGATTGGAAAACTGTGTAACGGTTGGATTTTGTGTGGAGGCTATATATACCCCTCCACCTTCTTCTCATATGTTCTAAGAGAGAACCACCTACTCATGTGTTCTGAGAGAGAACCACCTACTCATGTGTTGAGACCAAGACATTCCATTCCTACCATATGAATCTTGATCTCTAGCCTTCCCAAGTTGCTTTCCACTCAAACCCTCTTTCCACCAAATCCAAATCCCATGAGAGAGAGTTGAGTGTTGGGGAGACTATCATTAGAAGCACAAGAGCAAGGAGTTCATTACCTACACACCATTTGTTACTTCTTGGAGAGTGGTGTCTCCTAGATTGGCTAGGTGTCACTTGGGAGCCTCCGACAAGATTGTGGAGTTGAACCAAGGAGTTTGTAAGGGCAAGGAGATCGCCTACTTCATGAAGATCTACCGCTAGTGAGGCAAGTCCTGTGTGGGCGTTGGTCATGGTGGGATAGGCAAGGTTGCTTCTTCGTGGACCCTTTGTGGGTGGTTGCTTCTTCGTCGACCCTTCGTGGGTGGAGCCCTGTGTGGACTCGCGCAACCGTTACCCTTGGGTGGAGCCCTGTGTGGACTCGCGCAACCGTTACCCTTCGTGGGTTGAAGTCTCCATCAACGTGGATGTAGGATAGCACCACCTATCCGAACCACGGGAAAAACATCCGTGTCTCCAATAGCGTTTGATTTCTCCAAACCCTTCCCTTTACATTCTTGCAAGTTGCATGCTTTACTTTCCGCTGCCTATATACTCTTTGCATGCTTGCTTGAATTATGTGATGATTGCTTGACTTGTCCTAAATTAGCTAAAATTTGCCAAGAACTAAAATTGGGAAAAAGTTAAGTTTTTATTTTGTCAAGTAGTCTAATCACCCCCCTCTAGACATACTTTCGATCCTACACCTATGTATGAAATCCTGCACGCAAAGGGGCCCTTCCGCAATTGGCAACGCCCTTGTTCTGTTTCAAGCCCGCTCAACAGCTCAAGCGGCCGCGTTGAGAGTGGCAGGGTAGCCTTCCGCAATTGGCAACACTCTCAATTCTGACTCGAGTCAAGCTCGACAGTTCGAGCGGCCGCGTTGAGAGAGGTAAGGTGGTTCGCTCGACAGCAAGCACACCCGGCAGGCCATTGGGGATCTGTCCTCAAGGTGCCACCCTGGGTTTACGCGCCGGCAAGCCTACCCGTTTAATGTAGGGTAAACGTACAAAGGGAAGATCGAACAGGAAGATAACATGCATCATACCCAAAAGTGCTGCAGAGTTATATTACATCAATTATTTCCACGGTTCTAACTAAAGATAAAAACTGTCTTGGTCATGAACCCGCAGCGACAGTGGGAGTCGGGGTGCCTAATCTCGGCGCTGGCCCTCCACCCTCTCGATTTCACCAATGTGGCTGATGATGGGCTTGATACGCTCCTTGAGCGCCGCGAGGTCCACACCCGCCGGCAAGCTGTCCAGCATAGCGTCGAAGTCGAGGTTGGGGTTCCAGTACGCCATCTTGGCGAGGACCTTGGTCATGGAACCCTGGCAAAGCCTCCGGGCCTCATTGGTCATCGAGGCCGCCCAGTTGGCACTAAGCCGCTCCAAGGCACCGACCCTCTCAAAGAACAGGGTAAGGCTGCAGTTGGCGCTCAAGTTCGGCTCCGGGTCGTACCTCACATCCGGTATCCCCATGGTAGCTAGCTACGTGGTGGCCTTGTCGGCAACAGCGGTGAGGCGATTGAGCCAGCGGTTCTCACCCTCCACATGCTCCTTGTGGGCGAGGGCGTCATCCTTCCGCAGCTGCTTCTCGGTCTCCTGATTCTTGGTCAGGGTCTCCTCCTGGGCCTTGCTCTCCGACAACATCCCCTCGAGACCCTCCATCTTCAGCTTGAGTTCTTTGATGGAGTTGTTGGCCTCGGAGAGCTCCCCAGCCCTACTGAGGACCGCACCTTGCGCCTCCGTCAGAGTGCTGTTGAGCATGTCCTTCTCCCTGGACAGCGTCAGGACCTGGTTTTTCAGCCCATCCCGCTCCACCTCCAGCTCCTTCATCTTGTCAGCGTGAACCTGAGCCTGGGTATTGAGTGCCTCCCTGTGCCTCTGCTCCAGCCCCTGGGTCCGCTCCATGACGAGCTTCTCCACCTCCTCATCCTTGCCGCGGAGCATTGTGGCAAGCTTCTCCTCACGCGCGGCAAGATCCTCCTCCTGGGAGTTCAGTGCGGCCTGGTGCTGGGCTCGAGCGGCCTCGGCCGCGGCGGCCAAGCTCTCCGCCGTGTCCTGGGCCATCTCAATGTCGGCATGCTTCATGGTGAGCTCCACCTCGCGCTTGGCCATATCGCCTTGGGTGGCCTTCAGCTCCTCACAAACTTGGCGGAACCAAGTCTGCGTCTCGGCGACGCATACCTTGAGGTCCACCTCCGCCTTGTCCACCGTTGCCGCCCTGGACTTGGCCTTGTCCAGGCGGGCACGATGGAGCACCTAGAGCTTCCAGAAGTTTGCGCCCATGGCCTGGAGAAGCCGCTCCTCCTGAGAACCATCGCCAATGGCGCTCGGCTCGTCAACAACCTCGAGTCCGGCGGCGGCAAACACCTCTTCGTCGAACACCTCTCCCTCGATGGGCACCCTAGAGCTCGATGATGTCTAATACACAACCTTCTTATTGTAGATGTTGTTGGGCCTCCAAGTGCAGAGGTTTGTAGGACAGTAGCAAATTTCCCTCAAGTGGATGACCTAAGGTTTATCAATCCGTGGGAGGCGTAGGATGAAGATGGTCTCTCTCAAGCAACCCTGCAACCAAATAACAAAGAGTCTCTTGTGTCCCCAACACACCCAATACAATGGTAAATTGTATAGGTGCACTAGTTCGGTGAAGAGATGGTGATACAAGTGCAATATGGATAGTAGATAAGAGTTTTTGTAATCTGAAAAATATAAAAACAGCAAGGTAACTAATGATAAAAGTGAGCGTAAACGGTATTGCAATGCGTTGAAACAAGGCCTAGGGTTCATACTTTCACTAGTGCAAGTTCCCTCAACAATACTAGCATAATTGGATCACATAACTACCCCTCAACATGCAATAAAGAGCCACTCCAAAGTCACTAATAGCGGAGAACAAACGAAGAGACTATGGTAGGGTACGAAACCACCTCAAAGTTATTCTTTCCAATCAATCCGTTGGGCTATTCCTATAAGTGTCACAAACAACCCTGGAGTTCGTACTAGAATAACACCTTAAGACACAAATCAACCAAAACCCTAATGTCACCTAGATACTCCAATGTCACCTCAAGTATCCGTGGGTGTGATTATACGATATGCATCACACAATCTCAGATTCATCTATTCAACCAACACAAAGGACCTCTGAGGGAGTCCTGAATTAGGGGGTGTCCGGATAGCCGGACTATACCTTCGGCCGGACTCCTGGACTATGAAGATACAAGATTGAAGACTTTGTCCCATGTCCGGAAGGGACTTTCCTTGGCGTGGAAGGCAAGCTTGGCGATACGGATATGTAGATCTCCTACCATTGTAACCGACTCTGTGTAACCCTAGCCCTCTCCGGTGTCTATATAAACCGGAGGGTTTTAGTCTGTAGGAAGAACAATCATACCATAGGCTAGCTTCTAGGGTTTAGCCTCCTTGATCTCATGGTAGATCTACTCTTGTACTACCCATATCATCAATATTAATCAAGCAGGAGTAGGGTTTTACCTCCATCGAGAGGGCCCGAACCTGGGTAAAAACATCATGTCCCTTGTCTCCTGTTACCATCCGCCTAGACGCACAGTTCGGGACCCCCTACCCGAGATCTGCCAGTTTTGACACCGACATTGGTGCTTTCATTGAGAGTTCCTCTGTGCCGTCGCCATCAGGAAGGATGCCTCATCCCGTCTTTAAAGACGGTACCATTGCTAAGGGAGCTTTGGCTGTCGGCCAAACTCTCTGGCTAGGTGGTTTCCTTATGACCGCTTGTTTGGCTGCTGCACCGACGATGACCTCTCGGGTCATCGAAAGCATTCTTCACATCAGCTCAGAATTCGCCGAGCAGCTAGATCCAATTGAGCTCTCTTCCCTAAATGAGCTCTTGGATTGCATCGCCGCGCTGGGAGTCGCTACCGATTACGACCAGATTGGGCCTAAACCCGATCTGAGAGAGATTAAGTCTCCCCAGGTCACCCATCACGTTGCCGTGGCAGAGGGACAGTGCGGTGACCCTTCATCTATCTTAAGGACTAGCTATGTCCGGATTCCCGATCCCTCCAAGCTAGATACCCACGGATGGGAGGACATCACTCAAGACCTGAACTTAAAGTCAGGCGGCGGGCTAGATTCATTGGACAGCATCCAAGAATCCAAACTTCCGAGTTCGGAAACTCCTTGGCCTCTGGGTCTCAGATTGGGTAAGATTTCAGATTTGATTCCACCCACCCACCCGTACATAAGCGATCTATCCCAAATTAGGCAAGAGCCCGAAGAAACAGTACATCATTACTGGGCCAGATTCCTCCTGTTATGAACAGGATAAAGGACTGCTGTGAGGAAGACACAATTTCATTCTTCTGCAATAATTGCACGGACAAGGGAATCCTCAACGCCATAAGTCGCCATGATATTACACACTTTGCTGGCCTGGCGTCCATAGTATGAAAGTACTGTGCGATGGAAAGCGCCTGGAAAACCGAAATAAAATTTTGGGACAATCCGGCCCTGAATACAAACCCAGTACGAAATAAAAGGGTGCATCATCACCAGACACCCGGGTTCAATACCAAAAAGCAAAAGCCCTCTACAGGGCACGAAACTGTACTAGAAGGATGGCTTAATGGACCCTGTAAAATTCACAGTGCAGAGGGCGCCACACCAACTAACAGCCTTAGAGCATGTTGGATACTCCGGCAGGTGGCAAAAATTGGCGAAGATCTTCTAATTCCAAAAGCCACAGAAAGCCACCCCAGAGACACCAGTACGGTATTAACAGTCTTCGAGACTTCCGCATCAAATAATATGTGAAAAAGAACACTCCGTGGCCTTGCCAAAGTCTACCAAGTAGCAACAATAAACCCATGGAGTGACATGGCTATTACTTTTAACGCCAGTGATGAACCTAAATTCCGAACAGCCCGAGCACCAGCCGCATTGGTCCTCAGTCCAATAGTGGACGACTTTCATCTTACCAAGGTACTCATGGATGGCGGCAGCGGATTGAACCTCATTTATGAGGAAACCCTTCAAAAAATGGAAATAGACTGGAACCGCATTGAGCGAAGCAGCACAACCTTTAGAGGAATAATCCCCAGTCGGGAAGCACTGTACATGAAAAATCACACTAGATGTGGTGTTAGGCATGCCGGATAATTACAGGTCTGAAGAGGTCACGTTCCAAGTGGCCCCATTCAGTAGCGGATATCACGCTCTGCTAGGGCGGGAAGCATTTACAATATTCCAAGCAATACCCCATTACGGGTACATGAAGCTCAAGATGCCCGGGCCTAACGGAATCATCACTCTCGCTAGTGATCCGGACATAGCACTCCGCGCCAAAAACAAGACAGCCGCACTGGCCCTCGAGGCGCTATCCGAATCCATAGCGACTGAGAAACTGACTGTGCTGCACTCCACGGTGAATAGGGACGATGTGACACTTGACAAAAGATCCAAGTCCACCTCCTTTAAACCGATGGACGAAATAGTCAAATTCCAGGTCCATCCAACGGACCCTAATAAAACAGCTTCCATCGGGGCACAGTTAAACCCCGATGTAGACGCCGCACTGTGAGAGTTCCTACGAGAGAACTGGGACATTTTCGCCTGGCACCCTTCAAACATGCCAGGAATCCCACGCAGGCTGGCCGAACACAGCTTAAATATCCTAAAAGGATTCAAGCCAGTCAAACAGGCTCTTCGGCGTTTTTCCGAACCTAAGAGACAGGCCATGGGAGAGGAACTAGCCAAGCTATTGGAGGCCGGATTCACCAAAGATATAAAACACCCGGACTGGCTATCAAACCTGGTGATGGTACCAAAGAAGGACAAATCCTGGCGCCTGTGTGTTGATTTTAAAGACCTTAACAAGGCTTGCCCAAAGGATCCCTTCCCTCTCCCCCGCATCGATCAAATTATCGACGCTACCGCATGACACGATTCGTTGTGTTTCCTCGACGCATACTCCGACTACCATCAAATAAAGATGGCAGAGTCAGACCAAGCCGCAACGGCATTCATCACACCATACGGCCCATTCTGCTTCAACACAATGCCCTTCGGGCTCAAAAACGCCGGCGCAACATATCAGCGCATGATCCAGACATGTCTGGCAAACCAGATCGGCAAAGCAGTGGAGGCATACGTAGATGATGTGGTCGTTAAAACAAGACATGTCGAATCTCTAGTAGACGACTTGAGGCTAACATTCGATAACCTCCGAACATATGACATCAAGCTCAACCCGGAAAAATGCATTTTCGGCGTTCCAGCCGGAAAGCTCTTAGGCTTCATTGTATCTGGTAGAGGAATCGAAGCAAATCCAGCCAAGATCTGAGCTCTATCACAATTGGATATCCCGAAGGACCTCAAACAAATACAAAAATTAACCGGATGTGTGGCGGCTCTAAGCCGCTTTATCTCCCGCTTGGGAGAAAAGGCCCTACCCCTTTACCGCCTCCTTCGGCGCACCGAACACTTCGAGTGGACGGATGCAGCCACGACCGGACTCGACGAAATAAAAGCCATCTTGGCAACAAACCCAGTCCTGGCCGTGCCAAACATTAGCGAACCAATGCTATTATACATTGCAGCAACCCATCAGGTCATAAACGCAGTGCTCGTCGTCGAACGAGAAACGGACAGACACAAATCCCCCCTTCAAAAGCCGGTCTACTATGTGTCCACTGTCCTTACTCCGTGCAAGTCACGGTACCCGCATTATCAAAAGATTGCGTACGTGGTATTTATGGCATCCCGGAAGCTGCGACACTACTTTCAAGAGTGTTCAATAACAGTAGCCTCGGAAGTGCCACTTAACGATATTATAAACAACCGCGACGCGACGGGTCGGATTGCAAAATGGGCCATTGAGCTCCTCCCGTTCAACATAACTTACAAGCCACGACGAGCTATGAAGTCGCAAGTTTTGGCCGACTTCGTCGCAGAATGGACGGAGGGCAAACTCCCTAAAGAGTACCGTACATATTCAAACTGGGTCATGCACTTCGACGGCTCCAAAATGTTGGCCGGTCTAGGGGCTGGCGTCATTTTGACGTCCCCCACAGGAGACACAGTTCAATACGTACTCCAGATAATGTACACAGACTCCAACAATGTAGCCGAATATGAGGCCCTTTTACATGGTCCCCGGATGGCAGTATCCATGGGCATTCAACGCCTAGAGTTGTGCGGGGACTCAAACCTCGCAATATCCCAAATAAATGGAGACTTTGATGCCAAGGATCCAAAAATGGCAGCTTATCGCAACGCCGTCCTAAAAATGTCAGCTCAGTTCGAAGGGCTCGAATTTCACCATATAGCCCGGGAAAATAATCAGGCGGCAGATGTCCTGGCACGCATCGGCGCAAAACGCGATGAAGTCCCCCCCAACATCTTCTTGGAAAGACTGTTCAAGCCATCCATAGTATGGGAAGGGGAACCCGGCAATAACATACCGGACCCAACCGCACTACCCGACACCAAACACTCTGACATAATTGGAGGCTCTGCCAATGAAATAACACCTTCAGCCCACGTAATAATGGCCGTCATCGCCCCGTGGACAGAACCATTCCTCGCCTACCTTACTAGGCAGGAACTCCGCGAGGACCAAAATGAGGCACGCTGCATAGTACGGCGATCTAAAGCCTATAAAGTCCATGAGGGAGAACTTTATAAGAAAAGCACTACCGGAGTCCTTCAAAGGTGCATCTCCGAAGAGGAAGGGCGGAACCTCCTGGCTGAAATTCATGCCGGACTCGGCGGTCATCATGCTGCAGCTCGGTCCCTTGTAAGCAAGGCCTTCCGTACAGGCTTTTATTGGCCAACGGCCGGGCAGACGCCCAGGACTTAGTCCAACGATGCGTCGGTTGCCAGCTTTTTGCAAACCAAAGCCATATGTCACCCACCGCCCTCCAAACTATCCCCATCACTTGGCCCTTCATGGTCTGGGGGCTTGACATGGTTGGACCCCTTAAAGGTGGAACCCACAAGAAAAAATACTTACTGGTCATGGTGGATAAGTTCACCAAATGGATAGAAGCCAAGCATGTTAAGACGGCCGAATCCGGACCGGTGATAGACTTTATATCCGGGGTTGTGCACCGTTACGGCGTCCCCCACAGCATCATCACTGATAACGGCACAAACTTTATGATCGACGAGGTAAAACTCTGGTGCAAAAACATGGGCATCAAGCTCGATTATGCTTCCATCTATCACCCACAAACTAACAGCCCGGTCGAACGTGCAAATAGTCTTATCATGAGCGGCATCGAACCCAGATTAGTGCTGTCCCTTAAGGAATCTAATACGCACTGGGTAGAGGAGCTCGACTCCGTACTCTGTGGGCTGCGGACCATGCCAAATCGCACCACCGGATACACACCATTCTTCATGGTGTACGGCGCAGAGGCAGTTTTGCCCTGCGACATAATTCATGACTCACCTCGAGTGCGCATGTACGAAGAAAGAGAAGCTAAGCTCGATCGGCAGGACAGTTTGGACGCCTTGGAGGAAGAGCATGACGTGGCAAAAGCCCGTTCCGCATTCTATCAACAGCAGGCTCAAAGATACCAAAGCAGAGAAGTACGGGCCAAAAATTACAACGTTGGCGAATTAGTTCTACGCCTGCCGGACAAGAAAAAGGACAAACTCAAGCCCAAGTGGGAAGGTCCCTTCATAATTGACCAAGTCCTGACTGGTGGAGCGTACCGCCTGCGAGATGCATCGGATAACTGACTCGAGCCGAACCCATGGAACGCAGCCCGTCTCCGAAGATTCTATGCCTAGCACCGGACTCTGTGTTCGTCTCCTTCCTCTGTCCATTTTTTTATACTTTATGTCTTACATTTCTCTCCTTCTCCCCTCCCTCTCTCTTATAGCCTTCAAAGGCTCATAAAGTGATGCGCTATCCGTGCTCATTAAACCTAGGGGCTTCTTTAAACAGAAGCTTATTTATACGAGCTTCATGCCCAACACATGTGTCACACTTCCGCATGTACCTTTTATTCACCATTATATGCATCGATATGACTTAAGTTTTGGCCAAGCTGGGTTGCCTGGCTCCTGTGCTTACCCCTACGTTCCCGATTGTTCGGCTAGGTGGTAAAGGGAGCACCTCTGTGATTGTTACTGCCGGGTCAGCCGGATGCGTACCTCAGACTAGGTGAAGCCGAAAGCTAGCGTTCTTAAGGGAATATTCGGTCGGTGAACTAAAGATGATCTTTTTTATTTATCTATACGCCCCTAGATGTTTTTCCTGTGTCTATTTTTGCAGAATGGACATGCACTTTAGGGCATGCCTCCCAGGGAAAGGAACCCCTAACGGAACTATTCTCCCTGGAAGATGTTTCTTACTAACCATGTAATATAACATAACTAGTTGGGCACTTGTCTGTTCAAGCACTAATGACCCCTACGCCTGGTCTCCATGCATACCCCGGTTCTTATATAACCGCGAGGGTATTCGGACACACTCCGGACCGTCAGGTCCCGAGGTGAAGCGAAAAGGTCGGCCATGACAAACGATCTACAATCCGGCTAGAAGGCATTACACATGTCAATTAAAATTACATAGTCAATCTGACTGATTGTATTCCTCTTCAATACCATCTAACAGGCTGTCTAGTTTACAGTCCCGTTGGGAATACTTTGCGGCCAATTCTACTTGGCCATATACTAAGCTCACATGGATCTCCTTCCCATCAGGCCCCATGGGTCCGACCTCGGCCATGTGGTTTGGGTCAGCCTTCGTGTACCGCATCTTCACCATGGCCCAGGCCTCCCTGGCGCCTTGACGGCAGGCCGACATCTTCCACAATCAAAAGCGCCACCGCGCTCCCTTCAGCTTCTCTACAAGCTCTCCAAGGCCTTCAGGCATGGAGACGGATGGCCACAAGGCCTGGGCGACGCCTTGCATCACCTGCCGAGCTTGTTCGTGCAGTTGTGAGAGCTCGGGAAGAAGGTCACCCGTAGAACCGGGCATTTCCTCTGCAGGACGACCTGTTAGCATACCTACAGACATTACTCTGTTAGTCGACTTCCTCGCCGAACTTTTTTTTCAAAGATTCGTTTAAGCACTTACTAAATATGCCGCGTCGAAGCCGCTGATTCTCCTTAACGGAGTCCAACAGCTGGGCACGAACATCCTTCAGTTCAACGCCCAGCTTGGTGTTGGCATCTTGGAGATCGTTCTTCTCCCGCCTCACCTTTGTCAGCACGCTCTCACCAGCCTTCAGCTGGCGTAGGAGTTGTTGCTCTTCCGGATTTAATCCGGCGCCATCTGCAATTTCATTTGTCAGATTTGCACCCACGCCGCACTTCGCAAAATACTTATCTTTCGAAGCGTATATTACCAGAGGGGGTCTCCTTGGGCTCCCCTGCCGCGGCTAGTGCGGCCTCAAGTTGGGCTTTGCACTCTTCCAGCTCCTGGGATAGTAGGTGTCGGTGTCAAAACCGGCGGATCTCGGGTAGGGGGTCCCGAACTGTGCGTCTAAGGCGGATGGTAACAGGAGGCAGGGGACACGATGTTTTACCCAGGTTCGGGCCCTCTTGATGGAGGTAAAACCCTACGTCCTGCTTGATTAATACTGATGATATGGGTAGTACAAGAGTAGATCTACCACGAGATCAGAGAGGCTAAACGTTAGAAGCTAGCCTATGGTATGATTGTTGTTCTGTATGTTGTATCGACTAGCCTGGCCCTGGTTTATATAATGCACCAGAGGCCTAGGTTAACAAGAGTCCTAGCCGAATACGCCGGTGGGGAGAAGTCCTTGTCTTGATCGCCAAGTCTTTGCGGAATCTTCCTTGTATGCGGCAGCTGTCCGAACTGGCCCATGAGTATACGGCCATGGGGGGCCTCGGCCCAATCTAATAGATAGGGAGACGACGTGGTGAGTACCCCCTAGTCCAGGACACCATCAGTAGCCCCCTGAACCGGTCTTCAAGTTAGGGATGCTCCTCGATTCTTCCGAACTGTTCTTCATCTTCAGTCGTCGGTCTTGAAAACTGGTTCAACAAATCTTCTTTATCTTTGATCTTGAGGATCGCTGAAATGCATTCGACGAGTTTACACGTCGGGTATCCAAGGAGCCCCTTTAAGTTTCCGGCCTTTACCAATGCCTTGTTATTTTTTATGCCACACCTCGGGTTTGAAGTTGTTCCCGGGCGGCAGCGTCCTCTTGCGTCCGAGCTCCAACGCCGGACTGTATTCGAGGTATCTTTTGCAACCGAGCACCAACGCCGGACCGCTTCCCAGCTCTAACGCCGGAATGTATCCGAGCCCCAACGCCGGACTATATATAAGAGCTCCAACGCCGGACTGTATCCGAGGTGTCGTAAATCACCTTGGTTCAAAGAAGTTTGAAGGAGTTTAGCCGAGCTTAATGCCGGAAATGCCCTCTATGGAGCCAGCCACTAGCGCCCGAGCTTTATGCCGGGCTGCTTCCGAGGTGGTGCACCACCCCGAATGTGGGCCGATTTTTGTGAATATTTTTTATTGGTGCAATTTATTCTCTGCCGAGATATATAGCCAGTAGCCCTCAAGGTGTGCATCGGTCTAAAACCCGAGATGCACCTGAAGGATGACGTAAGACCGCTGACCCCAGTAGCCGCTGAGACTCAGGTTGATTTGCAAAATCGGCCTGAGGATCAAGTCCAAGCTCGGCAGAATACTTCGGGACACTAAAAGCGGCGTGCTCAGTCCTCGAGACTCAGGTTGGGTGTGGCCGACCAACCTGAGGATCAAAATCTCCTCAGAAACTATATTGCACATAAAATTTTCTGCATTGGACAAGCAATGCAGTAGCCCCCGAGACACTGGTCGGGTGGTAACACCTGATCAGGGCATCAATGTGCCCCTTTAATATTTGTAAATAATAAGCCCGAAGCCCAGTAGCCCTCGAGCCTTAATGCGGGCACGGGTGCCCGAATTAAGCATCAATATCCATAGTAAAATCACAAATTATGTGTAATGACTCTATGTATCCAAGTACTTTTCGTCATTAATGCTCGGATCCGCATTGTACAAAACTTTGTTGACCGACCATCGGCTTCCACCTCCTCGGCCAGTAGCCGAGGAGTGTTTGTCCTACTTTATAAAGCCTTTATGAGGGCAAAGATTTACAACAAACAAGGCAATCTGGCCATACGGTTTTATAAACAAAGGTACGCAGAGATTTATATTACTGTTTAACAGAAGAAATGTCTTCCAAAGAAAATAGTCCCGCTATCGGTTCCTTTCTTTGGGTTGTCATGCTAAGCATGATCATTAAACCTCAGCTCTAATGTAAGAGCAAAATATTGAGGATTTAGTTTGGGAGGCCAGTTAATAGCCCCCGGTAGTGTTCGGCGACAGTCGGGGTCAAGCCGTAAACACTTCGGCCAATGTTATGAATGGCCCATCATTTAACATAGTCATCGGATCGCTGACCAGTTTACGCTTATTGTGAAAGTCAGTTTTCGGCTTTCTCCACTGAGGTGCTTAACCATGTGAGCTGGAAGCACAATCGCAGTGGTTCTCCCTTTGCACGCCTAGCCGAACAAAACGGAACGTAGGAAGCAAGTGCAGGAGCCGGGCAACCCAACTATTGACCGAAGACACAATTCGAAACCGATGCATATATAGCAATATCTGAGAATGTTTTTGCCGAATCCCTAAAGGTGTCCGGCGTTGCACTGCGAGACTAATGCTGGAAAAGCACAAATAGTTTAAAAGTGCCAAAAAGCTTGGAAAACCAAGAAACGTCAGTAAAAACATGACGTCCGAACAATATCAAGTGTTCGGTGCCAATCCGAAAGTTGGTCTTAGAAAAAAGAAGTGCTTCTGTCGTGCTTTAACATGATACATCCTATCTCAAGACTTCGAGCGGGTCAGCCTACGGCTTCAACCTCCTATCCCGAGGGCGGAGTACTTCTCATCAGGCCAGTTTAGCAAACTAAACTCTAGCGGCTTTGAGAGAGAAATTAGGCTCCCCGGCTAGTGACCGCACACTCGTGTCGAAAAAAGGAGTGATAAATAATAATAATAAAACTTTGCAACGACTAAGAAGAAGAACACTTATTATAAAACG
This sequence comes from Triticum aestivum, assembly GCF_018294505.1. Lineage (NCBI taxonomy): Eukaryota > Viridiplantae > Streptophyta > Magnoliopsida > Poales > Poaceae > Triticum > Triticum aestivum. The sequence goes on along the minus strand of NC_057803.1, from coordinate 135,909,035 downwards.
GCTCAAATAAACTTAAGAGCCCCCAAGTGACTTGGGTAGAAGAATGATTGCATGTACCGAAGTACTTATATCATATCTATGTTCAACCGAACTTTAAACGCGTCTTAACCGACCGTCAGCTTCTCCCTCTTCGGTCAAGGACCGAAAAGTGTTATGTACTCCATCGGTCGAGAATATCGACGGTGTTTCCAATAACCAGGCAATCAGGCCATAAGGCTGTAACAGACAAAGCGCGCTCAGGGAACTTATGCTATATTACCGTGAAGTGTAAGAAGCATCTTCGAAGAAAATAGTACCCCCACCGATACCTTTCTTCGGTGCTCATTGTTATTATGAGACTTGTGCAATAGATTTTTTGTACTCATGAGTTCCGTTGTGTGCCGACCATCATTGAAAACTATAAGAGCGCTAGCTTTCGGCTTCACCCAGTCTGAGGTCCGGCTCGGGCGACCCGATCGTGACAATCGCAGAGGTGCTCCCTTTACTCCCTAGCCGAACAATCGGGAACGTAGGGGTAAACACAGGAGCGAGACAACCCAGCTTGCAATTCGCTTAAGTCAATATGGTGCATATTGTGGCATAATACACAAACAAGGAACGAAGCCGTACAAGTATAATCATATGCAAGTGGAAAAGCTTCATGAAGGAAGCCCCCAAATGAATTGGGTATTTGAATTTATGCGTCACAAACAAAGTTTGGACAAGGAAATTTTTTACAAGCAACTTTTTTCCAAAAAAGTATAATGCTTGGTCGAACCGAACACAAGTTAGAAATTAAAGCTTTGAGCATGAAAGCGACTTAGCTGGTTAATGTGTTTGGTATTGATGACACGGTCCGAGCTTGATGCGGGGCAAGGTTCCATCCCCAAGCTGGTCCCGAGGTGGCAGAGCGGAGAGCTCGACACGCCGAAGTGGTGACATAGCACGGTCAATGCAGACTGGCAGAGTGACGCCGAAGTCCCCGGATCATTTTACTATGCACAAAAAATAGTATAAACCGGAGATAATGGTAATAATGATAATTAAAAAAATGTTGCATAATAAATAATTTATGCAAAGTGAGGAATAGAAGAAATATGGCCTGGCGCCGAAGTCAATGTCGATGCAGGGCGTCAGCGTGATGTAGTAAAGGCGTGGCAAAGCCTAAATTCACAGGTCAGTCCGAGCTCCGGATGCGGCGTTCACCGGACTATGTACGGAAACTGATCGAACCACCACGCGACCATCGTTAATGTGGTCACCATTTGATAGACCTGTGTACATATCATGGACAAACCAGAGTAATAATTCCTTGGGAAAAATGAACCCAAACAAGCAAAAAATACTGGGATTAATAGCACCTGGTTTATTTGTTGTAGCAATCCGAAGGAAGGTGATTCCCAAAATTGGGACTCGCTCCGCACACCCATTGCCTGATGGGCGATAAAACGACGGCATGGCAATGCTGGTAAAGGTTGACTCGCCAAGGCAAAGCCCTCGGCCCAGTTAACGTGACGGAGCTGGTCGGCTACTGACGCCGAAGTGTCCGGAGTAGGTTGATGAAGAGATGGCGAAGCCCCGGTCCAGCCGAGATGTCGAAGCCTCGACGTCAGCCGATGAGTCGAAGTAGGTCGACGTGATGGACACCAGCTTGAAGAAGCAATAGTGCGGCCCTGTCGATGCAGGTCGTGACGTGGTCGATGTCGGCTTGGTGAAGCGACCGTGCGGCGATGCCGGTATGCCCGCTCCGTGTAATCCGTGGGGCGGCGATGTTGATGATGATTTATAATTCACGATGCCGGACTCTTGTTCGACTTGCCGAGATGATGATCCGAAGAAGTTGAGCTCGGCTAAAGTGACGACGTGTCTAGCGCAGGTCGGCAGCCGTGGAGTAATATTGCCGGACTGGTTTGACACCAGCATGATGTTGAAGATCATGTTCAAAAGATGTTAAAGTTAGTGGGATGTGTTCGGGAACAAAACACAATACCCCATACAAAACTTCCTTCAAAAGGGATGTCCGAAATCCCGTTCGTAAAAAAAGATGAACTCGAGTCGGATTCGTTTTCGCGCAGAAAACAGATCTGAAAAGTGATGCACTAATCGGAAGGTTCCCGAAGTTTGGACGGTCAGATCGAGCTGAAATTTGAGAGGTGGTAGATATAGGAATTCCGCAGCCAATCAACAGTTGGATCTTCCAAAGGACGTCCAGGCTAGAAGCTGGACACCACGCCCTAAACTCATCCGAATTCCCATCCAGATTTGACAGGGCTCCGGTATATCGTGGATTGCCAGAGATTCCTCGATTGGAACTCGACGAAATTTTCCAGGGTTGTTATAGACTCAATTCCGCACAATTCCACCAAAGCGATCGTCAAAGCGATACTCGAGGAGGTGGTGGCGGCAGATACAAGTTTGCTGTCCAAAAAAAAAACAGCACGGTCGCTTGAGGGCAATGTTGACGTTGAGCCCCCGAGCTCCATAGATGATTCCTCCGTGATCTTGATAGAGATCAGAGTTGATGTTTGATGAAGGCCCTCATCCGAACATGGTGATCCGAACACGGGGCGCAATTCTTAGTCGAACCAAGGTGACCAGTCGAACTGGTGACAAAGACGCCGAAGTCGCAGTTGATCTGCAGGCGAGCCATCGATCCTTTTGTCGATCACACAGCGGAACTCTCAATGAAAGCACCAATGTCGGTGTCAAAACCGGAGGATCTCGGGTAGGGGTCCCGAACTGTGCGTCTAAGGCGGATGGTAACAGGAGGCAGGGGACACAATGTTTTACCCAGGTTCGGGCCCTCTTGATGGAGGTAAAACCCTACGTCCTGCTTGATTAATATTGATGATATGGATAGTACAAGAGTAGATCTACCACGAGATCAGAGAGGCTAAACCCTAGAAGCTAGCCTATGGTATGATTGTTGTTCTGTATGTTGTATCGACTAGCCTGGCCCTAGTTTATATAATGCACCAGAGGCCTAGGTTAGCAAGAGTCCTAGCCGAATACGCCGGTGGGGAGAAGTCCTTGCCTTGATCGCCAAGTCTTTGCGGAATCTTCCTTGTATGCGGTAGTTATCCGAACTGGCCCATGAGTATATGGCCATGGGGGGCCTCGGCCCAATCTAATAGATCGGGAGACGACGTGTTGAGTACCCCCTAGTCCAGGACACTGTCAGTAGGGTATTCTTTTCTGTAAGAACCTGCATAACAAATGATCCTTAAATCAGTTATTCTAACTGTTTCAAGTCTCGGGGGCTACTGGTATATATGTAATTACCAAAATTTTCTTACCCGTATGTCTTTTACATATTGCTCCGTGGCTCTGGCTAGACCATTTTGAGCGGCACGGAGGTACGCATCTCCCGAATTGAAGGCATCCAATGCCTCTTGGGAGAAACAAGCATCACGAAGAACTGTCCGGCGACGCCTGTGGTTCATGGCACTCTCCACCTCGGAATTGGTGGCAGACAGCCTGTCCGCATCCTTTGTCGGAGAAGCGTCCGGTGCGCGCCTTGTGTTTGCCTCCGCTTTCGGACCAGGCTTTGGAGCCTGGCTAGTGGAGGCGCGATTGGCACCCTCTCCGGATATAGTCCGACGAGGTCTCTTCATCCTGAAGAGAGCACGAGCGTTAATATGCCTTGAAGGAATAACACCTAGGAATAAGATGGCGCGCTATACCTTTGCGCTGGCGTCTCAGTCCGGACCGCACTTCTTTTCAGCCCGCGGGGCCTTGCCGCCCCTCGTTGGCTAGTTACCGCAGGCTCGGCCTCCCGTCTCAAGGACCTCCCCTGCAAAACACGGTTGTCATACGGCAATCGAAAATACGCGAGGATAGATCCCTTTTCAAGGTGCTGGGACTTCGGTCTCAGTTACCTGCGAGGCTGGGAGTAGCCCTGGGTAATCGGCCGTAATGGCCACCAAGGCGTTGTCCTTGCTCAATTGATGAAACACCCCATCAATCAGCTCCACAGATAAGTTCAGATCCTCTTAAGAGGCCGTGTCGGGGATATACCCCACAGCGTAAACCGGCCGGAAGTATAACCCGGCCGGACTTGACGGTTTACTTGAGACCCGGCTGACACTTGGCGATTCACTGGCGACCCGCCCTAACTTGGTGGTTTACAAGCAACCCGCCTGAACATTATGACTCACTGATAACCCGGCGGGCGGGACATATGGATGACAAGGCCCAAGGCCCAGAAGGCCGGTTTATGCTAATGGTGGGCCGGTTTAAGAGAAAAGGTGTATTTCCCTTACAAGGAGTCAAGACCCGGACTTGTATCCGGTTTGTATTAGAAGATAGACTAGTCCTAATCCTAATAGGACTCCACATGTAACCCGCCCCTTCAACATATATAAGGAGGGGCAGGGCTCCCCAAAAGAGGGAAGAGGGACAAGTTCCACAAGTTGGACAAGTTAGGTTTAGACAATACCTCTCGAGATAGAGCACACTTGTAACCATGATCATCATCATCAATATCAATGAAGCAGGATGTAGACTTTTACCTCCACCGTGAGGGGCCGAACCTGGGTAAAACATCGCGTCTCTCGTCCCGCTCAACCCCTCTAAAGCTACCACATAGATGTGTTGGCCTCGCGACTAAGTCCTCACACTAAGGACATCTGCCGTGACAATTCCACGACAGTTGGCACCCACCATGGGGCCAGACGCACGGTGGTGTTGAGTTCTTGGAGGGATTTATTCTAGGGTTCGAGAAGTTCGCAATTAGCTAGCTCAACAAGAGCCGGCGTGGAAAAATTCACATCAACTATGAGTTCATCGGCCAAATTTGATGAAGTGTTTTGCAGCGGCATGTATGAGATGAAAGAAATTTAGGGTTGTGTTTTTTATGGCCACCGCGACAGCCATGGAGGTCCGCCGAGTCTGCAATATGCGTATTGTTTGCGTTTGTGGTGGCTGCATTAGGTAATCTGTCAAGTGCACCAAAGACGAACAGGGAAGTTTCCCCTGCATCAATTGTTGCGGTTGTTACCATGGAGATCGGCAACAATTAAATTATCTGACAAACTGTGGGGCTGATCTTTTTTCATCAAACAGTCATGCGTCCGCTCCTTGGCCAATCTGGCACAACATGGGCGAGTTGGTAAACCCTCGCCTCAAGGCCACGACTCGGAAACGGAGCCGGCCATGACCCGGACTCCTCCACTGTCCACGCTCGCAACCTCTGCCTTGTCGCTTTCCTTCTCCGGTTGTAGCCTGAGCCGCCGGTTGCTCCGACGCCCTTTTTCCTCCGGCCGCTCTTCGCTGCGGTCCCACCTCGCCTCTATTTTGTGCAGCTTCGCGCCGCTCCGACTTGAGCTGGTTTTCTGCCACAATTCACCTGAAGCCACAAGTCACCGCCCGGTCGTCACCTCTGCGGCCGCGGTTGTGCGTTGCCGGCGCGCCTCTGTTGCTGAGCCGATGTTGCCGGCTCACCTCCGCGGCCGAGCCACTGGCGCTCCTCTGCCATGGCTGCTGAGCTGCCTCGGTTTCGCCTCAAGTTGAAAGTCTGCTGCTTGCACAAATTTTCAGATCCCAGCTGAGGTGTTACACTGCTTCTGCATCACGTGAAGGCCAAAAGTTGAGTGCTGCTAGTTCTGTTTTTGGACTTTTCATCTTTAATTACTACATCTGCTCAGAGTATGATGCCAGCAAGACCTCGAAGGAAGCTCTCACGTGGTCACAAGAGACAAGCCATCACATGAAGAGTCAAATGACAGTAAGCATCAAACATGTACTGAGACGGAAACGTGGTTGTTGCGGAGCCGAGAAGTTTGCCTACTGGCCATATTCGGCGGACGCATCATGCAAAAAGCAATCTACCCAAACTGACAATTACTGAGATGCAAACAGGGCGTGTGTATTTTACATGGGAGCCGGACGATCCTTTTGCCGCTACCATCGCTCCGTGCACACACTCAGGACAAGTCAAATCAGCCAGAGGCGTGCCATTAACTCATGAAGAGAAGTCAATCCCATTTTCAACATAAAAAAAGGAGACTGCGACCTGGAAGAAGACTTGGCCGCAAAACCAGGTCTCCGTTGCCGGCCTCGTGACTCGTGTTGAGCCGGTCTCATCAGCCGCAGCCCGTTGCGAGTCAGCCGACCCTGCTGCCGGTGATTCGCCTCCGCCTCCGCCTTGCGCGTCCCCGCAGAGTCACCCGCCGCCACTGACGGGCCCTGCATTCCCTCGCTCAGTTCACCTTGGTGGCTCCAACGTCTGTTGCGAGCACCCACCGTTTGGTTTCACCTCCTCGCCGGCTGGCTCTGCCTCAGGACAGTTGCCCCTGCTCGAGGGCCAATTACACCTTGCCGGTTGATGATGTTCAGCTACCGTGGGTGTTTGCTCATCTGAAAAAAAGGACAAGAAGGCCTGGTTGGACGAAAAGTCAAAGTAGTCAGGTGTTGTTGAAAATCCTTTTGATACATACATAAGGACCAAACGAAATTCAGTGACAGCACGAAAAAGTTATCTACGCATGTTACATACAGATCATCGGTCATTCACAAACATCAGCTTCACGGACATATGTGTTGCGGTCTATTTTGCATCAACACGTCGGCCGATTTGCCCGTCCACACCGGTTTAAAACGCTGCGGCCGAAAAATCTGTCAGCACCCGCGGTCGACTCGGCCGCGATTGTTTTTAGTTTCGCCATGGTGATCATCAACTCCGCGGTGATAATTGCTGACCTGACGCATCAGGTGAAATCCATCCAGCATATTTTTATAAATTATATATTGCTTTCTTTAAAGAGCAATTACTCCAGTTTGCAAGTTGTCTCATGCAGGATTCAAACCGGTCTATATCACGGTTAATTATGAAGAATCTCAAGCCTTGAGACTCGGAGGCTACAATGATATGACTCAGCAAAGGTTGCCGGCTTTTCAGTGAAGTCAAGAACCCCAGGATGCTGGAGGGAAAGATAACCCGGTCCCGGAGGCTACTACCATATGGATGAAAATTTAAGGGCCGTCAAAAAATTTCCGGTTCAAAATGAAGAATGCCGGTTTAAAATCCGGTTCAAGGGAAATCTGTTCTCCCACGAAGCTCTGAAGCTCTCAAATCCGGTTTAAGAATTTCCGGTTCAAAAAGGAATTAACTTCTCGCAGGTTCGAGTTGAAAGGCCGTCAGAAAATTTCCGGTTGAAAATGAAGATTTCAGTTTACAATCCGGTTCAAGGGAAAGATATCTCCCACAAAGCTTTGAAGCTCTCAATATCCGGTTCAAAATCCCGGTTCAAGAAGAATTTATCTCTTGCAAAAAGTTAAAGGTGGACGAAGAGGACCTGCTGCCATGATGCGCGGTTCAAACATGGGTATCCTGCCTTATTGGCCTATCATATTATTGATCACTTGGGGGCTTGGTCATATCTGAACCATAGCTACACCTCTTGATCGGTGCAATGCCACAGCATCACTTGGGGGCTTGGTCATATCCGAACCATAGCTACACCTCTTGATCGGCATAATGCCACAGCATCACTTGGGGGCTTGGTTGTATCCGAACCATAGTCACACCTCTTGATCGGCTCAAAGCCAAATCAATCCGGTGCCAAAGAGAGTATTGTAAAACAATAACTCAAAGATAGGCACCCACTGAGCACAGCTCAAAACGTTACTTGGGGATTCTTTGCTATCGAAATGAACTTAGAATCTACACTTGTAATGGGCTATCAAGCCATGGCTTGGAAGCCTGGTGTATACACCTAAAACCCCGGGTTATCCTGCCTCTTTAAGTAAGTCACTCTGTCCAGGTAAACCTGGTATAACCCATCGAACGTTTCACAAGTCAATCCCATGGACCCTGAACTTGTTAAAGTTAAATCGGTGATTTGTTAAAGATTGAAGTCCATCTTAAAAAGGCTTTGCAAAATGGTTTAACTCAGCGGCCTGGCAGCCCATGAAAAGCCTCAATTTAGGGCCTGGCAGCCCATGAAAAGCCTTGCATATTTCTGTTGTTTTTACTGTTTTCATGATAAGGGATTTATAAACATTTTTTTGACAAACCGGTGTTCATTATAAACCGGCATGACTTTCAGCGCTTTGTTGTTAGTACATGATCAGATTCTAAACTGGTCGCATTGCTCCGGAATGGTCTTGACTAGATGTCACCAACCTTATATGAACAAATCAACGGCTTTTTAGCTCAATATGATTTCTACATGAACCGGTAAGAGGGCCAGGAGTTATCAGCACTCCGGATTGATGTTTTTACCTCTACCATACAATCAGTTGGTCAGCCAACGAGGATGCTTTTTAGTTTTCATATGCAGGAACATAAAGGATTATGCATACATGAATTCCAAAAGTGGAGCAAGTTGTCAGTACACTATCAAATCATAATCCGGAGACTATCAGCCCGGTCTGGTTTTGACTATAAGTCGCCAGAATTGAATATGGATAAACCGGTGTTTATCACAACCCGGTACGGTTTTATCATAAACCGGCACAATACAGAAGGAGTTATCAATACTCAAGATTGGGGTTATCACCTTTACTACAAAAAGTTGGTAAAACAAACAATGTGATTCAATGTCACAGGTATGATATATTTCATATTTGATTATTCTAAAGTGTAGCCTTGGTTATAAACCCGGGTTATATGTTGGGCATTATGACCCGTCCGGCGGTAAACAGCCAGGACACTTTAAACTTGTTATATGCAGAAACAAGTTTGTTAAACCGGCCTGGCTTTGGACTATAAGTCGCCAGTATATATATTTGGATTGCGCCATTGGAATCATGCGCTTATAAGCCATTGGGTTATATTATTCAAATAGCCAAAATTGGCTGAATTTTCATTATGATATTGAATGAATAAGGTTTTCATACCAGATTATATTATCTTGAATAGCCAACATGGCTGGATTTTTATGGTTATTAATAACCGATATTATTGAGTTTTCAAAGTCGCTTTAGCGTAATGGCTATTATTCTATCAAAGGATATGATTTATTCTACAATGGAAGGAATAGTCCCGAGTCGCTGCAGGCTTACAACCCGGCACTTGGGGGCTACATTATTCAAATTGAGATTACATGCAAGTCTCATGTCGCTGCAAGCATGCACCATGACACTTGGGGGCTAATGCAAAGTCATTTTTACTAGTCTTATTGAAGACCTGACTCATCATATTATAATGAGCCGGCCCTTGGGGGCTACCAGTTGCTCCTGTCAACAATTCAAGGTACACAAGTTTTCGTCCATAATATTGAAGGATCCATTGCTTAGTTGGTAAAGCACAAAGCTCTTAACCATGTGGTCGTGGGTTCAAGCCCTACGATGGAAGCTACATTATAAGATGTTATTTTCATTGAAGTATATATCAAGTCCCGGTTCAGTATTATCTTACTAAGCCAGCCCTTGGGGGCTACACATCACTGCTCAAGTCTACATGATTATATTTACAAAGTCCATGCTCATTATTGCATAATGACCCGGACCTTGGGGGATACAGTGATTGAAGTTTTTATAAGCAATTACAAAGTCCTAGGTTGCTGCAAGCATGACAACCCGGTACTTGGGGGCTACATAATATGGAGTACTCAGTTTTTACTAGTGACTGGGATGAACAACATGGATTTCTTCAAAATTGGTAGTATTTATATTGAAGCAAGTCTTAAGCCATCACTCTGTTCTGCTCAAGGCTTGGGGGCTACAGATATTATATTATTATCGAAGAAATATTTTCAAATTCTCTGTTTGAGTAAACTAGATTGACCCGGCGTCACCAATCATTATGACCCTGTGACCGCGACCCGGCGTCATCAATAATCATGAACTGGCATTGTGAACCGGCGTTGGCAACAATCATGACCTGGAATTTTCAGTTTTTATAACCCAACAATGGTGGTAATCATAAACCGGCAAGTTCTACATCTTCAAGCTGGCTGAATATCAGTTGAATATTTGAAGACCAATATTTTTGTCAAATCAGAGCATTGAAGGCCGATTCGAATGGATTCTTTATTTACAAAATATATTCTGCAAGCAAATTGATTATGAAGTTGGTCTATTGACTCAGATTTTCTAGGAGGAAATAACAAGGATTTAAGGATGATCAGGTGCCGGTTTACAAGAATTTTTAACTTGGAGTACAACTTGTCAAAGTTGTTCTTGTGTTTGTTTACAGGATCAGTTTACCATGGATAAATCCAAGCTAAACTGGGGGCTAATGTCGGGGATATACCCCGCAGCATAAACCGACCGGAAGTATAACCCGGCTGGACTTGGCGGTTTACTTGAGACCCGGCTGACACTTGGCGATTCACTAGCGACCCGCCCTAATTTGGCGGTTTACAAGCAACCCGCCTGAACATTATGACTCACTGATAACCCGGCGGGCGGGATAGACGGATGACAAGGCCCAAGGCCCAGAAGGCCGGTTTATGCTAATGGTGGGCCGGTTTAAGAGAAAAGGTGTATTTCCCTTACAAGGAGTCAAGACCCGGACTTGTATCCGGTTTGTATTAGAAGATAGACTAGTCCTAATCCTAATAGGACTCCACATGTAACCCGCCCCTTCAACATATATAAGGAGGGTCAGGGCTCCCCAAAAGAGGGAAGAGGGACAAGTTCCACAAGTTGGACAAGTTAGGTTTAGACAATAGCTCTCGAGATAGAGCACACTTGTAACCATGATCATCATCATCAATATCAATGAAGCAGGATGTAGGCTTTTACCTCCACCATGAGGGGCCGAACCTGGGTAAAACACCGCGTCTCTCGTCCCGCTCAACCCCTCTCAAGCTACCACATAGATGCGTTGGCCTCACGACTAAGTCCTCACACTAAGGACATCTTCCGTGACAATTCCACGACAGGCCGGGTCGAGGGACCGTCCTGGATCCTCGGGTTGTGGAGGAGGGCTATTTATTTCTTTAACAGCCTGGCACAGTTCCTGCATTGAAGTCATTAGACTGAATATTTAACGATGGGAATATAAAACAGATGGGCAAGTAAAAGTGTCCACTTACCCAACTTGGGGGATTGTACATAGAAAATCCACCCTGTGGGTTAACGCGAAGAAATTCCTCCTCTTCTCCCTTGTACAAAGCGGACAAGATCTTTATTAGAGCGGCAGCCGAATTCGGCCCCTTACGGCCGTGGCGGGTGGCGTCGTGCTCCCCGTTGAAGTCCCACATGGGGTGGCTTCTATACTGAAGCGGCTGCACCCCTCGCATGATGCATGCGGCCATGACGCCGATCATGGTCAGTCCGGAATGAGCTAACAATCTTATCCGGCCCATCAGGTAAAGAACGTCCTTGTCACTTTCCCTCTGAGGGCTCCATGGATGCTAGCTTAGGCGCTTCTTTAGGGGAGCACTGTCGAACTCAGGGAGGCCGATCCGGACAGGATCCGGCAGCGGGACGTCCTCTATATAAAACCATTCCGAAGGCCACTCCTCATACGCCTTCTTTGGGGTTCCGGATAGATATCCGATCCCGGCGATGCGCCACACTTCGGCTCCGCCCACTTGATATATTGACCCCTTCTGAGAACGGGGCACAAGGCAGAATAGCCTTTTCCACAGCGCGAAATGAGCCCCGCAGCCCAAAAACAGCTCGCAAAGGGCTACGAAGCCCGCGATATGCAATATGGAGGCAGGCGTGAGGTTGTGCAGCTGGAGGCCATAGAACTCCAGGAGCCCCGGGAGAAATGGATGAATTGGAAATCCAAGCCCTCTTTAAGTAAGGGACAAGGCATACCCGCTCTCCTTTGGAGGGATTGGGGGCGCTCTCCGCTTGCTCTCCGCCATTATAGGTGGCAAGTCCGGCTCGAACCGGGACCATATAGGCCGGGGGGAGAAATCCCTTGGTCTGGAGCGTCACTAGCTTGCTGTGCGGGATGGAGCATCTCTCCCAATCTCCAGGCTGAGGGCTGGAAGGGCGAGAGGAGGAGCTGCGGCGACCGGTCATGATAGAATGGACCTCTGTCGTATATGCTCGGATGAATACTTGCAGAGGGGAGAAGGTGTGGTTTGGATCTAAATCCTCGTCCCCTTAAATAGGCGGCTCATTCACGCGGCTAGGGGTGTAAATTGTAAAAACACCCTGACTTTTCGTATTTGTTTGACACATGGAAGACAACCATTATTGGGCGTAGAAGCCAAGGAGCACTACATTTACAAGAAACTGAACATTATTCGACAGGTACACGGAATTTGGAGGAGAACCCGCCTTGCAATGCCAAAGATAATCTGCGTGCCGGACTCGTCATCATTGAAGCCTGGTTCGGGGGCTACTGAGGGAGTCCTGGATTAGGGGGTGTCCGGATAGCCAGACTATACCTTCGGCCGGACTCCTGGACTATGAAGATACAAGATTGAAGACTTCGTCCCGTGTCCGGAAGGGACTTTCCTTGGCGTGGAAGGCAAGCTTGGCGATACGGATATGTAGATCTCCTACCATTGTAACCGACTCTGTGTAACCCTAGCCCTCTCCGGTGTCTATATAAACTGGAGGGTTTTAGTCCGTAGGAAGAACAATCATACCATAGGCTAGCTTCTAGGGTTTAGCCTCCTTGATCCCGTTGTAGATCTACTCTTGTACTACCCATATCATCAATATTAATCAAGCAGGAGTAGGGTTTTACCTCCATCGAGAGGGCCCGAACCTGGGTAAAAACATTGTGTCCCTTGTCTCCTGTTACCATCCGCCTAGACGCATAGTTCGGGACCCCCTACCCGAGATCCGCCGGTTTTGACACCGACAACCTCAAAGAGTGCCCCAAAGTTCTACCGGAGAATCACGACGAAAACGTGTGCCAACCCCTATGCATAGGTTCATGGGCGGAACCCGCAAGTTGATCACCAAAACATACATCAAGTGAATCACGTGGTATCCCATTGTCACCACAGATACGCACGGCAAGACATACATCAAGTGTTATCAAATCTTTAAAGACTCAATCCGATAAGATTACTTCAAGGGGAAAATTCAATCCATTACAAGAGAGTAGAGGGGGGAGAAAACATCATAGGATCCAAATATAATAGCAAATCTCGCGATACATCAAGATCGTATCACCTCAAGAACACGAGAGAGAGAGAGAGAGAGAGAGAGATAGATCAAACACATAGCTACTGGTACATACCCTCAGCCCCGAGGGAGAACTACCCCTCCTTGTCATGGAGAGCACCGGGATGATGAAGATGGCCACCGGAGAGGGATTGCCTCCTCCAGCAGGGTGTCGGAACGGGTCTAGATTGGCTTTTGGTGGCTACGGAGGCTTCTGGAGGCGGAACTCCCGATCTATTGTGCTCCTTGATAGTTTTAGGGTACGTGGGTATATATGGGTGAAAGAGATACGTCAGGGGAGCCACGAGGGGCCCACGAGGGTGGAGGGCGCGCCCTAGGGGGTGGGCGCGCCCCCCTTCCTTGTGGCTCCCTCGTTCCTTTCCTGACGTGCATTCCAAGTTTTTCCGGTAGCTTTCCTTCCAAAAATAACTTCTCCAGTTGGTTTCATTCCGTTTCGACTCCGTTTGATATTCCTTTTCTTCGAAACACTGAAATAGGCAAAAAAACAACAATTCTGGGCTGGGCCTCCGGTTAATAGGTTAGTCCCAAAAATAATATAAAAGTGGATAATAAAGCCCAATATTTTCCAAAACAGTAGATAATATAGCATGGAGCAATCAAAAAATATAGATATGTTGGAGACGTATCAAGCATCCCCAAGCTTAATTCCTGCTCGTCCTCGAGTAGGTAAATGATAAAAACATAATTTTTGACGCGGAGTGCTACTTGGCATAATTTCAATGTAATTCTTCTTAATTGTGGTATGAATATTCAGATCTGAAAGATTCAAGATGAAAGTTCATATTGACATAAAAATAATAATACTTCAAGCATACTAACTAAGCAATTATGTCTTCTCAAAATAACATGGCCAAATAAAGTTATCCTTACAAAATCATATAGTCTGTCTATGCTCCATCTTCACCACACAAAATATTTAAATCATGCACAACCTGGATGACAAGCCAAGCAATTGTTTCATACTTTTGATGTTCTCAAACTTTTTCAATCTTCACGCAATACATGAGCATGAGCCATGGACATAGCACTATATGTGGAATAGAGTGGTGGTTGTGGAGAAGACAAAAAGTAGAAGATAGTCTCACATCAACTAGGCGTATCAATGGGCTATGGAGATGCCCATCAATAGATATCAATGTGAGTGAGTAGGGATTGCCATGCAACGGATGCACTAGAGCTATAAGTATATGAAAGCTCAAAAAGGAAACTAAGTGGGTGTGCATCCAACTTGCTTGCTCACGAAGACCTAGGGCATTTTGAGGAAGCCCATCATTGGAATATACAAGCCAAGTTCTATAATGAAAGATTCCCATTAGTATATGAAAGTGACAACATAGGAGACTCTCTATCATGAAGATCATGGTGCTACTTTGAAGCACAAGTGTGGTAAAAGGATAGTAGCATTGCCCCTTCTCTCTTTTTCTCTCATTTTTTTTCTTTTTCTTCCTTTTTATATTTTTTTGGGCCTTTTCTATTTTTTATGGCCTCTTTTCTTTTTCTCCCTTTTTTCGTCCGGAGTCTCATCCCGACTTGTGGGGGAATCATAGTCTCCATCATCCTTTCCTCACTGGGACAATGCTCTAATAATGATGATCATCACACTCTTATTTTTCTTACAACTCAAGAATTACAACTCGATACTTAGAACAAAATATGACTCTATATGAATGCCTCCGGCGGTGTACCGGGATGTGCAATGATGCATGAGTGACATGTATGAAAGAATTATGAACGGTGGCCTTGCCACAAATACGATGTCAACTACATGATCATGCAAAGCAATATGACAATGATGAAGCGTGTCATAATAACGGAACGGTGGAAAGTTGCATGGAAATATATCTCGGAATGGATATGGAAACGCCATAATAGGTAGGTATGGTGGATGTTTTGAGGAAGGTATATGGTGGGTTTTAAGGTACCGGCGAAAGTTGCGCGGTTCTAGAGAGGCTAGCAATGGTGGAAGGGTGAGAGTGCGTATAATCCATGGACTCAACATTAGTCATAAATAACTCACATACTTATTGCAAAAATCTATTAGTTATCGAAACAAAGTACTATGCGCATGCTCCTAGGGGGATAGATTGGTAGGAAAAGACCATCGCTCCTCCCCGACCGCCACTCATAAGGAAGGCAATCAATAAATAAATCATGCTCCGACTTCATCACATAACGGTTCACCATACGTGCATGCTATGGGAATCACAAACTTTAACACAAGTATCTCTCAAATTCACAACTACTCAACTAGCATGACTCTAATATTACCATCCTCATATCTCAAAACAATCATGAAGTATCAAACTTCTCATAGTATTCAATGCACTTTATATGAAAGTTTTTATTATATCCCTCTTGGATTCCCATCATATTAGGACTAGTTTCATAACCAAAGAAAACTACCATGCTGTTCTAAAGACTCTCAAAATAATATAAGTGAAGCATGAGAGATCGATTATTTCTATAAAATAAAACCACCACCGTGCTCTAAAAAGATATAAGTGAAGCACTAGAGCAAATGACAAACTACTCCGAAAGATATAAGTGAAGATCAATGAGCAGTTGAATAATTATTTAGATATGTGAAGACTCTCTAACATTTAAGAATTTTAGATCTTTATACTTTATTCAAACAGCAAGCAAAACAAAATAAAATGACATCTAAGAATAGCAAACATCATGTGAAGAAGCAAAAACTTAGGATCAACCGATACTAACCGATAGTTGTTGAAGAAAGGTGGGATGCCAACCGGGGCATCCCCAAGCATAGACGCTTGAGACTTCTTGAAATATTATCTTGGGGTGCCTTGGGCATCCCCAAGCTTGAGCTTTTGTGTCTCCTTAATTCCTCTCATATCACGGTCTCCCTAAATCTCAAAAGCTTCATCCACACAAAACTCAACAAGGACTCGTGAGATAAGTTAGTATAAACCATTGCAAAAACCTTATCATACTCTACTGTAGCAAATCACTAAAATTATTATTCAACATTGCATACTAAATGCCTCTGCATATTTAATAGTCCTATCCTCAAATAGAATCATTAAAGAAGCAAACAATGCAAACATAACAGCAATCTGCCTAAACAGGACAGTCTGTAAAGGGTGCAGCGAGATCCATACTTCCCTAGCTCCAAAAATTATGAAAGAAAATTCCCACTGTAGTAAATTTATCAGAGCTTAATATTCAAAAGGTTTCAACATTTTATCACATTCTGACTTTTCTAGGGAATTATTGCAACAGCAGTAAACTTTCTGTTTTCAAACAGCAACATGTGGACTTCTAAAATAGGCATAGTAAAGGCTATCAATGCCACTTTTATTGAAATAAAAGATGCAAAACATTGTTCTAAATAACAGCAAGCAAATCCTAACAAAATAAATTGACGCTCCAAGCAAAACACATATCATGTGGTGAATAAAAATATAGCTCCAAGTAAAGTTACCGATGAACGAAGATGAAAGAGGGGATGCCTTCCGGGGCATCCCCAAGCTTAGACTCTTGCCACTCCTTATTCCATAGTCCATCGAATCCTTACCCAAAACTTGAAAACTTCACAACACAAAACTTAACAGAAAACTCGTAAGCTACGTTAGTATAAGAAAATAAATCACCACTTCAAGGTACTATAATTAACTCATTCTTTATTTATATTGGTGTTAAACCTACTGTATTCCAACTTCTCTATGGTTTATAAACTATTTTACTAGCCATAGATTCATCAAAATAAGTAAACAACACATGAAAAACAGAATCTGTCAAAAACAGAACAGTCTGTAGTAATCTGGATCAAATGTATACTTCTTGAACTCATAAAATTCTAGTAAATTGCTGGAACTGAGGAATTTATCTATTAATCATCTGGAAAAAGAATTAACTAAATAGAACTCTCCAAATAAAAATGGCAGCAATTCTTGTGAGCGCTAAAGTTTCTGTTTCTCACAGCATGATCGCGAAGACTTTCCCCAAGTCTTCCCAAAGGTTCTACTTGGCACAAACACTAATTAAAACATAAAACCACATCTAAATAGAGGCTAGATGAATTATTTATTACTAAACAGGAGCAAAAAGCAAGGAATAAAAATAAATTGGGTTGCCTCCCAACAAGCGCTATCGTTTAACGCCCCTAGCTAGGCATGATGATTTCAATGATGCTCACATAAAGGATAAGAATTGAAACATAAAGAGAGCATCATGAAGAATATGACTAGCACATTTAAGTTTAACATACTTCCTATGCATAGGGATTGTGTGAGCAAACAACTTGTGGGAACAATAATCAACTAGCATAGGAAGGCAAAACAAGCATAACTTCAAAACTTTAAGCACATAGAGAGGAAAGTTGGTATTATTGCAATTCCTAGAAGCATATATTCCTCCCTCATAATAATTTTCAGTAGCATCATGAATGAATTCAAAAATATAACCAGCACCTAAAGCATTCTTTTCATGATCTATAAGCATAAATTTTTTATTACTCTCCACACAAGCAAAATTCTTCTCATTAATAGTAGTGGGAGAAAACTCAACAAAGTAACTATCATGGGATTGAAAATTGAAATCAAGATGACAAGTTTCATTGTTATTATTATTATTTAAAGCATACGTGTCATCACAATAATCATCATAGATAGGAGGCATGCTTTCATCATAATAAATTTTCTCATCAAAACTTGGGGGACAAAAAATATCATCTTCATCAAACATAGCTTCCCCAAGCTTGTGGCTTTGCATATCATTAGTATCATGGATATTCAAGGAATTCATACTAACAACATTGCAATCATGCTCATCATTCAAATATTTAGTGCCAAACATTTTATAGATTTCTTCTTCTAGCACTTGAGCACAATTATCCTTTCCATCATACTCATGAAAGATATTAAAAAGGTGAAGCGTATGAGACAAACTCAATTACATTTTTTATAGTTTTCTTTTATAAACTAAACTAGTGATAAAACAAGAAACTAAAAGACTCAATTGCACGATCTAAAGATATACCTTCAAGCGCTAACCTCCCCGGCAACGGCGCCAGAAAAGAGCTTGATGTCTACTACACAACCTTCTTCTTGTAGACGTTGTTGGGACTCCAAGTGCAGAGGTTTGTAGGACAGTAGCAAATTTCCCTCAAGTGGATGACCTAAGGTTTATCAATCTGTGGGAAGCGTAGGATGAAGATGGTCTCTCTCAAGCAACCCTGCAACCAAATAACAAAGAGTCTCTTGTGTCCCCAACACACCCAATACAATGGTAAATTGTATAGGTGCACTAGTCCGGCGAAGAGATGGTGATACAAGTGCTATATGGATAGTAGATAAGAGTTTTTGTAATATGAAAATATAAAAACAGCAAGGTAACTAATGATAAAAGTGAGCGTAAACGGTGTTGCAATGTGTTGAAACAAGGCCTAGGGTTCATACTTTCGCTAGTGCAAGTTCCCTCAACAATACTAACATAATTGGATCACATAACTATCCCTCAACATGCAACAAAGAGTCACTCCAAAGTCACTAATAGCAGAGAACAAATGAGGAGATTATGGTAGGGTACGAAACCACCTCAAAGTTATTATTTCCAATCAATCCGTTGGGCTATTCCTATAAGTGTCACAAACAGCCCTAGAGTTCGTACTAGAATAACACCTTAAGACACAAATCAACCAAAACCCTAATGTCACCTAGATACTCCAATGTCACCTCAAGTATCCGTGGGTATGATTATACGATATGCATCACACAATCTCAGATTCATCTATTCAACCAACAGAAAGGACCTCAAAGAGTGCCCCAAAGTTCTACCAGAGAATCACAACAAAAACGTGTGCCACCCCCTATGCATAGGTTCATGGGTGGAACCCGCAAGTTGATCATCAAAACATACATCAAGTGAATCACGTGGTATCCCATTGTCACCACAGATACGCACGGCAAGACATACATCAAGTGTTCTCAAATATTTAAAGACTCAATCTGATAAGATTACTTCAAGGGGAAAACTCAATCCATTACAAGAGAGTAGAGGGGGGAGAAAACATCATAGGATCCAAATATAATAGAAAAGCTCGTGATACATCAAGATCGTATCACCTCAAGAACACGAGAGAGAGAGAGAGAGATCAAACACATAGCTACTGGTACATACCCTCAGCCCCGAGGGAGAACTACTCCCTCCTTGTCATGGAGAGCACCGGGATGATGATGATGGCCACCGGAGAGGGATTTCCCCCTCCGGCAGGGTGCCGGAACGGGTCTAGATTGGCTTTTGGTGGCTACGGAGGCTTCTGGCGGCGGAACTCCCGATCTATTGTGCTCCTTGATAGTTTTAGGGTACGTGGGTATTTATGGGTGAAAGAGATATGTCAGGGGAGCCACGAGGGTGGAGGGCGCGCCCCTTGCCTCGTGGCTCCCTCGTTCCTTTCATGACATGCACTCCAAGTTTTTCCGGTAGCTTTCCTTCCAAAAATAACTTCTCCAGTTGGTTTCATTCCGTTTCGACTCCGTTTGATATTCCTTTTCTTCGAAACACTGAAATAGGCAAAAACAACAATTCTGGGATGGGCCTCTAGTTAATAGGTTAGTCCCAAAAAAATATAAAAGTGGATAATAAAGCCCAATGTTGTCCAAAACAGTAGATAATATAACATGGAGCAATCAAAAATTATAGATACGTTGGAGACGTATCACTCAACGACCCTGGGAGGTGGACGAAGAGGTTGTCGCTCACCCTCAGGTACCTGCTAGAGCCAGAGGCAGCAGAGGAGGAAGGCTGGTCATCCACCACCTCCTCCTCGGCGGCGGCCTTGCCGGCCTCCACGGCAGGTCCCTTGCTGGCCTCATCGGCAGTAGCCTTGCCGGGCTCCCCGGTAGGCCCCTTGGCGGCCTCCTCACCGGCGATCTTCTCGGCCTCCGCCACGACGTTCTTGGCGATATCCTCGATGACGGTGTCCAGGTCCTCCCGGTCCTCTAGGAGAGGATCTGGATATCGGAAGGGGGGTGTGAAGTGAAGCCAAGACCAAAATTCAAGAAAAATAGAAGGGATGGAAGGCGAGCGGCTTACCCGTGCCGGGCTGGGAAGCAGAGGTCCCCTCTCCGCCAGCATGAGGCACCAAGGTGCGGTCGCCAGTGCCCAAGCTTGCCTCCTCCTCCTCCGTGTGCATGGGCTCGGTGCATGGCGCCCTCGCCGGGGACGCCCCTCGGGGCGGCGTGGTTGATGGAGGCGGCGTGTTGGGGGTAGCCCTCAGTGGCTCCTCCTGCTGCTGTCCTCCTCCTGCGATCACAACAAGGTCAGCACCAAGGATCATGCCCTTGGCACACGTCGACGGGGAGTGAGTGGCGAACTTACGCTGGGGGCTGCTGTCCGGACTGCTCACCACCACCAGTGGCGCCTTGGAGGTGCCCGTTGGGGGCTGGCCGCCCGCCGAAGACCTGGCCCTCTTCACCCTCTGGGCCAGTGTCTCCGCATCCCTGCCGATACAAAAACAAGTCAAGATAAGAAGCACAGTTGGAGGAGCCGGAGATGACGAAAGGAAACGACACTTACTCGTCCTCCACCTCCTCTTCTGCTGCCTTCCTCTCCCTCCTCGGGCTGAGAGACCCAAGGTCAAAGAAGACCTCCGTGTCGTCGCCTGCAAGAGGAGGGGAAGCAGGTGGAGGAGGGGAAGCAGGTGGAGGAGGGGAAGCAGGTGGAGGAGGGGAAGCAGGTGGAGGAGGGGAAGCAGGCGGAGTTGGGGAACGCTTGGACGAAGAAGATGCAGATGCTTTCTTCTTCGCCACCGCGGCCTTCACCAACTTCTTCGCCGCCGTGGCCCTCGTTTGGCGTGCAGACGTCTCCTGGGCTTGTCGGGGTGGCATGGCCCTGCCGGGCTGAACCGGCTCGCTGGAGGTGGCCCGTCGCAGGACTCGCCCTTTCCCCGCTTCAGCCTCCTCCTCGGCTGGCTCGTCGTCGTCTCCAATAAGAGGAGCCCCAGTGTCGGCGCTCCTGGCCTCCCCGGCAGACTCCGCCCACTGGGCGAGCTCCTTCTCTTCTACGGCTGCCGCGGCTTTGTCCTCCACGCCGCTGGCGCTACCGGCCTCCCTGGTGATCTCCGCCTCCGCCGCCCTGGCGGCGATGTAGTCTAGCTCCACCTCGGTGGTGTCCTGGACGAGCCGCGGCTCCTCGCGGATGTACTTCTCCTCCAGGGTGTCAAAAAACTCCTGAACCCGCTCCTCTGGTGGCGCGACCCAGTTTCGGACGGGGCCGTGCGCGTTGCAGTCCGGCATCATGGCGATGATGTCAGTCTGGCGCGAGTTGTTGCTCAGCGGGACCACCCCCGCCGGCAACCCAAACAAGGGCCCCTTGACAACCTTGCCGGCCTTCGCAACCTTGCCAGACCTCTCGGCCTTGCCGTAGCGGTCCACATCAAGCTAGAAGAGCTGCTGGGAGAAGTGGGCGTGTGCCAACACGGTGAAGTTGTGGTCGAGGCCGGGGCGGAGTCGCATGATGTCTGCCGCGTTCGTGAAGAGCCAGGCCGGCCTCCCCTTGTTATGCAGCGGAGCGATTCGGCGGCGCATGAAATCCGCCCCGATCATCTCAAGGGTGAGCCCGGCCTCAGTGAGGCAAAGACTCCTGGTGGTGGCGACTGTGAGCTTTGCGTCGTCGGCATCGACACTGCTCCAATCATTTCCACGAACCGACAGCGCCTAGCGAACCCGGCAGAACTCTTGTGGATCCTCCTCTTCAATCCAGCACCATTAGCCCTGCCACTCCTCCCACCTCTCCTTCTGAGCACCCTCCGGGTATGTCCCCTTGGACCTCGGGATCCAGGTGACACAACCAGAGATGGCGCCTCCCTGCTGGATCTGAGGGAAGAAGTAGTGGCGGAAGAGCGCCGTGTTGGGATGCACTCCGGTGAAGCCCTCGCAGAGATGGGCAAAGAGAGCCATGCACGCCACGACATTTGGGGTAAAGTCCAGGAGATGGAAGCCGAAGGTATGCATGATGTCATTGAAGAAATCAAAGAAGGGGGCCGCAGCAGAAGTAATCGACGAAGAACGGATACCGATTTGGGGCAGCTTTGCCGCAGTTGGTGGGGATGATGCGTGTGGCAGGGTGCCCCGTCGTCTCTCCCCCATCTTGACCCCCCACAGCGGCTTTAAGTTGTCCCGAAGGTGGGCCGCATCGACCGTCGAGGGAAAGTAGGCGAGCTCCGTCTGCCGCGCCACCAACTCATTCTCCAGCGGCTCCGCCCCTCCGACGTTCTTGGCTGCTCCCTTGCCCTTGCCAGTCTTGGGTGCCATGGCGGCTGTGAGCGGTGGAAGGGAAAGGGTAGCGAAGGTGCAGTGATGGCGAGCAAGGGTTTGAGGAAGAAGGAAGGAATGGCGGCTTTGAGATTGGAGAAGACGCAGGGGGTAAATGAGCAGCGTGCCCGCGGCCGTTTCATTTTTTATGGGGAAGGCGCGGGCCGCCTCTTTACCATGATGTGACGCATGTGTGCGAGAACTGCCCCATGCACGACCCTCCATGTCGCGCGTTCAACGCGGGTCATGGGGAAGCGCAGCGGACGGGAAGTTACTACGGTAAAATCCGCCCCACCTGCCCGCGCACCGTTCTGGGCCTGGCCCAAGAACACGTCGCGCTTATGTGTGGCCCAGGCCCGGGGGCTCCTGTCGGTGTACAAAAGTAGGGGCTCTCCTTTTGACCCCTTTACTTGTGCACAGGCAGTCAGAGCCACGCGCCGCGACCACACTTAGTAGGGCAGAGGAGGGAAGCCGGAGAGAAGCTGAAGCACAAGACAACCAAGGTGACGTGTCACGACCGGTTTTCCAATAAAAATATTTATTGATAAACCAGTCTTTTGAGTCCAGTATGAGAGAAATCCTCCTCACTGGTAGAAAATTTCTTGATACAATAAGCCAGTAGCATAAAAATATATTACAGGGTTGAACTGTGGCTGCTCAACCAAATTATTACAAGCACGCCAATAATCATACATAATGGCGGACAGAACACAATGGTGTGGAGACATACTACTGACTCAAGGATAGGCTGGTGGTGGAAAAACACAGCGGGAAGGGAAATACAAGACTCTAAGAATATCATTTCATCGAACGTCGAGGTGAGGCTCGATAAATTTATTTGGTAGCGGAAGCAGGATATAAAACAGTGGCCAAATCCAGGGTCGCACGAGACTGACTGGGACTCCTCTAAGTGTCGGACTCGCTATCGAACTCTTCATCCATGAGATCGCCTTCGTCAGCATCTGGCCAAATCAACAAGCCAGTGAGTACTTTGAAAGTACTCGCAAGACAGTTCGGACGTAAGATATAACAAATGCATGCATGGATGCAACATGATTAATTCCTTAATGCACAATAAATAAAATTGGCATAACGGGTAAGTAAAAAGGGAAACGGCGGTAGTCCGCCTGAAATCCCACAGAGCATAAATAAGGACCGATCGGGTGTCTGAAGCGACGCCTCGAAAGGTGAACATATAAAAATAAGGAAATGATGCCACAGTCGGGCATCTTAGCGACACCACAGAAAGGGCTTTAAAAGAAATGCCACGGTCGGACGTCTGAGCGACATCGCAGAAAGGGCTTTAGAAGAAATGCCACAGTCGGACGTCTGAGCGACATCGCAGAAAGGGCTTTAAAAGAAATGCCACAGTCGGACGTCTGAGCGACATCGCAGAAAGGGCTTTAAAAGAAATGCCACAGTCGGACGTCTGAGCGACATCACAGAAAGGGCTTTAAAGGAAATGCCACAGTCGGACGTCTGAGCGACATCGCAGAAAGGGCTTTAGAATAAATGCCACAGTCGGACGTCTGAGCGACATCGCAGAAAGGGCTTTAAAATTCACCAGTAAATAATACTCATAATAAACATTCAATCCATGAGAATAAACGGGTTAGTCCATCCACAGGGATAATCATTCAACCGGACTTAGCATTCATGCGATTCACCGGAGTCTCTGTCACCAAAGCTGACAATTGATTAGGATAAGATGGAACGAAACTTGACATGGAATAGATGATTTGGGGGAATATATGACTCTGCAGAGTTTGTACAAAATTTTTCTCACAGCCAACGGATTTCCGTAGTCACGAAGGACTAGTTCCGTTTATGGTATTTCGGAAGAAAACACAACTAACCGGTACACACCCATCCTACCTCTTGATGCTAGGAATCACCCTAGTCATCGTCCAAGAAAAACTTTTGAGACGGGGAGATCACAATCTCGAATAGCATGGGATCAAATTTATATACGCGCGCTCTAAGGGGTGCCCCCCTCTCGGTCCCAACTGGAAACACCCATGCCCCCTGACCGGATGACTGGCTTTAATCCAGGGCCATGGAACCATCATCACGGCCTCTCCTCTTTGGTGTGTACCATGAAAGCGGTTTGCAACTTGCTAAACCATATTCCTTGCGGAAAACATGTGGTAGTACAAGGAAGGAAATGATAGGTACTGGACCGATATGGTTTGACATTGAAGTCACATGGTCTGGCGTACGACTGGCATGCTACAACACTGCCACCGTACCCATCCTCATGCCAACACATGCCCATTCATATTCACATTCATCCACGTATGGATCATCGAACTCACTTACCTCATTATCACATAAAATAACGTTCATCGGTATGCTCACCGACATGCCATGAAACTAACTAAATGCAAAACATGCCAAGACACTCATCATATCAAAAGTTCAAACATGCTTGCCTGGTTCAGAGTAGTCGGAGCCTAGCTCGGTGAAGTTCGCGGCTCCGTCACCTCCTTCGGTATCTACGGTTTAAAGGAAAATATATGCGCTAACGTAAATACCAAGGAGTGCACAGAAGGTAAACCAAATATTTTTCAAATAAATCTGATAAAAAACTAGACAAAATTTTAAAGAGAACAGAAAAAGAATCAATCAAAAATACTTTCTGATTAAAAGTTATAAGGGTTTTTGTCCAGGGACTTATCTGTAATGAAACAGAAGATTTCCAGGGGCTAGTTTATAAAAACAGAAAACGCTTCGGTAGCGACTACGCCAGCCCGAAGAGAAAACGCATTCTGCCCGAAGGCGCTTCCAGAAAACGATTCGAAAGAGAGAGCAGAGAGGCTGACGGTGGGGTCCCACCCGTCAGGTTCAAATGTTCAAACGGGGCGGCAGAGTTCGCCGGCGCCCGAGAGCCGCGGTGGTCGCCGGCGGCGATCCACGGCGAGGCAGAGAGATCGGAGAGTACCTCCGTGCTCAGGGTACCCTTCCGCGTCAGTTGATGGTGGTGGAGTCGGTCGGCGAGCACCACGTCGACGGCGAGCTTTGCTCCGGCGGACGGCGGCTCGGGTGGTCGAGGGGCTCGTCGGAGAGGGCTGCAAAGGTTAAATTGAAGAGGGGGTTATGCTCCTGGCAGCTAGAGAGGGTAACGAACGGGGTTTGAGCGCCGGAGATGGCCTCACCAGAACGAATCGGGCTGGAGGCCGAGGCGGGGCGAGGCGGCCGGAGCTGGGGGAGGAGACCTCCCCGAGGTCCCCCTAGTAGCCTGGCGGGGTGTTGGTGAGTAGTGGGGGTGCTGCGTGCACGAGAGTGAGCTCGGGACCCTTTTATATAGGCGGTCCGAGGCGGTTGCCGTGAACGAGGATCACCAGCGAGTGATTACGGTGGCGCAGTGCTCGGTCGGGGTGGTTAGGGGGTCGAGCGTCATCACGAAGGTTCAATGGGTCCGTTTTGGTGTTAAACTGGCCGGGGTTTGGGTGTTAAGGGCGAGCTCGACGGAACGGTGATGGCGCGGGCCCGTCGGCGGCGGAGAGCGCGTTCCGTGCTTGCCGGCCATGGTGGCTGTGCTACGGGCGTGCGCTGGCGTGCATGAGGCCACGCGGAGAGCCAGGGAGCGATGGGCGGCGCGGAACGGCGTTCTGCCGTGGTGTGCCTCCTGTCGGCCGCCACGGGAGGTCCCGACGCCGCAGAAGATGCCGGCGAGGGCGAGCCAGCGCGCTACCGACGCCAGGAAGGCTCCACGCACGCGTGTGAAGCTTCGCACAAGAGGAAGAGGCGGCGAGGAACGTGCCAAGGGCACTGTGGCCGCGTGACTAAAACTGACGGACTGAAGATGACACTGAAACTGAATTTTCTGAACTTTGAACAGTAACAGTGCCCACAAGGTGTTCGACCAAATGAAATTGGCCTCTGGTGATTTTTCCTTGAGCTGATTTTTGGTGGAGTGGCTTCTCCTTGCTCAAGTAGGCTGCATGATTTTTGGTGGAATTTTTGGAGCAGTGTGGATACGAATTTCACCAAATTTGGCAAATCTGGTCCAAACTTGCAGAGACTGTATTTTGAAAAATTTGAAAAGAGGAGGAGTGGATCAAGATGGTTCTGGGTTGTGGGTTCAAAGGACAATCCAGGAGAATTGGTTTGAGGTCAAAACTCAAATGAAAAAGTGTACTTGCTTTGAAAATCCCTCAGGCTCCAAATAATTTCCAGAATTGAATTGAGGGGGAAAATAATTAGAATAAAATCCAAAACCAGTTTGGATTAGTTGGGACAGAGAATTTATGTTGATCACAAGGGGGAGGGGAGGTTTTGGAGGGGTTTTATCTCATGGGCAAAAATACAAAGCCAAGGGTGGCTTCAAAGATAAGAAAATCCCAAATTTTCATAGAGCTTCTCTTAAAAATAAAAACAAATTAAAACTCCCAAAAAGATTACATCTTTAGAGGGAACTAACAGAGAAAAAGTTTGCAAAAGATCAACCACCAAAGTTTGAAAGAACTAAAAACCCTGCCAAGGCAAAAAGGAGGTGTCAGGACCCCGACTCAATGCCACATCGATCTAGCATGTAACACTTCATATCACTTTGCGACCTCACGCACGGTATTCCCACGGGTGTCGCCTTACCTTTGCCCGGGACCGTTTGCGCCTTTTGGCACATGTATATGACAGTGTCGCTAGCATCCATATGATAAGGAGCCCGGGCTGACATGGCTAGTCGTAAACCCAAAGTGGCACAAACTTACAGGGACAAGCATCCATGACCCAACATCGAACGTGTCGGTCATCAGCGAGTGAATCCAGGCTGTAGCACTGGGCTAGCAGGACTCCGGTGAACCGGGCTGTAGCGGGCTAATAGGACTCCGGTATTCATCACGTGACATTTCCCCGAAGGGACAGACACAGGAACGAAGAAGGACACATGCCAGCCAGCCTAAGTGTTCCGGAGCAGCAGCAAGCTACCATGGCTCAGTGGAAACACTAGGAGACATTTCCCGGTAAGAGAGGCTACTAAGGATAAACAACTAGATAGCCAGATCCCACACATACCAAGCATTTCAATAACATACACACAATATGCTCGATATGTGCAAATACAACATGGCATCACAACATGACTCTACGACACAAGTAAATATTCAATAGGCTCCGAGGAGCGAGATATTACAAACATGGGTCTTATGACCCAACAATCAGAGCATACAAGTCAAAGCACATGCGGAAGCTTAACATGTCTGAGTACAAACATCTATAAATGAAAAAGGCTGAGAAGCCTGACTATCTACCAATCCTGCCGAGGCACAAGATCGTAGCTGAGGTAACAAGCTAAACGTCGAAGTCCACGCGGAACTACTAGCGAGACCGAAGTCTCTCTGCAAAAACATAAAATAGGCAAACGTGAGTACAAGTGTACCCAGCAAGACTTACATCAGAACTATCTACCTATGCATCATTATCAACAAAGGGGTGGTGGGGTTTAACTGCAGCAAGCCAGCTTTGACTCGGTGGCTATCCTGAACTACGACTGCAAGTAACTCTTTTGAGGTGGCGCACACGAGTCCACATATTCACCATATCAATACACCACTATGGATCCGCTCCCGTCTCCCTACGAGAACGCCATCCATAGCAGTCACGCTTATCTTGCGTATTTTAGGGTATCCACTTTCACTTGTCTATGAACTGATATAAGCAACCCAGAAGTCCTTTTCCGCGGACACGGCTATTCGAATAGATCATATTAACCCTGCAGGGGTGTACTTCTTCACACACGCTCTCACCACTTACCGCCGTTTACACGACATGTACTCGGCAACTTTCAAGCGGAAGCCCAACGTGGGTGTCGGCCACGGCCTACCTAAACACTCAAGTCTCTAGTCCAGGTTTATCGCCTATTCGGGTTCCATCCATGAGGAGATCCGGCCGGAGTTTCGCTCACATCCCCAAACGATGTGAACAGGGTTCCGTGACACCAAACGGGCGCCCGGTATACCCGGCCACGTGCCTACCGCATCACAGCCCACCCCTACGGTTAGCGCTGCGCACGGCCTCCAGCATACTACAAACACCAGAAACTACTTGCAACTCCTGGACAAAGGACAAGGGTGATTAAGAAGCCGAGAGGGTCCATTGGTTTCGGGCCCAATGCGTGGTAGTAGCTGAATCATGGATCACAAACACAGAACTCGGTTCCTGAGGACGGCTTCAATGAGACAACCCACCATGTACTCCTACATGGCCTCTCACTGCTACCTTTACCAAATCGTGTTCACACACTTAGCTCACACATAGTAGGACATGTTCACACACCTCTGATTCATCCCCGATGAATCAGACCTGACTCAACTCTAAGCAGTAGCAGGCATGACAAACAAGCATGAATGAGTAGGCACAACAGGGCTCAAACAACTCCTACTCATGCTAGTGGGTTTCATCTATTTACTGTGGCAATGACAGGTCATGCAAAGGATAAAGGGGTTCGGCTACCGCAGCAAGTAACAGATGAATCGGTGTTGTCCTAATGCAGTAAAAGAGAGCAGGAGCGAGAGAGTGGGATTTTATCGGAATGAACAAGGGGGTTTTGCTTGCCTGGCACTTCTGAAGATAACATTGAGTCTTCATCAGTGTCAATGATCACAACGTCGGAACATCGTCTACCGGGAGGGGACAAATACCGGCAACACAGAAGGGAACACAATCAATGCAATGCACAATATGATGCATGATCATGACATGGCAAAATGAATGTGTTTTGGGCTAATGCAACTAGCAACATATTAAATGAAGTTGGTTTGAATACAAGATTCAAATTGAAACTCCATATGTGATTATTCAAATGCCATTTAATTGATTTGTGCTAAACAGCAGCTATAAGTTGTTCTAACATGCATGAAAATGGTACAGATGGATTCCTTGAATTTTTCTGATAATTTTTCATATATAAATTATTTAATTTGGAGTTACGGTTAATTTTCTATGATTTATTGAAGTTTAGGGCATTTTCTGAATTTCTTGAATTAATTTAAATCCAGAAAACCTATTACTGCGTCAGCATGACTTCATGGTGACGTCAGCAAGTCAACGGGCGTTGTCCAGGTCAAATCTGACCTGTGGGACCCATATGTCAGTGTACTTAGTTTAACTAAATTTAATTAGTACTAATCCTAATTAACTAGCAGGGCTGGGCCCCACCTGTCATTGACCCAAGGGGTCAAACTGGGCCCACCCGTGGTCAACTGAGTCAGCGGGGTCAATCCCGCCGGCGAGGCCCGAGACGGTGGCGCGGCTCGGATTTGAGCTTCAGGCGGTGGTTTTGGATGCGGTTTGCGGCTACGGAAAGCTAGGAGTCTTGCGCATCCAACGGAGGCAACAACTCGCGACGGAGTGGGCTAAATCGACGACGGCGGCAGCTTTTGCGGCGGCCGGAGTTCAGCGGGGAGGGGAGAAGGGGCTACGGTGCACTAGAGGAGGAGCGGGTGGTGGCTACGAGCTCCTGGTGCTGCGCTGAGCATGACGGTGGGCTCGGGAGCGAGCTGCGGTGGCTGTGGCCACGGCCACGCCATGGCCGGCGGCGAGAAACTCTCGGCCGCGGTGGGTGATGGGGCTAGGGGGCGAGAACGGAGGGGGCGAGCACAGGAGAAGCAGCAGGGGCTCACAGCGGATCCATTCGAGGCGGAGACGAGGCCGGGGGAGCGTCGGAGGCAGCAGAGGGTCGCCGGAGATCCGGGCGGCCGAAGGTAGAAGATGACGATGGCGGCGACGTTGCAGGGCTTCCGGAGGGCCGTGGATCGGTGGGGAGGAAGAGGGGGTCGAGGCGGAGCTTCTGAGCTCAGCGGAAGGGCGAGGGGTGGCTGATGGCTATGGATGCGACGACGGCAGCGGCTCTCGGTCATGGGGGGGAAGCAGAGGAGCGAGGGGGAGGGAGGTCCAGAGAGCGAGGGAGAAGTGAGAGGGGGTCGGGGAGGCGCGTGGCATCACCGGGGCGTCGAGGAGGAGCCAGGCAGGCTGGAAGGGAGGAGGTGGCCGGGGCGCGTGGCCGCGCGCGCCACCGAGCAGCTTCGGGGCGAGGGGGAGGAAGACGACAGGGGGAGAAGCGGCGGTGGGCTGGGCCGCTGGAGGAGCTGGGCCAGGTGGGCTGAGAGGTGAGCGCCAGGTAAGTTTTCTCTCCTCTCTGCTTTTATTTCTATTTAATTCTGTTTTCTATTTAATTGCCACTGAATTCAAATTCAAACAAATTTGAAAACAGTGCCAAAACTCCCCTGGATAATTTTATGTCACTTAAGGTCTACTCCTCATAAACATAAAATATCTCAGGGCATTTGAAAATATATTCATTATATATTATGAATATAACTCCAAATTCAAATAAAATATTCATTTAAAATCAGAACCCAAATAATTCCTTAGAAATGTCCCAAAATTTTGGTTTGATTTATAACTCTTGCCAAAATTGTCAGAGCTATTTCTAGGGCATTTTGGATTTACTGATTGCAATTTTAGGGTTTCTTGCCCCTTTATTAAAATGATTTCCGAGGCTTTCAATTTCCTCATTTCAACTTTCGGAATATAGACATGATGCACACATGAAGCTAGCCTAGAGCATTACCAGAAGCTAGGGATGTGACAACTCACCCCCACTAAAACAAGAATCTCGACCCGAGATTCAAGCGTAGGGTAAGACGAAAGGAAAACGACAACTAACATAATCTTCACGATCCAGGTTGCACTTCAAATGAACGTTGATTCAATCACCATTATTGTCTTGAAGTCTTGCTCTGAGAAATCCTGCCAACATGACCTGGAGAGAAGGAGACTCTAGAAGGGTCGATCTCCTCGAAGATCGAACAACTCAGGATTAACTCACGGAATGAGACATAGAACCATCTCTCGGGTTGAGACACGAGATACACATCAAGAGGGGTGGAAAGAAACGGATGACGAAGGTTCACTAGGTAGACAACAATTCCACACCTAAGAAGGTGGTAAACGATTGTCAACGTAGCGAGGAGTTGAGTTGCCATGATACCACGACGAAACATCCTGGAGGAGGGTGATTCGTAGATTATTACCTTAAGTGGCAAAAAGAATTACTTTTGATTCAGAGATCATTGAAACTCTTCATACCAGCCTAAGGCAATTCACAACGATCGTTTGGAGGGGGTCGGTAGAATGGCATACTCGGACTTGGGTGATGTGGATTACCTTGTTGAAGACAACGCAATGGATGATTTTTGCTTATCACCGGAAATGGAAGGGACCCATGGTAGAATGGCACATTGGCGGTGCAATCTGGGAACAAAATGCAAATGCTGGGAATGATTCTAGTAACTGGGGAGAGGCTCAACAATAGAGAGTTATTCCACTATTGGAATGGTTATAGCATTGCCGAGAAAACTGAGAGCACTCCAGTTAGTGTCGATGATAACACCTAGCGCTTGTGCGTGCTCTCAAGAACTTGAGCATTTCCATATTCATTAGGGTTTTACCAATATCCGTGTCAAGGATCCTGGCAACACAACATACTACCATGATGGCTAATGATGGATGATGCAGACGCAAAGGAAGATAACACCTTCTCAGATTACACCTTAGCGAAGCCAAGGAACAAAATCTGGATGATCGACCGAGAGACATTTAGCACTCCGCTTCTAATGTTCTCCTTGATGTGCTAGTGTAACCCATTCATAGAAATGGTCTGGTATCTAGAACATCAAGTAATGTCGGACTTCGGGAACACAAAAATCCATAGGGGCAACTAGGGAGTAAATCCTACGAAATCCCTATGGGGAGGTGGCCAACTTCTTCAATCAAGATACTGCAATAATAGGTCTTTCGGCTGGGAGGTGCTGGCCACGACATCCACTTTATCAGTTATCGAGGGACCAATATTATAGTTCTTGGGAAATGTTCCAAACCATCATATCTACCTGAGATTCAGATCTGGTTGGTGTCAGGATATTCCAGACTCATCGAGTCTAGGAAGATAAATGAAAGGTTGCAACACAATTCGACGAGATAACGTTGCGAGATTCTCGGAAAATGAACTACGATAGCAAACTCCAAAACATGAGCTGGTTCTGCTACACACGTGTGAACACGATGTCCTAGACAAGCATGACCACGTGGTAGTCTTACAATAAAACACTACCGAGTTCTGGTTGGGAACCATCAGCGAGGATATCGAAGTCCTTACATAAGTCCGAATTAGCTCTTATGAAGGAACTCCTTCTCCTTGAACAAATCAATCAGTGGCTTGGTGTGCTAGGGGTACATATAGATTGAAGGTTGCAAGTCTTCAAACCATAGAATTCTTCGCACGTGTGCATGACTGATTTGGGATGATTCCAAAGGAAACAACATTGACTTTCTCGAATCCATGGCGGCAACTTGCGTCAAATGCACATGAACTGGAGGAAGTCACTTCTTACATCCAGACATATGCTTCATGAACTAGCATGAACAAATGCTTTCAAAAGTTTCCAACACTAGCTTAATGTTCAACAAAATCATGGAGGAGATAAGGATGTTGTCAATGGGCTCAACAACAATTCATCCGGGTTTCCTTTTAAAAGGAATTCCATAGTTAAGTGAACACGGTGATAGCATTGGTCAGACCAAAGATGTAATGGTGTATGCTCGAGGGATCAACCACGAATAAGACAACATTACGAGCATCGTTGGTACTGATTTGACTTGACGATGGCCCACACTCAAATCAAAGGATTGATAAGACAATAGGTCCAACAACTGATTACAGGGACCAATCGATGAAGATATCATCTTTCTTCAACACACACTACACAAGAATATCCCTTTGGAACGAACTAAGTCAGGCAAGATTTTATCTTCCAACTCTCCAAGTTGTTGTCTAGCTTAACCAACTAGCTCAGGGATATCTAACACCGATCTTGGAGAGAGGGTGGTTCACAAGAACCCAACTTGATCACAAGCTCAACACAGCGGTCAGGTGACAACCTGGTAATACTTCCGAGAAGATCTTTGGAAAATCACGAACCACCGGTATGTTACTAAGCTTGAGAACAATCTTGCTTTCCAGGGCAAGACGATATGATCAAGTAGGGCAAGGATTTGAATAATCCTAACTCATCGATCGAGGAGTGAACCAGGAGAATGGACTAGGTAGCACGATCAATCTTAGAATGATGATTCACTAACCAACATGCTAAGAATGAAATTATTATCCTTTAACTACCAAGCAACAAGGTTGCTAGGAGTATTGATTTCACACATCACAATTCATTTGTCGGTATTCCGGTTGCATCAACACGAGGGCCGAGGAATGACTAATGATGGTGAGAAGTATCACTACGTCAAAATTCATGAGAGTTGGTGCAGTTCTCATGACAATTCTGACATAAAGGGGGTAATACTCCAAGGTAGAACAGAACCAAAAGCTGGATTGGCATTTGATCTGCGGAATACAACTACTTTGACCCAATCCTAGATATGGATGAGGTACTGGAGTTTGTTTCTCCAAGTCATTCAGGACAGAATGGCTTGACGGACCACAAGGGTAATAGGCATCGATAAACGAATGCATGCATACCCTTGACTATCAATTGATAGACGAAGGTCAGTAGACAACTAAAGAGGGACAACTCAAAGGAACATATAATTTTCTGAGTTGTGGATGCATAGATTAGTATGTCGAGCGAGATCAACATTTCTTCCAGATAACCCATGCAGAGAGGTAGGACTGGCAGAGTCATGATTTATGAATGGAGATCTCCTCAAGAGTACTCTAATTGTGATCTTTTGATCCAATAAACATCTGCCATAAGCGGTTCATAGTATTTGGAAGAAGGAAATACCACGGACCTCGAGGACTATCGCAAAGTTACTAATATCCTGAATGAACTAGCAAACACTATCAACATGAAGTAAGTAGAGTGAATCTCGGGTTCAAAACCCAGAAATAGAATGCCTACTAACTAATAACATCACGGGATGCTTTCAAAAATAATGGCCAGAATCATCACACTGGGGATACAAAAGCATTGCTAAATTGCTAGGTGACTTCCTAAACACCTAAGGTCATAATAATAGCTCCAACATCTACGCCGAGGTAACAAAGTACCTCAACCTACCGATTAGTGTGCTTATT
The DNA here is from genome assembly GCF_018294505.1 of Triticum aestivum. Taxonomy (NCBI): domain Eukaryota; kingdom Viridiplantae; phylum Streptophyta; class Magnoliopsida; order Poales; family Poaceae; genus Triticum; species Triticum aestivum. The sequence continues at coordinate 135,874,640 of NC_057803.1, read as the reverse complement.
CCGACCAAAAGGGACATCGGAGACGGAAGGAAAGGATTTGCAAATGCATCAGACTGTTTAGAGACCTGGGATGACTCGGACAGCATAACGGCTGTAAATGCTCAAAAAGATTTGAGACAATCACAAAATGGTGGCATAACCACTCAACATCACAGTATCAAGGTTTCGAGATCAACAGTAATCATACAGAAGTAGTAGGAACTGAAACGAGGCTTAAGTCCAACAATCTTATAAGTCTACAGATTAGAAACACGTGATCCTAATAGAAAGAAGAGATAGCCTAGTTCTTAATCCCCGTAGAAGAGAAGATGATGACTCAGATCAGAAGGCCATGAGGTATAAGGAGTAAAAAGAGCCTTACGTTCCATCCCACAATCAATTCCCTTATATAACTAAGAATTTCTAGACTCAACTTCGACCAGTTTGGCTTGGTAATCCTACATGCAGTCAAGCTCTGATACCAAAACTGTCAGGACCCCGACTCAATGCCACATCGATCTAGCATGTAACACTTCATATCACTTTGCGACCTCACGCACGGTATTCCCACGGGTGTCGCCTTACCTTTGCCCGGGACCGTTTGCGCCTTTTGGCACATGTATATGATAGTGTCGCTAGCATCCATATGATAAGGAGCCCGAGCTGAGATGGCTAGTCGTAAACCCAAAGTGGCACAAACTTACAGGGACAGACATCCATGACCCAACATCGAACGTGTCGGTCATCAGCGAGTGAATCCATGCTGTAGCACTGGGCTAGCAGGACTCCGGTGAACCGGGCTGTAGCGGGCTAACAGGACTCCGGTATTCATCGCGTAACATTTCCCCGAAGGGACAGACACAGGAACGAAGAAGGACACATGCCGGCCAGCCTAAGTGTTCCGGAGCAGCAGCAAGCTACCATGGCTCAGTGGAAACACTAGGAGACATTTCCCGGTAAGAGAGGCTACTAAGGATAAACAACTAGATAGCCAGATCCCACACATACCAAGCATTTTGATAACATACACACAATATGCTCGATATGTGCAAATACAACATGGCATCACAACATGACTCTACGACACAAGTAATATTCAATAGGCTCCGAGGAGCGAGATATTACAAACATGGGTCTTATGACCCAACAATCAGAGCATACAAGTCAAAGCACATGCGGAAGCTTAACATGTCTGAGTACAAACATCTATAAATGAAAAAGGCTGAGAAGCCTGACTATCTACCAATCCTGCCGAGGCACAAGATCGTAGCTGAGGTAACAAGCTAAACGTCGAAGTCCACGCGGAACTACTAGCGAGACCGAAGTCTCTCTGCAAAAACATAAAATAGGCAAACGTGAGTACAAGTGTACCCAGCAAGACTTACATCAGAACTATCTACATATGCATCATTATCAACAAAGGGGTGGTGGGGTTTAACTGCAGCAAGCCAGCTTTGACTCGGTGGCTATCCTGAACTACGACTGCAAGTAACTCTTTTGAGGTGGCGCACACGAGTCCACATATTCACCATATCAATACACCACTATGGATCCGCTCCCGTCTCCCTACGAGAACGCCATCCATAGCACTCACGCTTATCTTGCATATTTTAGGGTATCCACTTTCACTTGTCTATGAACTAATATAAGCAACCCAGAAGTCCTTTTCCGCGGACACGGCTATTCGAATAGATCATATTAACCCTGCAAGGGTGTACTTCTTCACACACGCTCTCACCACTTACCGCCGTTTACACGACATGTACTCGGCAACCTTCAAGCGGAAGCCCAACGTGGGTGTCGGCCACGGCCTACCTAAACACTCAAGTCTCTAGTCCAGGTTTATCGCCTATTCGGGTTCCATCCATGAGGAGATCCGGCCGGAGTTTCGCTCACATCCCCAAACGATGTGAACAGGGTTCCGTGACACCAAACGGGCGCCCGGTATACCCGGCCACGTGCCTACCGCATCACAGCCCACCCCTACGGTCAGCGCTGCGCACGGCCTCCAGCATACTACAAACACCAGAAACTACTTGCAACTCCTGGACAGAGGACAAGGGTGATTAAGAAGCCGAGAGGGTCCATTGGTTTCAGGCCCAATGCGTGGTAGTAGCTGAATCATGGATCACAAACACAGAACTCGGTTCCTGAGGACGGCTTCAATGAGACAACCCACCATGTACTCCTACATGGCCTCTCACCGCTACCTTTACCAAATCGTGTTCACACACTTAGCTCACACACAGTAGGACATGTTCACACACCTCTGATTCATCCCCGATGAATCAGACCTGACTCAACTCTAAGCAGTAGCAGGCATGACAAACAAGCATGAATGAGTAGGCACAACAGGGCTCAAACAACTCCTACTCATGCTAGTGGGTTTCATCTATTTACTGTGGCAATGACAGGTCATGCAAAGGATAAAGGGGTTCGGCTACCGCAGCAAGTAACAGATGAATTGGTGTTGTCCTAATGCAGTAAAAGAGAGCAGGAGCGAGAGAGTGGGATTTTATCGGAATGAACAAGGGGGTTTTGCTTGCCTGGCACTTCTGAAGATAACATTGAGTCTTCATCAGTGTCAACGATCACAACGTCGGAACATCGTCTACCGGGAGGGGACAAATACCGGCAACACAGAAGGGAACACAATCAATGCAATGCACAACATGATGCATGATCATGACATGGCAAAATGAATGTGTTTTGGGCTAATGCAACTAGCAACAGATTAAATGAAGTTGGTTTGAATACAAGATTCAAATTCAAACTCCATATGTGATTATTCAAATGCCATTTAATTGATTTGTGCTAAACAGCAGCTATAAGTTGTTCTAACATGCATGAAAATGGTACAGATGGATTCCTTGAATTTTTCTGATAATTTTTCATATATAAATTATTTAATTTGGAGTTACGGTTAATTTTCTATGATTTATTGAAGTTTAGGGCATTTTCTGAATTTCTTGAATTAATTTAAATCCAGAAAACCTATTACTGCGTCAGCATGACTTCACGGTGACGTCAGCAAGTCAACGGGCGTTGTCCAGGTCAAATCTGACCCGTGGGACCCATATGTCAGTGTACTTAGTTTAACTAAATTTAATTAGTACTAATCCTAATTAACTAGCAGGGCTGGGCCCCACCTGTCATTGACCCAAGGGGTCAAACTGGGCCCACCCGTGGTCAACTGAGTCAGCGGGGTCAATCCCGCCGGCGAGGCCCGAGACGGTGGCGCGGCTCAGATTTGAGCTTCAGGCGGTGGTTTTGGACGCGGTTTGCGGCTACGGAAAGCTAGGAGTCTTGCGCATCCAACGGAGGCAACAACTCGCGACGGAGTGGGCTAAATCGACGACGGTGGCAGCTTTTGCGGCGGCCGGAGTTCGGCGGGGAGGGGAGAAGGGGCTACGGTGCACTAGAGGAGGAGCGGGTGGTGGCTACGAGCTCCTGGTGCTGCGCTGAGCATGACGGTGGGCTCGGGAGCGAGCTGCGGTGGCTGTGGCCACGGCCACGCCATGGCCGGCGGCGAGAAACTCTCGGCCGCGGTGGGAGATGGGGCTAGGGGCGAGAACGGAGGGGGCGAGCACAGGAGAAGCAGCAGGGGCTCACAGCGGATCCATTCGAGGCGGAGACGAGGCCGGGGGAGCGTCGGAGGCAGCACAGGGTCGCCGGAGATCCGGGCAGCCAAAGGTAGAAGATGACGATGGCGGCGACGTTGCAGGGCTTCCGGAGGGCCGTGGATCGGTGGGGAGGAAGAGGGGGTCGAGGCGGAGCTTCTGAGCTCAGCGGAAGGGCGAGGGGTGGCCGGTGGCTATGGATGCGACAGCGGCAGCGGCTCTCGGTCATGGGGGGGAAGCAGAGGAGCGAGGGGGAGGGAGGTCCATAGAGCGAGGGAGAAGTGAGAGGGGGTCGGGGAGGCGCGTGGCATCACCGGGGCGTCGAGGAGGAGCCAGGCAGGCTGGAAGGGAGGAGGTGGCCGGGGCACGTGGCCGCGCCCGCCACCGAGCAGCTTCGGGGCGAGGGGGAGGAAGACGACAGGGGGAGAAGCGGCGGTGGGCTGGGCCGCTGGAGGAGCTGGGCCAGGTGGGCTGAGAGGTGAGCGCCAGGTAAGTTTTCTCTCCTCTCTGCTTTTATTTCTATTTAATTCTGTTTTCTATTTAATTGCCACTGAATTCAAATTCAAACAAATTTGAAAACAGTGCCAAAACTCCCCTGGATAATTTTATGTCACTTAAGGTCTACTCCTCATAAACATAAAATATCTCAGGGCATTTGAAAATATATTCATTATATATTATGAATATAACTCCAAATTCAAATAAAATATTGATTTAAAATCAGAACCCAAATAATTCCTTAGAAATGTCCCAAAATTTTGGTTTGATTTATAACTCTTGCCAAAATTGTCAGAGCTATTTCTAGGGCATTTTGGATTTACTGATTGCAATTTTAGGGTTTCTTGCCCCTTTATTAAAATGATTTCCGAGGCTTTCAATTTCCTCATTTCAACTTTCGGAATATAGACATGATGCACACATGAAGCTAGCCTAGAGCATTACCAGAAGCTAGGGATGTGACAGGAGGTTTTTAAGAGGAAGGTTTTTCTGAAAAAGAAAGATTAGAAAAAAACTCTCTGTTCTCAAAACCACAAAGTTTTTGACAAAAACCAAATAAAAATTTTGGAGTGTCACATGACGCCAAGACCAGAAGTGTAGGAGGGCAAGAGGGCGAGGTGGACTCCCTCGGCAAGGTCCTTGCCGAGGCAGCCCCCCCGCAGCCCCGGCAAGAGCCTTGCCGGGGCAACTTGCTCAACACCAGCAGCGCGAGCCACCCTTGAGCACACAGGCTCCGACCCAAACAACTGCGTTGGAACCAAGGCTCAGGAGGTGCCTCTGTGGTGGCATGCAAATCTTCGTCAAGATCATAAACACAAGATCAGATGAGGATTAGAAGACGGTGACCCTCGACAGGATCCTAGCCAAGGAAATCCACAAGACCCCTGGCAAGACCCTTGTCGGGGATGATAGCAACGCCATGGCAAGACCCTTGCCGGGCCCCCGGCAAGACCCTTGTCGAGGGCATCAGCAGGGCCACTGCCAGGCCCGCATCAGCCAAGACTCCACCGCCGTTCGCATGCATCTACCAGCCCAACCAGCTGGGCTGGCACCTGCGTGGCAACATGCAGCTTCCAGGCCAAATTAGCAAGCACCTGCGTGGCGGCATGCAGATCTTCATGAAGGCCCTACCACCGCGCCACCTCAGCTGCCTGCCTGCCTACATGGCGCTGCATGCACCACTGGTCTGGGCGTGTGTCGAAGCAAGGCGAAGCAGCGACGGACGGGGCGGGCCTCATTCCCGTCCCAGATAAAGCTAATGGACACCTACATAGTGCATTTAATGCACTTTGTCCCGTAATGCCGTGCGATAAGCTCGCGCACTGTAGGCCTTTCCACCTCCTGTGTGCCACTGTGGCAACCCCTTTTTCCTATAAAAGGAGGCCCGAGGCGACCAGGAGAGGGATTCAGCTTTTTGGGACGGCACAACCACCGTAGCTAGTTCAAAAAGCTCAAGAACACTCAATACATCCACCAAAGGAGGACTAGGGTTTTACGCATCCTCGCGGCCCGAACCTGGGTAAACGACCCATGTGCTTCCTCCTAAACCTGCTCTTCTCACGACCCTGCGCCCGCCGACCGTAGAAGGGGTCCCAGTGATCCCATAGGTGTCGTTCCCACCGACAGTACCGAATGTACGACACCTTCGTGTTCAGCACATGTTCAGCTCGGTGACGTCCCGCAAACTCCCAATCCAGTAGAGCTCAAAGGAGAGTTTTGTCAGCACGACGGCGTGGTGACGATGTTGATGAAGCTACCATCACAGGGCTTCGCCTAAGCACCGCTACAGTATGACTGAGGTGGATTATGGTGGAGGGGGGCACCACACACAGCTGGGAGAGATCAATGATCAACTTGTGTGTCTGTGGGGTGCCCCTGCCCCCGTATATAAAGGAGCTAGGGGGAGGCGGCCGGCCAGGAGGAGGGCGCGCCAAGGGGGGAGTCCTACTCCCACCAAGAGTAGGACTCCTCCTTTCCAAGTAGGAGTAGGAGAAGGGGAAAGGGAAGGAGAGAGGAGGAAGGAAAGGGGGGCGCCGCCCCCTCCTTCTCCAATTCGGACTAGAGGGGGAGGGGGCGCGCGGCCTGCCCTGGCCGCCCCTCCTCTTCTCCACTAAGGCCCAATAGGCCCATCACATTCCCCGGGGGGTTCCGGTAATCCCCCGATACTTCGGTATATGTCTGAAACCTCCCGAAACACTTCCGGTGTCCGAACATAGTCATCCAATATATCCATCTTTACGTCTCGACCATTTCGAGACTCCTCGTCATGTCCATGATCATATCCAGGACTCCGAACTACCAAACACAAAAACTCATAATACCGATCGTCACAGAACTTTAAGTGTGCGGACCCTACGGGTTCGAGAACTATGTAGACATGACCGAGACACGTTTTCGGTCAATAACCAATAGCAGAACCTGGATGCTCATATTGGTTCCTACATATTCTATGAAGATCTTTATCGGTCAAACCGCATAACAACATACATTGTTCCTACCCAGTCAAAAAAACATACATTGTTCCTTTTGTCATCAGTATGTTACTTGCCCAAGATTCGATCATCGATATCTCAATACCTAGCTCAATCTCGTTACCGGCAAGTCTCTTTACTCATTCCGTAGTGCATCATCCCATAGCAAACTCATTAGTCACATTGCTTGCAAGGCTTATAGTGATGTGCATTACCGAGAGGGCCTAGAGATACCTCTCCGACAATCGGAGTGACAAATCCTATTCTTGATCTATGCCAACTCAACAAGTACCATCGGAGACACCTGTAGAGAACCTTTATAATCACCTAGTTATGTTGTGACGTTTGGTAGCACACAAAGTGTTCCTCTGGTAATCGGGAGTTGCATAATCTCATTGTCATAGGAACATGTATAAGTCATGAAGAAAGCAATAGCAGCAAACTAAAACGATCAAGTGCTAAGCTAACAAAATGGGTCAAGTCAATCACATCATTCTACTAATGATGTGATCCCATTAATCAAATGACAACTCATGTCTATGGTTAGGAAACTCAACCATCTTTGATCAACGAGCTAGTCAAGTAGAGGCATACTAGTGACACTATGTTTGTCTATGTATTCACACATGTATTATGTTTCCGGTTAATACAATTCTAGCATGAATAATAAACATTTATCATGTATGAGGAAATAAATAATAACTTTATTATTGCCTCTAGGGCATATTTCCTTCAATGTGTGCTATCCTTGGATTGTCATTTTATTTTGTTTTGCTTGCTGTTTTAATCAAGTACTTAGATTTGAAAGTTTTTAAATAAAATAGAGTCCTCAAATAGTTGTCAGGGAGGCTAGGTAAACGGCATTCACATCCCGTCAATGAAGCTCTTTTCTATGGAATTGCTCTAGTGCTTCACTTATATCTTTTTGAGCATGGCATGCTTTAGTATTTTTGAAGAAATTCTCTCTTGCTTCACTTAAATTAATTCAAGAGAAAGAAATATTATGCTCATGATCTTAACTTATATCTTTTTGGACTAGCTTGTCATTTACTCTTGTGCTTCACTTATTTCCTATGAGTAAATTGTTGAATAAATTGAATGTCATGAAGTTGAAATCATATCATGCTTAGTGGTAGCTTCACATTGGGTTTAGAAAGTGAAATCTTTTGAGGCTTGACAATCACAATATTGCTCATACAAGCAAATCACGAATAATTAGTATAAGGAAGAGAAATTTCACATGTAAATACACTATCATGGAAATCTTTTGTGATTGTGAGCCCCCATCAAAATATTATATGCCAAAATTGTTGATGTTGGACAAGGAAGACAACGTAATGGTTTATGTATGTTCATATTCACATAGAAGTTATATTGTCATAGATCCTTCAACATGTGGTGCTTGCCCCCCATCTTTGCTAGCCAAAAATTCCACACCAAGTAGAGATACTACTTGTGCATCCAAAAACCATTAAACCCAAAATCTTGTTTTGAGAGTCCACCATACCTACCTATGGATTGAGTAGGATCCTTCAAGTAAGTTGTCATCGGTGCAATAAGGCAATAAAAATTGCTTCTAAAAGTGTGAGATCATTTAGTGTAAGAGAAAATTGAGCGTTGTACGAACTTGTGATGGCAAAGAATAAAAGCGACACACTGCATAATAAAGGTTGCTATCATAAGGGGCAATATAACGTGACATTCTTTTGCACTAAGGGGCTGAGCATACAAACAAATAAGCGCATGGCAACCTCTGCTTCCCTCTGTGAAGGGCCTATCTTTTACTTCAATATTTACTTCTATGCAAAGAGTCAAATTGTTTCTCTCTATTCCTTTTTATTTTTCTCTTTTGGCAAGCATCATGTGGTGAGGAAAGATCTAGGCACATATATCTAGTTGGATATGGGTAGCATGAGTTATTATTGTTGACATCACCCTTGAGATGAAAACATTGGGAGGCAAAATTATAAGACCCTATCTTTCTATGTGTCCGGTTGAAACGTTTTGCTCATGTGTATGAGGTGAGTGTTAGCAATCATAGAAGACTATATGATGGTTGGGTATGTGGAGCTCTTACTTAAACTTTGTTGAATAAGTTGAATTGCAATTGCTTGGTGAGCGAGAACATAGGTTGTTGAGTTTCAAGAGAGTTCATTGTTTGAACCTTAACATGTGAATTGGTTACTACTTTAACATGAGAAGTTTTATATGTTATGATGCTAGGAAAAGTGATTGAAGTTGTCATTGATCAAACTTATGCACTTTGCTAGTATTCACACTTCATAAATTATTTATTTTATCATTTACCTACTCAAGGACGAATAGGAATTAAGCTTGGGGATGCTGATACGTCTCCAACGTATCTATAATTTATGAAGTAGTAATGTTGTTATATTATTATTCTTGGATGTTTTACAATCATTTTATAGCAACTTTATATCATTTTTTGGGACTAACCTATTGACCCAGTGCCCAGTGCCAGTTGCTGTTTTTTTGCTTGTTTTTTACATCACAGAAAATCAATATCAAACGGACTCCAAACACCGCGAAACTTTTTCGAGAATTTTTATGGACCAGAACACCTAGGATGGGCCAGAGCAGCGCCTAGGGGGTGCCCCGAGGGGGGCACAACCCACCAGGGCGCGCCCAGGTGGGTTGTGCCCACCTCGGTGGCCTACCACACCCCCTCTTTACCCTATAAATTCAAAAATGTTCCAAGAACCCTCGGGGTTAACCTAGATTGGAAGTGTCGCCGCCGCAGACCTCTATAGCCACCGAAAACCAATCTAGACCCTGTTTCGGCACCCTGCCGAGGGGGAATCATCTCCGGTGGCCATCTTCATCATCCTGGCGGCCACCACGATGAGGAGGGAGTAGTCCACCCTCGGTGCTGAGGGTTTGTACCAGTAGCTATGTGTTTAATCTCTCTCTCTCTCATGTTCTTCAGATGTCACGATCTTGATGTATCGTGGGCTTGGTTAATATAGTCGGATCATATGGTGTTTTTCCCTTTCTATCTTGTGATGAATTGAGTTTTCCCTTTGACATTTCGTTTTATCGGATTGAATAATTTCGTGGATTTGAGAGCACTTGATATATGTCTTGCAATTGAATACTCATGGTGACAATGGGGTATCATATTGATTCACTTGATATTTGTTTTGGCACTCAACTCGCGGATTCCCGAGGTGACATTGGGGTAATCTATGCATAGGGGCTGATGCACATTCTTGTCTTTGTTTCTCCGGTAGAAATCTTGGGGCACTCTTTGAAGTTCTTTGTGTTGGATTGAATATTATGAATCTTAATTTGATTTGGTGTTATTTTAGTACGAACTCTTGGTTAGATCGATCGGAAAGAATAGTGTCAGTGTCAAAACCGGCAGATCTCGGGGTAGGGGGTCCTGATATGTGGATTCTCGGATCAATGGTAACAGGAATGAAGGAGACAATGGTTTACCCAGGTTCGGGCCCTCTTGATAGAGGTAAAACCCTACGTCCTGCTCTTGTTTATATTGATGGAGTATCAAGTACAGAGTTGATCTACCTCAAGATCAGATGTTGTGGTCTAAAACCTGAGGGTATGATGAATAATGTCATAATAATCTAGCGACTAGCCTGGCCTCGGCTTATATAATGTACCGGAGGCCTAGGATAACAAGAGTCCTAGTCAAATATGTTTGTGGAGAGGAGTCCTTGTCTTGATCATCAAGTCTTGTGGAATCTTCCTCGTGTGTAGCATGGGCTGCCCTAAGTGGACCATGAGTGAACCGCCATGGGGGTTCTCGGCCCGATCCAGCTGGTCGGGAGACATCGTGGTGAGTACCCCCTAGTCCAGGACACCGTCAGTAGCCCCCTAAACCGATCTTCAAGTTGGGGACGCTCCTCGATTCTTCCAAACTGTTCTTCATCTTTGGTCGTCGGTCTTGAAAACTGGTTCAAGAAATCTTCCTATCTTCGATCTTAAGGATTGCCGAAGTAAATGCGAAGAGTTTAAACGTCGGGTGTCCTGAGGAGCCCCTTTAAGTTATTGGCCGTTATCAATGCCTTGTTATTTTTACGCCCACCTCGGGTTTGAAGTGTTTCCCATGCAGCGGTGTCCTCTCTCGTCCGAGCTCCAACGCTGGACTGATTTCGAGGTATCTTTTGCAGCCGAGCACCAAGGCCGGACCGCTTTCGAGCTTCAACGTCGGAATGTATCCGAGCTCCAATGCTGGACTGTATCCGAGGTGTCATAGATTACCTTGGTCTTGAAAAAGTTTTAGCCGAGCTTAATGCCAGAAATGCCCTCTAAGGAGCCAGCCACTTGCATCCAAGCTATATGCTGAACTGCTTCCGAGGTGGCTCAGCACCTCGGTCATGGGATGATTGTTTGCGGATTTTATTTCCGATGTGTATAAATTTATTTGTTGACGAGATGTATGGCTAGTAGCCATCAAGGTGTCTGTCGGCCTAAAATCTGAGATGCACCTGAAGGAAAATATGAAACCATTGATCCTAGTAGCTTCTGAGACTCAGGTCGTGAAATCGTCCTGAGGATCAACTCCTAGCTCGGCAGCATACATAGGAATAGAAATGCAGTGTAATATATTAGAGGTAATAGTGATCGGCGGACGGGCCCTTGAGAGAGGGTTTTGAGAAGTCAATGTAATATATTAGCTTGATGCCGGATAAGTCCTAGATGGTACTTATTGTTGTCCGAAGACGCGTTTGCCCATAGTTCAGTCCTGCCGAACACCGAGCACTTTGAATTTTCTGCATTGAATAGGCAATGCAGTAGCCTCTGAGACATTGGTCGGGTGGAAACACCAGATCAGGGGATCGATACGCCCCTTTTAATATTAGTGAATGATAAGCCCGAAGCCCAGTAGCCCCCGAGCCTTAATGTGGGCACGGGTGGCCGAATTAAGGATCGATATCCAGAGTAAAATCACAAATTATGTGTAATGATTCTACGTATCCAAGTACTTTACATCATTAATGCTCGGATCCGCATTGTACAAAACTTTGTTGACCGACCATCGGCTTCAACCTCCTTGGCCAGAAGCCGGGAGTGTTTGTCCTACTTTATAAAGCCGTTATAAGGGCAAAGATTTATGGAAAACAAGGCAATCCAGCCATACGGTTTTATAAACAAAGGTATGCAGAGAGATATGAAACATCTTGCAAAGAAAATAATCCCGCTATCGGTTCCTTTCTTTGGGTTATCATGCTGATCATGATCATGAAACCTCACCTCCAATCAATGTGGGAGGAAAATAATGAGGATTTAGTTCGAGGAAAGTTCCCGAACTCTATGGTATTAATGAATCAAAATTTTCTCTTACGTCATTGCCGACCAATTATATCCTTTAAGATCGCTAGCTTTTGGCTTCATCTAGTCTGAGGTACTAACTCGGATGACCCGGTAGTAACAATCACAGAGGTGCTCCCTTTACCGCCTAGCCGAACAATCGGGAACGTAAGGGTAAGCAGAGGAGCTAGGCAACCCAGCTTGGCCAAAATCTTAAGTCAAATTGATGCATATTTATGGCTTTATAACAATGATTATGGAAGGTAGCCCTCATATATAAAATACGAATGCCGATGATATATCTATTTTGACTCCGCTGTGACCATTTATCACTTGAAAGTGGCCCATCGTCGGCTTCCACCCCTTGTAGATGCTATGCAGGGTGTTTCTGCAATAACAAGACAACCCTTAGCCGAGTCTCGGTGCCCGACGGCGGTTGTGTTAGCAGAAACGAGGCAATCAGATATGCGGGCTTTATAACTTTCACTTAGTCATAGGAGCTTTAAACTGGGGAAGCTAGCTACGAGCCCCCTGTTAGTGTTCGGCACCGACCGAAGTCTAGCCATTATCACTTCGGCCAATGTTATGAAAGGCCCATCGTTTAACATGGGGTAATCGGTATCAATCTATAGTTTGATACCGTCATCGGATCACTGACCAGTTTACGCCCATTGTGACAGTCAATTTTCGGCTTTCTCCACTGAGGTGCTTAACCATTCGATCTGGAAGCGCAATCGCAGTGATTCTCCCTTTGCACACCTAGCTAAACAAAGCAGAATGTAGGAGGCAAGCACAGGAGCCGGGCAACCCAACTATTGATCAAAGACACAATTCAAAACCGATGCATATATAGTAATATCCCAGAATTTTTGTGCCGAATCTCTAAAAGTGTCTAGCGCTGCACTATGAGACTTATGCTGGAAACAAACAAATAGTTTAAAAGTGCCATAGGCTTGAAAAACCAAAAAACTTCAGTAAAAACTTTACGCCCGAACTAAGTCAAGTCATTTGGTGCCAATCAGAAAATTGGTCTTACTTTTGTGCTTCTGTCGTGCATTAATATGACACATCCGATCTCAAGACTTCAAGCGGGTCAGCCTACGGCTGCAACCTCCTATCCCGAAGGCGGAGTACTGCTCGTTAGACCAGTTTAGTGAACTAAAATTGAGCGGTCACTAGAGAGAAAATGGGCTATCCGGCTATTGACCACACACTCGCGTCAAAAAAGGAGTGATAGAAAAAGATTTTGCAACGACTAGGAAGAAAACACATTTACTTTAGAATGGCTCATATAAATTTAAGAGCCCCCAGTAAACTTGGGTAAAAGAATTCTATGTATAATGATTGTATGTACCGAAGTACTTATATCATATATGTGTTCACCCGAACTTTTAAATGCGTCTTAACCGACCATCGGCTTCTCCCTCTTTGGTAAAGGGCCGAAAAGTGTTATGTACTCCACCTGTCGAGAATATCGATGGTGCCTCCGGTAACCATGCAGTCAGGCCATAAGGCTGTAACAGATAAAGCGCGCTCAGGGAACTTATGCTATATTACTGACGAAGTGTAAGAAGCATCTTCGAAGAAAATAGTACCCCTATCGATACCTTTCTTCGGTTACTCATTGTTACTATGAACTTGTGCAACATATTTTTGTACTCATGAGGTACGTTTTGTGCCAACCATGATTGAAAACAATAGAGCGCTAGCTTTCGGTTTACCCAGTCTGAGGTCCAAGCTCGGATGACCCGATCGTGACAATCGCAAAGATGCTCCCTTTACTCCCTAGATGAACAATCGGGAACGTAGGGGTAGACACAGGAGCAAGGCAACCCATCTTGCGGAACACTTAAGTCAACATGGTGCATATTGTGGCGTAATACACGAACAAGGAACGAAGCCATACACGTATAATCATATGCAAGAGGAAAGGCTTCATAAAGGAAGCCCCCAAGTAAACGGGGTATTTGAATTTGTGTGTCACGAACAAAGTTTTGACAAGGAGGTTTCTCACAAATAACTTTTTGCCAAAAAGTATAATGCTTGGTCGAACCGAACAAAATTGAAAACTAAAAGTTTTTTAGCATGAAAGCGACTTAGCTGGTTAATGTGCTCGGTATTGATGACATGGTCCGAGCTTACGGCGGGATGAGCTCCCAACCCCCAAGCCGGTCCCAAGGTGCAGAGCAAGGAGCTCGACGCTCCGAAGTGGCGACATAGCACGACCGATGCAGGCCGGTAGTGTGACGCCGAAGTACCCGGCATGGGTTAATGAAGTGATGACGAAGCCCCCGGTCCAGCCGAGGTGACGTGGTATGTCGATATGCAGAGGTGACATCGCTGCCCAATCCGGATCATTTACCTATGCACAGAAGATAGTGCAAGTTGGAGATAATAGTAATAATAATAATATTTAAAAAAAGGATGCATGATTAATAATTTATGCAAAGTGAGTAATAAAAGAAATATGGCATGTGTGCCGAACACTCGATGAGGTAGAGCTCCCTCAGCGATGCCGAAGTCCCGAGGCAACCGAACATGTCGGTATGGCAATTCGACCAACAAGGTGATCATGCGAGCCGATTTAGGCCGATTGGGACGATGATGTCGGCTTGCCGAAGTGACCGGGTGGCACAGTCGAAATCGATTACCTACACATGTAAAATAGTGCAGTCCAACAATAATAATATAAATATATAAAAATCCTCGCATAATTATTTTACGCAAAATAATTTATTTAAATATATGTGGCCTGGCGCCGAAGTCAATGTCGATGCAGGGCGTCGGCGTGATGCGGTAAAGGTGTGGCAAAGCCGAAGCACCACGCGACCGTCGTTAATGTGGCCACCATTTGATAAACCTATGTACAGATGATGGAACAAACCAGAGTAATCATTCCTCGGGAAAAATAAACCCAAACAAGCAAAAATTACTAGGATTAATATCACCTGGTTTATTTGTTGTAGCAATCCGAAGAAAGGTGACTCCAAAATTGGGACTCGATCTGCACACCCATTGCCTGATGGGCGATAAAGCGACGGCATGGCGATGCTGGCAAAGGTTGGCTCGCCGAGGCAAAGCCCCCGGTCCAGCTAACGTGACAAAGCTGGTTGGATGGTGAAGCCGGAGTCACCGGAGTATGTTGATGAAGAAATAGCAAAGTCCCCGATTCAGCCGAGGTGTCGAAGCCTCCATGTCAGCCGATGAGTCGAAGCAGATCGCTGGTGACGCCGAAGTCATCGGAGTAGGTTTGATGAAAATATGGTGAAGCCCCCGGTCCAGCCGAGGTGACGGAGCGGGTCGGTAAGGAGATGTTGCAGCTGCCGTGTCAGCCGAGATGTTGAAGCAGTTCGACATGATGGACATCGGCTTGAAGAAGCAATAGTGCGGCCATGCCGACGCAAGTTGTAACTTGTGACGCGATCAATGTCGGCTTGATGAAGTGACCATGCGACGATGCCAGTGTGCCCGCTCTGTGTGATCTATAGGGTGGCGATGTTGGTGATGATTTATCCTTTGCGATTCCGAACTCTTTGTTCGGCTCGCCAAGATGATGATCCATAGAAGTTGAGCTTGGCTCAACAAAGCGACGACGTATCTAGTGTAGGTCGGCAGCCGTGAAGCAATATTTCCGGACAGGTTTGACACCAGCATGACATTGAAGATTACCTCCGAAAAGGAGCAAAATTCATGAGCATGTGTTCAGAAACAAAAACAATACCCTAGAAAGAGATTCTTCCAAAAAGGTTGTCCAATATCTCGTTAATGAAGAGAGATGATCTCAGGTTGGATTCGTATTTGCGCAGAAAACAGATCCAAAAAGTGATGCACAAATCGGAAGGTTCCCGGAGTTTGAACGACCGGATCGAGCTGAAATTTTGAGAGGTGGTAGATATGGAAATTCCGCAGCAGATGAACGGTTGGATCTTCCAAATAACCTCCGAGCTGGGCTCTGGAGACCGCACCCTAAAATCGTCCTGATTCCCATCCAGACTCGACAGGGCTCCGGTATATCGGAGATCGGCGGAGATTGCTCCATCGAAACGTGACAAAATTTTACAGGGTTGTTGTAGACTAAATTCCGCACAATTCCACTGAAGGAATCGTCAAAGAGATGCCAAGGAGGTGGTGGAAGTGGATAGAAGTTTGCTGTCCGGAAGAACAGCACGGTCGCCCGAGGGCAATGTTGACGTTGAGCCCCCGAGCTCCAAGGATGATTCCTCCATGATCATGATAGAGATCGGAGTTGGTTTTTGATGAAGGCCCTCGACCAAACATGACAATTTAAGGCAGGGCACAATCCTTGGTCAAGCCAAGGTGACCAGTCGAGCCGGCGACGAAGACGTCGACGTCGCAGTTGATCTGCGGGCGAGCCATTGATCATTTGTCGATCTCACAGCGGAACTCTCAATGAAAGCACCATTGTGAGTGTCAAAACTGGAAGATCCCGGGGTAGGGGGTCCCGAGCTGTGGATTCTCAGATCAATGGTAACAGGAACGAAGGAGACAATGTTTTACCCAGGTTCAGACCCTCTTGATAGAGGTAAAACCCTACGTCATGCTCTGTTTATATTGATGTAATATCAAGTACATAGTTGATCTACCTCGAGATCATATGTTGTGGTCTAAAACCTGAGGGTATGATGAATAATGTCATAATAATCTAGCGACTAGCCTGGCCTCGACTTATATAATGTACTGGAGGCCTTGGATAACAAGAGTCCTAATCGAATACGTTGGTGGAGAGGAGTCCTTGTCTTGATCATCAAGTCTTGTGGAATCTTCCTCGTGTGCGGCATGGGCTGCCCGAAGTGGCCCATGAGTGAACCGCCATGGGGTCCTCGGCCCGATCCAGCTGGTCGGGAGACGTCGTGGTGAGTACCCCCTAGTCGAGGACACCGTCAAATAGCTTTGTGTTATTTTAGTACGAACTCTAGGATAGATTGATCGGAAAGAATAACTTTGAGGTGGTTTCGTACCCTACAAACAATTCCGTCTTATGTTCTCTGCTAGATAGGAACTTTAGAGTGATTCTTCGTTGCACGTTGAGGAACGGTTATATGATCCAATTATATTAACACTGTTAAGAGATTGCACTAGTGAAAGTATGGACCCTTGGCCTTGTTTTTAAGCATTGCAATACCGTTTTTGTGCCCATTTACTATTTGCTACCTTGCTGTTTTATTTATTCAGATTATAAAAATATATTTCTACCATCAATATTACACTTTTATCACCATCTCTTTGCCTAACTAGTGCACCTATACAATTTTCCATTGTATTGGGTGTGTTGGGGACACAAGAGATTTCTTCTATTTGGTTGGAGGGTTGTTTGAGAGAGACCATCTTCATCCTGCACCTCCCACGGATTGATAAACCTTAGGTCATCCGCTTGAGGGAAAATTGCTATTGTCCTACAAAACTCTGCGCTTAGAGGCCCAACATGAGTCTATAAGAATAAAGTTGCATAGTAGACATCACCATATTGTTGGTAAGACAAGGGACAAGGTAACCTAATGCTTTCATGGACAACATCATATGTGTACTTCACTCTATGTCTATGGATATCCATGTATGTTCCTTGTGGGACTAACCCATGTAGGTATTGAAAGTGCAACTCACTCCAATGGATTGCTCCAAATGATCTACATCAACATTGAGCATCTACATCTTCAACCCCTACATGAAGTCATCATCGACAAAACCCAAGTTAGTTCATCCCTCTTAGAGGGGATATCACATCTAGGGGGAGCTTTGCTCTAAGAATTGAGCTAAAGCAACTCTAATGGTGTGAACACAACAATGGTTAATGTAAAAGTGGTAACCCCACTTGTGCTTCAACAATGAGTATGACCTACGATCAAATGTTCTCATTTGACTCCTCAGTCAATATACTCGTATGTAGATGACCTAGTTATCGACAATTGCTTGATAGATGCTAGAGTGTTTGTGCATATTCTGCCACATATTTCATTTGCTATCTTATTGTGTGAGCATGTTGGTTAATATTTTTCTCCATTCAAGGACATCCATTTCTTGTTTTGATTGTTTGGTCTTTATTTTTGTCAAATGGATGGATAAGAATGCCTAAGAACTCCCTCTAGCTATTTATGCTTTTCTCATCTCAAACTCTATTCCATCACAAAGTTTGATCAAGTTGAATTCGGACCCTCCGAGTGAGGAGCACTCGGAGCCACCTATCTGTCAAGGGCTTAAACTTCCAAAACCTCTTAATGGCTTTCGGTCTGACCGAGTCATTCCTTTTGGTCCCACCGAAATCATTGAAGTTGATCTAGGTTTTCACCTCGATGCAACTGATTAGAATAGTTTGGTCTCACCGAGTCATTCCACTCGGTCACACCGACAGTGACTGGGTATATATATGTCGCGGGTTGAATTTTGGAAATTTATTCAAACACGCAACCACGCCTACCTAGCTCTGCCCCCTCCTGTCTCCAGATCGTCTCCGTCGTCGCCAGCGTCCTCCTGCCGCTGGTCTCCGGCGCCGTCAACGAGAATCTCCATTGCCGTTGTCGCCGTAGCGAGTTCGTCACCGAGTTAGGGTACAGACTCGTTCTCTTTATGCATTCCTTAACTCCGATTCTTGCACAAAGATCAATCCCAAGCTTCTTGCCACGATTGAGATCAATCTATCCACTAAAAACTTCGTCTAGGATAGATTTGATGCAAAAACTTAGGGTTAGGTTTCCGCCGAACTCATCTCGGACGGACCGATCTGAAGATTTTGGTCTCACCGATTTGGCCCAGGCCAATGCACATGTACTACTCGGTCTGACCGAAGTGTATGAATCGGTATGACCGAGTTCACTTTCTCTGTGAAACCCTAGCATCTCGGAGTCACCGAACTGCATTTTGGTCTGACCGAAATTGTATGTTTAGACTCTAAGGTTGCTCCGGTGTCACCAAGTTTGTCATATCGGTAGCTCCGAAATGCTTTCTGTAGAAAACTAAAATTAAGTTTTTGTGTCAACTTTTTGCAAAAATAGCCGTGCTTTGTGATGCTCATCCACTCTACCTATATCTATCTATTCACAGGGTCAGTTTCAGCCATGTCAGACGGCAGGATAGTCAGAATAGGTTAGAGGAGGAGGTGAATCTTAGTGAGGGTACTAGTCCCTCCAACAACAGCTATGATGAAGGTAGCAGAAGCACCCCAAGCAATTTGACTAAGGCTGCAATAAGGACAAGGAATAAGAGAACCTCAGATTCTGAAGATGAGGACTTTGTTGTTGATGAGGAGGTAACTTCAAAGAAGAAAGTTCTCAAGAAGGAGTAAGCTACTGCTGCCATGAAGCCTAGAATGCACAAGAAGGCTCCTGTTAAGAGGAAGCCAATGTCAAAAGCCAGAGCCTCCATGATAACCCACAAGTATAGGGGATCGCAACAGTTTTCGAGGGTAGAGTAGCCAGAGTCTCCATGATAACCCATAAGTATAGGGGATCACAACAGTTTTCGAGGGTAGAGTATTCAACCCAAATTTATAGAGTTGACACAAGGGGAGCCAAAGAATATTTGAAGGTATTAGCAGCTGAGTTGTCAATTCAACCACACCTGGAGATTAATTACCTGCAGCAAAGTGATGAGTAGCAAAGTAGTTTGATAATTTTGATAGTAGTGACAACAGCAATAGTAACAGTAACAATGATAGCAGTAATTTTGTAGCAAGTGCAATAGTGATGATAGCAATAGTAACTTAGCAGAAACAATATGGAAAAGTTCGTAGGCATTGGATCGGTCACTTATTGGATGATATTCATCTTGTGACAGTTATAACCTAGGGAGACATGGCACTAGCTCCAGTTCATCGATATAATGTAGGCATGCATTCCGTAAATAGTCATACATGCTTTATTAAAAGAACTTGCATGTCATCTTTTGTCCTACCCTCCCGTGGCAGCAGGGTCCATATTGGAAACTAAGGGATATTAAGGCCACCTTTTAATAGAGAACCGAAACAAAGCATTAACATATAGTGAATACATGAACTCCTCAAACTACGGTCATCACCGGGAGTGGGTCCGGTTGTTGTCACTCCGGGGTTGCCGGATCATAACACATAGTAGGTGACTATAACTTGCAAGATCGGATCTAGAACATGGATATAATTAATGATGATAACATAAATGGTTCAGATCTAAAATCATGGCATCCGGTCCCAAAGTGTCAAGCATTAAGCATGGCAAAGTCATAGCAACATCAATCTAAGAACATAATGGATACTAGGGATCAAGCCCTAACAAAACTAACTCGATTACATGATGAATCCCATCCAACTCCTCACCGACCAGTGAGCCTACGAAGGAATTAATCACTCCCGGTGGGGAGCATCATGGAATTGGCGATGGAGAAGGGTTGGTGATGACGAAGAACGAAGACCCCCCCTCTACGGAGCCCCAAATAGACTCCAAATCTGCCCTCCCAAGGAAGAACAGGGTTTGGCGGCGGCTCCGTCTCATGGATCACGATAATTCTTTTTCCCTGATTTTTTTCCTCAAAACATAGGATTTTATAGAGTTAGTTTCAGGGTCAGCGGGCCCGCTAGGTGGGGACAACCCACTTGGGCGCCAGGAGAGGGGGGCGCGCCCTGGTGGGTTGTGCCCACCCAGGTGCCCCTCTCCTACAGGTCTTGGCTCCAAAAATTCTTATTATTGATATAAAAATCCTCGCAAAGTTTTGTTCCATTCCGAGAACTTTTATTTCTGCACAAAAACAACACTAGGGTAGTTCTACTGAAAACATCGTCAGTACGGGGTTAGTTTCATTCAAATCATGCAAATTAGAGTCCAAAACAAGAGGAAAAGCATTAGGAAAAGTAGATACGTTGGAGACGTATCAACTTCCCCAATCTTAAACCTCTGCTTGTCCTCAAGCAATTCAGTTGATAAACTGAAAGTGAAAAAGAAGAACATTTATGAACTCTTTTCCTCTTGTTTGCATAAATAAGCTTAAACAACACCCAGGTTTTCAGCCAACATTATAACTAACCATGCCGACAATAACTCTTAAAGATTATAATGACTCATATCAATGACATAATCAGCTAGCGAGCAATAATAAGATATCTCAAACGGCAACACGTTGTCAAAACAACCATGATATAATATGACAATAGTGGTAATTCGCTAGCCCTTTATGAGACCACAAAACATAAATGCAGAGCACCTCCAAAGTTCGAGCATCGACTAAACATTGTAATTCATGGTAGAAAAGATCGAGTCATGATGCACCCAACATTAGCTACACACAATGCATAAATCATGACAACTGTGCTCTACTCAGTTTCTAGCGCTTGTTTTAGAAGGTGATGACACAACATAAAAGTAAATAGAAAGTCCCTTCACAGAGGGAAGCAGTGATTTGTAGATGTGCCAGAGCTCAATTTTTAAAACAGAGATAAATGATATTTTGAGACATGCACCCTTCTCATTTACTTCACGACCATCAGTTATCAATATCTCCAATGCTGAACAGGCTAGTGGTGGTTCCCAAGCGATAAAAGTAAAGGTTTTGACTCCATTGGAAGTTTTTGTTTGATTATTCGAGCGATTAACTCTTTTTGTATTTTGCAGTTTGGGACTGGGCATCCCTATTACCTCCCTTTTCTCGTGGGATGGCGAGTGAATACACACTCGACCTGAGAATAACACGCTTAGCATGGAAGATACCGACCACCTCCTGTCGTTCCATGAACGATCCAAGCACACAAAACGGATAATTTTTTAGAAGTTTTTTAGAGGTGGCACCTGCAAATTTACTTAGGACGGCAGGGTAATACCGCATATAGGTAGATATGGTGGACTCATCTGGAATAACTTTGGGTTCAAGGTTTTTGATGTACAAGCAAAATCCCCACTTAGTACAGGCGAAGGCTAGCAATTTAGATTGAGAAGCGGCCAGCTAGAGAGCAACGACCATGCATTATGCATAAGTAATATTGGACACTAGGAGGAGTAGGATATGATCACCATGAACATAAATATTATAGAGGCTATGTTGGTTTTGATTCAATTACATGAATGAACATGTACCAAGTCAAGCCACTTGAACATTCAGAGGAGGATACCATATCATCATACTACATCACAATCATTTTAACGCTATGTTGATATCCAAGATAAATCATTATCAACTCCCAGCTACTTATGCATGGCATGAGAAACTATAATCTCTAATTGTCATTGCAAACATGTTTAATCATAATGGGCTGAATCATGGGTACTAGGTTAAACATATTTACACAAAAAGAACAAGTCGAATTCATACCAATTTGTCTCTGCCACTGCCAATTCACCGAATATCGTCATTATTGCCTTTCATTTGCACGACCAAACAATGTGAAAATAATAATAGTGCAAGAGTGCCATGGACTAAGCTGGAATTTGAAAAACATTTTATTCAACAGGAGAAGACAAGGTAAAATGTGCTCTTTATTAGTTTAACAATTATTCAAATGAGAGCGACTCAACATTTTCATCGTGGTCTTCTCCTCGGTACAACTCGAATAAAAAGAAAATAAATTTGGAGAAACACACTGAAATATTTTTGGATTTTTTAGTTTTCTTGAACAAGCAAATAAGGGAAAAGAAAAAACGAGAAAAACTATTTACACGGGAAAACTCGCAACAAGCAAAAGAAGAACCAGGAAATCTTTTGGTGTTTTCTTTTTAATGTTACTGCTAAGCATGCATAGAAAGTAAACTGGCTACAACTAATTTTTTTCGTCTTTTCTAAAGTTTTTCAAACACACAAGAAGAAAGCAAGAAAATAATTCTAGGCATGGATGATACAATGAAAAAGTGTGGATACTGACAAGATTAATAAGTGGACATGAATGTAAAGTCGGTGGGAACACGTACTCCCCCAAGCTTAGGCTTTGGGCCTAACTTGGTAGTCGATAAGTAGCCTGTAGGGTAGTAGTCGACGTGGTACCTCACGGAGGCTCTCGGTGCAGATGTCTCGGCCTGCCGTGCTGCTACCACTGCTGCGTTATGAGCTCGAGCCTCGCTCTCAAGAACAAAATATCTCCCCTTGCTGTGATAATCAAAAAGAGTAGGTGCAGGCAAATATGTGTCCACAACAGATTTTTGGTTAAAAAATAGATTATAAGTGAAGTTATCAACCCTTCCCTTGAGAATCTTATGTTCTTTTAAAGTGTCAAAATATAAATATCGCGTGGGTAGGATAGGATCAAAGGGCAAAGGTGAAACACCCAGTCCTCGTGCTAAACGCGTGGCATAGATTCCACCATAGAACCACCTGTTGGAAATATGCCCTAGAGGCAATAATAAAAGCATTATTATTATATTTCCTTGTTCATGATAATTGTCTTTATTCATGCTATAATTGTGTTATCCGGAAATCGTAATACATGTGTGAATAACAGACATCAACATGTCCCTAGTGAGCCTCTAGTTGACTAGCTCGTTGATCAACAGATAGTCATGGTTTCCTGACTATGGACACTGGATGTCATTGATAACGAGATCACATCATTAGGAGAATGATGTGATGGACAAGACCCAATCCTAAACATAGCACAAGATCGTATAAGTTCGTTTGCTAGAGTTTTCCAATGTCAAGTATCTTTTCCTTAGACCATGAGATCGTGTAACTCCCGGATACCGTAGGAGTGCTTTGGGTATGCCAAACGTCACAACGTAACTGGGTGACTATAAAGGTAGACTACGGGTATCTCCGAAAGTGTCTGTTGGGTGACATGGATCAAGACTGGGATTTGTCACTCCGTATGACGGAGAGGTATCACTGGGCCCACTCGGTAATGCATCATCATAATGAGCTCAGAGTGACCAAGTGTCTGGTCACGGGATCATGCATTACGGTACGAGTAAAGTGACTTGCCGGTAACAAGATTGAACGAGGTATTGGGATACCGACGATCGAATCTCGGGCAAGTAACATATCGATAGTCAAAGGGAATAGCTACGGGGTTGATAGAATCCTCGACATCGTGGTTCATCCGATGAGATCATCGTGGAGCATGTGGGATCCAACATGGGTATCCAGATCCCGCTGTTGGTTATTGATCGGAGAGTCGTCTCGGTCATGTCTGCTTGTCTCCCGAACCCATAGGGTCTACACACTTAAGGTTCAGTTACGCTAGGGTTGTAGGGATATGTATATGCAGTAACCCGAATGTTGTTCGGAGTCCCGGATGAGATCCCGGACGTCACGAGGAGTTCCGGAATGGTCCGGAGGTAAAGATTTATATATGGGAAGTCCTGTTTCGGGCATCGGGACAAGTTTCGGGGTTATCGGTATTGTACCGGGACCACCGGAAGGGTCCCGGGGGTCCACTGGGTGGGTCCACCTGTCCCGGGGGGGCCACATGGGCTGTAGGGGGTGCGCCTTGGCCTAATGGGCCAAGGGCACCAGCCCCACATAGGCCCATGCGCCTAGGGTTTGAAGGGGGAAGAGTCCTAGCAGGGGAAGGCACCTCCTAGGTGCCTTGGGGGGGAGGGAAACCCCCATTGGCCGCCGCACCCCCTAGGAGATTGGATCTCCTAGGGCCGGCCACCCCCCCTTGGCCCTCCTATATATAGTGGGGGAGAGGAGGGACTTCATACCTGAACGCCTTGGCCTTTGGTTGCCTCCTTCTCCCTCCCCAACACCTCCTCCACCTCCATAGTGCTTAGCGAAGCTCTGCCGGAGTACTGCAGCTCCATCAACACCACGCTGTCGTGCTACTGCTGGTGCCATCTCCCTCAACCTCTCCTCCCTCCCTTGCTGGATCAAGAAGGAGGAGACGTGGCTGTTCCGTACGTGTGTTGAATGCGGAGGTGCCGTCCGTTCGGCGATGGTCATCGGTGATTTGGATCACGTCGAGTACGACTACATCATCACCGTTCTTTTGAACGCTTCCGCTCGCGATCTACAAAGGTATGTAGATGCATCTAATCACTCGTTGCTAGATGAACTCCTAGATGATCTTGGTGAAACGAGTAGGAAAATTTTTGTTTTCTGCAACGTTCCCCAACAGTGGTATCAGAGCTAGGTCTATGCGTAGTTCTTCTTGCGCGAGTAGAACACAATTTGTTGTGGGCGTAGATTTGTCAACTTTCTTGCCGTTACTAGTCTTTTATTGCTTCAGCGGTATTGTGGGATGAAGCGGCCCGGACCAACCTTACACGTACGCTTACGTGAGACCGCTTCCACCGACTAACATGCACTAGTTGCATAAGGTGGCTGGCGGGTGTCTGTCTCTCCTACTTTAGTTGGAGCGGAATCGATGAACAGGGTCCTTATGAAGGGTAAATAGAAGTTGACAAATCATGTTGTGGCTTTAACGTAGGTAAGAAGACGTTCTTGCTAGAACCCTAATTCAGCCACGTAAAACTTGCAACAACAATTAGAGGACGTCTAACTTGTTTTTGCAGCAAGTGGTTTGTGATATGATATGACCAAAGTTGTGATGAATGATGAATGATCTATATGTGATGTATGAGATGTTCATGCTATTGTAATAGGAATCACGACTTGCATGTCGATGAGTATGACAACCGGCAGGAGCCATAGGAGTTGTCTTTATTCTTTTATATGACCTGCGTGTCATCAAGAAACGCCATGTAAATTACTTTACTTTATTGCTAAACGCGTTAGCCATAGTAGTAGAAGTAATAGTTGGCGAGCAACTTCATGGAGACACGATGATGGAGATCATGATGATGGAGATCATGGTGTCAAGCCGGTGACAAGATGATCATGGAGCCCCAAGATGGAGATCAAAGGAGCTATGTGATAATAGCCATATCATGTCACGTTTATTATTTGATTGCATGTGATGTTTATCATGTTTTGCATCTTGTTTACTTAGAACGACGGTAGTAAATAAGATGATCCCTCACAATAAATTCAAGAAGTGTTCCCCCTAACTGTGCACCGTTGCGACAGTTCGCTGTTTCAAAACACCACATGATGATCGGGTGTTTTATTCAGACGTTCACATACAACGGGTGTAAGACAGATTTACACCTGCAAACACTTAGGTTGACTTGACGAGCCTAGCATGTACAGACATGGCCTCAGAACACAGAAGACCGAAAGGTCGAGCATGAGTCGTATAGAAGATACGATCAACATGAAGATGTTCACCGATGTTGACTAGTCCGTCTCACGTGATGATCGGACACGGTCTAGTTTAACTCGGATCATGTAATACTTAGATGACTAGAGGGATGTCTAATCTAAGTGGGAGTTCACTAATAATTTGATTAGTTGAACTTAATTATCATGAACTTAGTCTAAAATCTTTGCAATATGTCTTGTAGATCAAATGGCCAACGTAGTCCTCAACTTCAACGTGTTCCTAGAGAAAACTAAGCTGAAAGACGATGGCAGAAACTATACGGACTGGGTCCGGAACCTGAGGATCATCCTCATAGCTGCCAAGAAAGATTATGTCCTACAAGCACCGCTTGGTGACGCACCCGTTCTCCCTGCAGAACAAGATGTTATGAACGCTTGGCAGGCACGTTTCGATGACTACTCCCTCGTTCAGTGCGGCATGCTTTACAGCCTAGAGCCGGGGCTCCAAAAGCGTTTTGAGAGACATGGAGCATATGAGATGTTCGAAGAGCTGAAAATGGTTTTCCAAGCTCATGCCCGGGTCGAGAGATATGAAGTCTCCGACAAATTCTTCAGCTGTAAGATGGAGGAAAACAGTTCTGTCAGTGAGCACATACTCACTATGTCTGGGTTGCATAACCGCTTGACTCAGCTGGGAGTTAATCTCCCAGATGATGCGGTCATTGACAGAATCCTCCAGTCGCTTCCACCAAGCTACAAGAGCTTTGTGATGAACTTCAATATGCACGGGATGGAAAAGACCATTCCTGAAGTATTTGCTATGCTGAAATCAGCAGAGGTAGAAGTCAGGAAGGAACATCAAGTGTTGATGGTCAATAAAACCACTAAGTTCAAGAAAGGCAAGGGTAAAAAGAACTTCAAGAAGGACGGCAAGGAGGTTGCCGCGCCCGGCAAGCAAGCTGCCGGGAAGAAGCCAAAGAATGGACCCAAGCCCGAGACTGAGTGCTTTTATTGCAAGGGAAGCGGTCACTGGAAGCGGAACTGCCCTAAGTACTTAGCGGATAAGAAGGCCGGCAAAACAAAAGGTATATGTGATATACATGTAATTGATGTGTACCTTACTAGTGCCCGTAGTGGCTCCTGGGTATTTGATACCGGTGCAGTTGCTCACATTTGTAACTCAAAGTAGGGGCTGCGGAATAAGCGGAAACTGGCAAAGGACGAGGTGACGATGCGCGTCGGGAATGGTTCCAAGGTCAATGTGATCGCCGTCGGCACGCTACCTCTGCATCTCCCTTCGGGATTAGTTTTAAACCTTAATAATTGTTATTTAGTGCCAGCTTTGAGCATGAACATTGTATCGGGATCTCGTTTAATTCGAGATGGCTACTCTTTTAAATCTGAGAATAATGGTTGTTCCATTTTTATGAGAGATATGTTTTATGGTCATGCTCCTATGGTGAATGGTTTATTCCTTATGAATCTCGAACATGATGCTACACATATTCATAATGTGAGTACCAAAAGAAGTAAGGTTAATAATGATAGTCCCACTTACCTGTGGCACTGCCGCCTTGGTCACATAGGTGTCAAACGCATGAAGAAGCTCCATGCTGATGGACTTTTAGAGTCTCTTGATTATGAATCATTTGACACGTGTGAACCATGCCTTATGGGTAAAATGACCAAGACTCCGTTCTCAGGAACAATGGAGCGAGCAACCGACTTATTGGAAATCATACATACCGATGTGTGCGGTCCAATGAGTGTTGAGGCTCGCGGTGGCTATCGTTATGTTCTCACCCTCACTGATGATTTAAGTAGGTATGGGTATATCTACTTAATGAATCACAAGTCTGAAACCTTTGAAAAGTTCAAGGAATTTCAGAGTGAGGTTGAAAATCAACGTGACAGGAAAATCAAGTTTCTACGATCAGATCGTGGAGGAGAATACTTGAGTCACGTGTTTGGGGCACACTTAAGAAAATGTGGAATAGTTTCACAACTCACGCCGCCTGGAACACCTCAGCGTAATGGTGTGTCCGAATGTCGTAATCGCACTCTGTTAGATATGGTGCGATCTATGATGTCTCTTATCGATTTACCGCTTTCTTTTTGGGGCTATGCTTTAGAGACTGCCACATTCATTTTAAATAGGGCTCCGTCGAAATCCGTTGAGATGACACCGTATGAATTATGGTTTGGGAAGAAACCTAAGCTGTCGTTTCTAAAAGTTTGGGGATGCGATGCTTATGTCAAGAAACTTCAACCTGAAAAGCTCAAACCCAAATCGGAAAAATGCGTCTTCATAGGGTACCCAAAAGAAACTATTGGGTACACCTTCTACCTCAGATCCGAAGGCAAGATCTTTGTTGCGAAGAATGGGTCCTTTCTGGAGAAAGAGTTTCTCTCGAAAGAAGTAAGTGGGAGGAAAGTAGAGCTTGATGAAGTATTGCCTCTTGAACCGGAAAATGGCGCAACTCAAGAAAATGTGCCTGAGGTGCCAGCACCGACTAGAGAGGGAGTTAATGATAATGATCAAGATACTTCTGATCAAGCCCCTACTGAAATTCGAAGGTCCACAAGGACACGTTCCGCACCAGAGTGGTACGGCAACCCTGTCTTGGAAATCATGCTGTTAGACAATGGTGAACCTTCGAACTATGAAGAAGCGATGGCGGGCCTGAATTCCGACAAGTGGCTGGAAGCCATGAAATCCGAGATAGGATCCATGTATGAAAACAAAGTATGGACTTTGACTGACTTGCCCGTTGAGCGGCGAGCCATAGAAAATAAATGGATCTTTAAGAGGAAGACAGACGCGGATGGTAATGTGACCATCTATAAAGCTCGGCTTGTCACTAAGGGTTATCGACAAGTTCAAGGGGTTGACTATGATGAGACTTTCTCACCGGTAGCGAAGCTGAAGTCCGTCCGAATCATGTTAGCAATTGCCGCATTCTATGATTACGAAATATGGCAAATGGACGTCAAAACGGCATTCCTTAATGGTTTCCTTAAGGAAGAATTGTATATGATACAGCCGGAAGGTTTTGTCGATCCTAAGAATGCTGACAAAGTGTGCAAGCTCCAACGCTCGATTTATGGGCTGGTGCAAGCATCTCGGAGTTGGAACATTCGCTTTGATGAGATGATCAAAGCGTTTGGGTTTACACAGACTTATGGAGAAGCCTGCGTTTACAAGAAAGTGAGTGGGAGCTCTGTAGCATTTCTCATATTATATGTAGATGACATACTTTTGATGGGAAATGATATAGAACTCTTGGACAGCATCAAGGCCTACTTGAATAAAAGTTTTTCAATGAAGGACCTTGGAGAAGCTGCTTATATATTAGGCATCAAAATCTATAGAGATAGATCGAGACGCCTCATAGGTCTTTCACAAAGCACATACCTTGATAAGATATTGAAGAAGTTCAATATGGATCAATCCAAGAAGGGGTTCTTGCCTGTGTTGCAAGGTATGAAATTGAGCTCAGCTCAATGTCCGACCATGGCAAAAGATATAGAAGAGATGAGCGTCATCCCCTATGCCTCAGCCATAGGTTCTATTATGTATGCCATGCTGTGTACCAGACCTGATGTTAACCTTGCCGTAAGTTTGGTAGGAAGGTACCAAAGTAATCCCGGCAAGGAACACTGGACAGCGGTCAAGAATATTCTGAAGTACCTGAAAAGGACTAAGGAAATGTTTCTCGTTTATGGAGGTGACGAAGAGCTCGTCGTAAAGGGTTACGTCGACGCTAGCTTCGACACAGATCCGGATGACTCTAAGTCACAAACCGGATACGTGTATATTTTGAATGGTGGGGCAATAAGCTGGTGCAGTTGCAAGCAAAGCGTCGTGGCGGGATCTACATGTGAAGCGGAGTACATGGCAGCCTCGGAGGCAGCACATGAAGCAATATGGGTGAAGGAGTTCATCACCGACCTAGGAGTCATACCCAATGCGTCGGGGCCGATCAAGCTCTTCTGTGACAACACTGGAGCTATTGCACTTGCCAAGGAGCCCAGGTTTCACAAGAAGACAAGGCACATCAAGCGTCGCTTCAACTCCATTCGTGAAAATGTTCAAGATGGAGACATAGAGATTTGTAAAGTACATATGGACCTGAATATAGCAGATCCGTTGACTAAACCTCTCCCTAGAGCAAAACATGATCAACACCAGAATTCCATGGGTGTTCGATTCATCACAATGTAACTAGATTATTGACTCTAGTGCAAGTGGGAGACTGTTGGAAATATGCCCTAGAGGCAATAATAAAAGCATTATTATTATATTTCCTTGTTCATGATAATTGTCTTTATTCATGCTATAATTGTGTTATCCGGAAATCGTAATACATGTGTGAATAACAGACATCAACATGTCCCTAGTGAGCCTCTAGTTGACTAGCTCGTTGATCAACAGATAGTCATGGTTTCCTGACTATGGACACTGGATGTCATTGATAATGAGATCACATCATTAGGAGAATGATGTGATGGACAAGACCCAATCCTAAACATAGCACAAGATCGTATAAGTTCGTTTGCTAGAGTTTTCCAATGTCAAGTATCTTTTCCTTAGACCATGAGATCGTGTAACTCCCGGATACCGTAGGAGTGCTTTGGGTATGCCAAACGTCACAACGTAACTGGGTGACTATAAAGGTAGACTACGGGTATCTCCGAAAGTGTCTGTTGGGTGACATGGATCAAGACTGGGATTTGTCACTCCGTATGACGGAGAGGTATCACTGGGCCCACTCGGTAATGCATCATCATAATGAGCTCAGAGTGACCAAGTGTCTGGTCACGGGATCATGCATTACGGTACGAGTAAAGTGACTTGCCGGTAACAAGATTGAACGAGGTATTGGGATACCGACGATCGAATCTCGGGCAAGTAACATATCGATAGTCAAAGGGAATAGCTACGGGGTTGATAGAATCCTCGACATCGTGGTTCATCCGATGAGATCATCGTGGAGCATGTGGGAGCCAACATGGGTATCCAGATCCCGCTGTTGGTTATTGACCGGAGAGTCGTCTCGGTCATGTCTGCTTGTCTCCCGAACCCGTAGGGTCTACACACTTAAGGTTCAGTTACGCTAGGGTTGTAGGGATATGTATATGCAGTAACCTGAATGTTGTTCAGAGTCTCGGATGAGATCCCGGACGTCACGAGGAGTTCCGGAATGGTCCGGAGGTAAAGATTTATATATGGGAAGTCCTGTTTCGGGCATCGGGACAAGTTTCGGGGTTATCGGTATTGTACCGGGACCACCGGAAGGGTCCCGGGGGTCCACTGGGTGGGTCCACCTGTCCCGGGGGGGCCACATGGGCTGTAGGGGGTGCGCCTTGGCCTAATGGGCCAAGGGCACCAGCCCCACATAGGCCCATGCGCCTAGGGTTTGAAGGGGGAAGAGTCCTAGGAGGGGAAGGCACCTCCTAGGTGCCTTGGGGGGGAGGGAAACCCCCCTTGGCCGCCGCACCCCCTAGGAGATTGGATCTCCTAGGGCCGGCCACCCCCCCTTGGCCCTCCTATATATAGTGGGGGAGAGGAGGGACTTCATACCTGAACGCCTTGGCCTTTGGTTGCCTCCTTCTCCCTCCCCAACACCTCCTCCACCTCCATAGTGCTTAGCGAAGCTCTGCCGGAGTACTGCAGCTCCATCAACACCACGCCGTCGTGCTGCTGCTGGTGCCATCTCCCTCAACCTCTCCTCCCTCCCTTGCTGGATCAAGAAGGAGGAGACGTGGCTGTTCCGTACGTGTGTTGAACGCGGAGGTGTCGTCCGTTCGGCGCTGGTCATCGGTGATTTGGATCACGTCGAGTACGACTACATCATCACCGTTCTTTTGAACGCTTCCGCTCGCGATCTACAAAGGTATGTAGATGCATCTAATCACTCGTTGCTAGATGAACTCCTAGATGATCTTGGTGAAACGAGTAGGAAAATTTTTGTTTTCTGCAACGTTCCCCAACACCACCCACTGTTAGCGTTGTGCTGAAGTCTACATGCAACAATAGCTCCAAGGTTATAGTCCCTTTCACCCGTGAGAGCGGTGCGAATTAGGCTCAAGTTTGGAGCACAAAGTGTACTACAGTCTTGCTTGCCTACTATACATTTCCCATTGAATAATGCAAAGTACTAAATTGCGGGAAAATGAATGCTCTTTATTCTACCTTGTGTCACTCCCCTCCTTTCACCGTAACAAAGACTAGTCAAGAAAGATTCGAACTCAGCCTTTGGTGGCTCATCAAACGAACCCCAAAATGGGAGTTTGCAGTGGTAAGAAAAATTCTCTAGTGAGATGGTAAATGGTTTATCATAAAGCATAAAAGACACCCTAGACTCACGAGGGAAAAATGTAAACCCTTTGACAAATGATTCAGTGAGAAGTTGGCGTTGTTCACCCTTATCTGAAAGGTAGGGACCGAGACCAGCATTGTGAACATATTGCTCAAATTCCTCCTTAATGCCCACACACACCATATACTCATCGCAAGGCCATAAGCATGTTTTGGTGGCAGCATCTCGCGTGGAACTTTCACTTGGTTCAACATAAGATCAACGAGAAGAACTATCACTAGAAGATGCCCCCGAGGATCGTCTCCTCGAAGAACTCCTTCCAAATAGGTTCATCATGTCCGCGTACAATTTTCTGAAAATAAAATTTTGGAGTGACAAAAAATTGTCAACAAAACTTTATAAAATTGATAACAACTACTCATAGGGATACATAGAAGCCATAGCAAGCATTCAAACTACTTAGAACAGTAAGAATTTAACGTGCAAGCACATCTACAGCAGCACCAAGAGTAAGCAAAAACTAATTGGACAAACAGTGGAGTCACATACCAAGCAACAATCCCCCGAAATAGTTTCGGAAACGGAGCTTCGAGCAAAGAGATCGAAATCAGCGGGTTTGAGCTCAAGAACACGGGAGAGAGAGCAATGAAGATTTTTTTCTGGAGGTAGGTGATGATGTGGGATGAAGAGGTAAGTGAGGGGGCCACGTAGGGTCCACAACCCACCAGGGCGCGCCTGGGGGTGCTGGCGCGCCTAGGTGGGTTGTGCCCACCTGGTGCACCTCCCTCTGATGTTTATTGCACCAAAACTTCTCAAATATTAAAAAAAACATGTAAAATTTTCAGGGCATTCTAAGAACTTTTATTTTTGGGTCATTTTTTATTGCATGGGAATTTCAGAAAACATACAAAACATGGCATTTTATTTTATTTGACTAATAAAAACAGAAAACCAAAGGTAGGGACACAAGGTGGTGCTTACTAAATTCATCAACTTCATACCGTTCAAAAATGATCCATTAATAAGGTTGATCAAGTCTTATTAACAACCACTTTCGATTAGCATGAATCCGAAGAACTTTCGTAAATCACTAGGTTACCTCAATGGGGATATGCATTTCCCCAACAATAAATAATTCATATTTGTTTTTGACAGTAGGTAGAGGTATTTGAAAACTTCCAATAGTGATTGTCGGAGATTTTTCAATAACATTAATACCATTCACATGGAATTGTTGCTTCGGAAAGTGCGTCGTATGCTCATTGCCATTAATATGAAAAGTTACCTTGCTTTTATTGCAATCAATAACAGCCCCTGCAGTGTTCAAGAAGGTTCCACCAAGGATAATCGACATGTTGTCGTCCTCGGGCATCTCAAGTATAACAAAGTCAGTCAAAATAGTAACATTAACAACAACAACGGGCACATCCTCACAAATACCGATAGGTATGGCAGTTGATTTGTCGGCCATTTGCAAAAATATTTCAGTAGGTGTGAGTTTATTCAAATCAAGTCTTTTATATAAAGAGAAAGGCATAACACTAACACCAGCGCCTAAATCACACAAAGCAGTTTTCACATAATTGTTTTTGATAGAGCAAGGTATAGTTGGTATTCCTGGATCTCCAAGTTTTTTAGGTAATCCATCTTTAAAAGTATAATTTGCAAGCATAGTGGAGATTTCAGCTTCCGGTATTTTTCTCTTGTTTGTGATGATGTCTTCATATACTTTGCATAAGGAGGCATTTTCAAGATATCAGTCAAGCGAGTACGCAAAAAGACTGGCCTCAGCATCTCAGCAAAGCGTTCAAATTCTTCATCATCATTCTTTTTAGTTGACTTGGGTGGGAAAGGCATAGGTTTTTGAACCCACGGTTCTCTTTCTTTACCGTGTTTTCTAGCAACAAAGTCTCTTTTGTCATACCTTTTATTCTTAGCTTGTGGGTTATCAAGATGAATAGGTGGTTCTATCTCAACATCATTATCTGGTTCTTTTTCATTGTTTGGTTGAGAGTCTTGATGAACCTCATCATTAACTTTTTCATTATCAGTAGGTGAGTGTTCATTGCCAGATTGAGTTTCAGCATCTGAGGTAGAAGTTTCATTACCATTATCAGGAGGTTTTTCTATTTTAGGTTCACTAGGAGCATGTGAAGTCCTATCATTCTTCCTTTTCTTTTTCTTTCTAGAAGAACTAGATGCATTAGTGTTAGCTCTTTGTGAATCTTGTTCAATTCTTTTAGGGTGTCCCTCAGGATAAAGTGGTTCCTGAGTCATTTTACCCCCTCTAGTTGCAACTCTAATAGCAAAGTCATGCATATTATGATTCATTTCATCAAGTAATTCTCTTTGAGATTTAGCAACTTGTGCTAATCAGGTTTGAACCATAGAAGCATGTTTTCCAACACCTCTAACATCATTTGATATTCTAAATAACAAGTCACTCAAGCGAGCGATCCTATCAGAGTTATATTACAATTGTTTCATACCATTTGCATTGAGGTGATCTTTTTTTTCTAATGTAGTTTTCAAACTCATAAAGGCATTGACTAGGATGCATATTGTGAGAATTTTCATTATCATTAAACTTCATAAGAGAATTTACCTCTACTACCTTAGGCAGTGGTGATGTATTAAGCCCATGTATTTCTTCAATAGGAGGTAAATTTTTTAACATCCTCAGCTTTAATACCTTTTTCCTTCATAGATTTCTTTTCCTCTTGCATATCTTCAGGACTGAGATATAATATACCCCTCTTCTTCGGAGTGGGTTTAGCCGGTGGTTTAGGAATAATCCAATCATCATAATTTTTCAATATGTTATTCAATAATTCCTCAGCTTGTCCAACAGTTCGTTCCCTGGAAACATAATCAGCACAACTATCTAGGAAGTCCTTAGAAGCATCGGTTAGTCCATTATAGAAGATATCAAGTATTTCATTTTTCTTAAGAGGATGATCAGGCAAAGCATTAAGTAACTGGCAAAGCCTCCCCCAAGCTTGTGGGAGACTCTCTTCTTTAGTTTGCACAAAGTTAAATATTTCCTGTAAGGCAGCTTGTTTCTTATGAGCAAGAAAATATTTTTCAGAGAAGTAACAAATCATATCATGGGGACTACGCACACAACCAGGAGCAAGAGTATTGTACCAAGCTTTAGCATCACCCTTTAATGAGAAAGGAAATAATTTGAGAATAAAGTAATAACGAGTTTTCTCATCATGAGTAAAAAGGGTGGCTATGTCATTCAACTTAGTAAGATGTGCCCATTAGTTTCAGTTTCATAACCATGGAAATGATCAGATTCAACCAAAGTAATTAACTCTGGGTCGACAAAGAATTCATAATCCTTATCATCAATAAAGATAGGTGAAGTTGCAAATGTAGGATCACATTTCATTCTAGCATTCAGAGATTTTTCTTTATACTTGTGTAATAAGTTCTCTAAATAATCTCTATCATTGCAAGCAAGAATATCTCTAGTTGTTTCTTCACTCATGACATAACCTTCCGGTACCTTAGGCAATTCATATCTAGGAGGGCTAGTTCTAGTAGGTGTTTCAGGAGTTCCAGTTTCAAGCTCATCATCACATTCAACAACATCATGTTGTATAACTCTAGCAATTTATTTATCAAGAAATTCACCAAGTGGCACATCATCATTATCAAGCAAGGTACTAGCATCATCATGAGCAACATCAATAACTTGCGACATATCAGAATTGATAGCATGTGGTGGTGTTGCAAGTTTACTCATTGTAACATCCCAAATTTTCCATTTGGAATGTTATACATAGGTCATCATATGCATATCATATTTTATTTGCATTTTGGTTGGGATCCTAGAAATTCTAAGCAACTCAAGGACCAGAGAGAGAGTTGGGGATTTCATTCATTTTCGTATTTGAATTTTCTCAAATATTAAAAAGAGGATCATTTTGGTTTTAATTATTTTTATCTCCAAAATATTTCCAATATTAAAAATAAAAGAGAGGAGATAATATGACTTCTACAAAATAAAATAAATATTGGAGGAAAAATACTAAAATAAAATAATATTTTATTTGGTTTTTTATTTGCTATTTTATTTGAATTAGAAAAAAATATGCATTTTTCAAAATTGCATTTTTAGGCCAGAAAAATGTTCACCTTGTCCTAAATATTTTATTTAGACGGTGAAAATTGTTTTTGGCATTTTTAGAATTTTTTTAATATTTTTCTAGGATTTTTCCTTTTCGGCGGAATTTACTTTTAAAAAAAGTCCCCGGACCGAACTGGGCCGAAGGCCCAGCCGGCCCGTCGCGCCACCAACCGCCTCCGCGTCGCCAAGCCATGCTCGCGTCGGACTCCACCGGAGTCCGACTCCGCCCCGACGTCGGTGCCCCCTCCCGCAAGCCACACCGCGCCTCCCGAACCCCTATATATGCGCCACCGCCGCCTCTCCCCTCATCACGCTTTGTCGTCCTGCACCCCACCGCCTGCGCCGCTCGCCGCCGTAGCCGCGCCCCACCGCCATAGCCGCCGCCTCGCCTCGTCGCGCCGTCGCCCTGCCTCGCCTCGCCGCTCGCCGGAATCCGAGCCGCCGCCGTTGACCTCGCCGCCTCGGTTTTTTCTTTTTGGTTTAGATAAAAAACCGTTCAGTTTTATTTTAAACCCTAGATCGATTTTTTAATTTTTGGTTTAGATAAAAAACCGTTCGGTTTTATTTTAAACCCTAGATCGGGTTTTTTATTAGATGGGTTCAGTTTTCTCGGTTTAGCTTATTCCGTGAACGTTCGTTCGTTAGCCCGTTTTAACGAACGATTTCGTTCGTTTGCCTCTGTTAGCGGACGTTCGTCCGATATTTTTTTGTTTTATTTTCCGCTAGGGACCTATCCGCGGTTATTTTTATCGCAGATTAGCCCCTGATCTTCAAACCCTCGCAATTTCCAACCGTTTGTCCAAATCCAGTGAAACCAACGCCAAAATCTTTGTCTCGAAGCCCTCTTTCCAGTTAATCCAGTTGAACATGGTTTTGATAATTTAAAATTTGATTTCAAGAAGATTTGAATTCCAAGTTCTGTTGATCGTAGTTTCAGTTCCGTAGCTCCGATTCGATTGATTCTTCTTGCAAATCGAGCCCCTTCAGTTGAACTTTCAGATTGGATCTTCTTATTTGAGTTTTACCCTTGCATCTATGCTTGAGTGCTTATGTATGCTACTATTTGTTTGTGATAGAATTCCCGGAGTGCGAAGCGTGCTACTACGAGTCTCTAGGGTTTGCGGATCATCAGCAAGGCAAGTAACACATTGATTATACTTCTTTATTACCCAGTTTTTATGCATTAGTTACAATCCTCAAACACTGCATGATTAGGATTTGATTAACATGTGGGTATTGGTAAGTAGATGATGATGTAGGACCTATTGCTCTTTTAATATCAAACCCTTGAGAGTTACTTCTACATTATGCTTATGTTGCTATGCTATGCTCGTAGACGTGGATTGGGTTTGAGTGAATCCATGATAGATGTGAGATTGTTAATTAATGGTTAACTTAAGGTGGCTACTTAAATACACATCTGGGTGGATTGGTTGCGAGCACCTAGGGATATACCAGTGTTGTCCTTTGGTTCGCCACCTAGGCTCAAAGGGATCATAAGATATTCATGCTATAAACTTCCGTGTGCAGCCACAAGCTATTATGGGCTCTAGCATAGTTGAGTATGTTGCATGACCTCTTTCAGTGGTAGACTAGCAGATGTAGGGGATGTAGGTTGGTACTGTCTACCCAAAGTAAAGAGTTAATGTTTCTGAAAGACTGTGTCTTGGTCATCCATTTCTCAAACATCTTGTAGTGCGAGAAATCCAACGGAGGAGATCGAGTCTTGTGGGGAAAAGTGCACAAACCTCTGCATAGTGTACAAACTAATCATGGTTAGCCGTGTCCCCGGTTATGGACATCTTGAGTATCTGGTTCTTGGATTATCATGTTGATCTCATCACTCTAAATTAATTTGTTGGGTTGTTAATTACTTTTTAATTGGGATTGAGATGGGGGTACCATTCTCAATGTTCACCAACTACCATGATAGTTAAATAAAATATATTCCTTTGTTGTAGGGAAAAATTGGCTTTTCACAAAAACATTATAACCATAGAGCCTCCACCAGCCATATATGCATGTAGTATAGCCTTTACTTGTTCATTTGCTCTACTGTGTTATCTTGCCAGCATATTCCATGTGCTGACCCGTTTCGGGCTGCAACATACCATGTTGCAGACTTTTTAGACGAAGAGTAAGGTGTGCTAGGTCGTTTTCGTGCACTCAGCTATGCCGTTGGAGTTGATGGACTCACTTTATCTTCCAAGCCTTTCGCTGTTATCGTATTTAGATGGCCTTAAGCCATATTTATTGTAATAAGTTCTCTTTTGAGACATTCGATGTAATAAGTGTGTGATTGCACTCTGTTATAAATCCTTCAAGTACTATGTGTGTCAGCATTACCGATCTAGGGATGACACTTATGCACAGAGATTTGACCGTTTGAGGTCAGATCGCTACACTCATAACAGAAGGTGAATCTAAAGCAGAACTGGATGGCGGTTCCTTACCTCCCCTCGTCCTTGAGGGAAATATCTTAGTCTTAGGATCCTTCAGATTCTTCATAGTGATAAATTGATAATAATCCCAAGTGACTCAACAAATATAGCTATGCTTCCCAGCAACGGTACCATAAAAAGGTCTTGATAACCCACAAGTATAGGGGATCGCAATAGTTTTCGAGGGTAGAGTATTCAACCCAAATTTATAGATTCGACACAAGGGGAGCCAAAGAATATTTGAAGGTATTAGCAACTGAGTTGTCAATTCAACCACACCAGGATCACTGACTTGTTGGATGATATTCATCATGTGACAGTTATAACCTAGGGCAACACGGCACTAGCTCCAGTTCATCGATGTAATGTAGGCATGTATTCCGTAAATACTCATACGTGCTTTATTAAAAGAACTTGCATTCCATCTTTTGTCCTACCCTCCCGTGGCAGCGGGGTCCATATTGGAAACTAAGGGATATTAAGGCCTCCTTTTAATAGAGAACCGGAACAAAGCATTAACACATAGTGAATACATGAACTCCTCAAACTACGGTCATCACCGGGAGTGGGCCTGGTTGTTGTCACTCCGAGGTTGCCGGATCATAACACGTAGTAGGTGACTATAACTTGCAAGATCGGATCTAGGACATGGATATAATGATGATAACATAAACGGTTCAGATTTGAAATCATGGCACCCGGGCCCAAAGTGTCAAGCATTAAGCATGGCAAAGTCATAGCAACATCAATCTAAGAACATAATGGATGCTAGGGATCAAGCCCTAACAAAACTAACTCGATTACATGATGAATCTCATCCAACTCCTCACTGACCAGCGAGCCTACGAAGGAATTACTCACTCCCGGTGGGGAGCACCATGGAATTGGCGATGGAGAAGGGTTAGTGATGACGAAGAACGAAGATCCCCCTCTCCGGAGCCCCAAACGGACTCCATATCTGCCCTCCCGAGGAAGAACAGGGCTTGGCGGTGGCTCCGTCTCATGGATCATGATAATTCTTTTTCCCTGATTTTTTTCTCCAAAAATTGGATTTTATAGAGTTGGTTTCAGAGTCAGCGGGGCCACCAGGTGGGGACAACCCACCTGGGCGCGCCAGGAGAGGGGGCGCGCCCTGGTGGGTTGTGCCCACCCAGGTGCCCCTCTCCTGCAGGTCTTGGCTCCAGAAATTCTTATTATTGATATAGAAAATCCTCGCAAAGTTTTGTTCCATTCTGAGAACTTTTATTTCTGCACAAAGACAACACCATGGTAGTTCTGCTGAAAACATCGTCAGTTCGGGGTTAATTTCATTCAAATCATGCAAATTAGAGTCCAAAACAAGAGGAAAAGCATTAGAAAAAGTAGATATGTTGGAGACGTATCACTTCCCCCAAGCTTAAACCTTTGCTTGTCCTCAAGCAATTCAGTTGATAAACTAAAAGTGAAAAAGAAAAACTTTTACGAACTCTTTTGCTCTTGTTTGCATAATAAGCTTAAACAACACCCAGGTTTTCGTCCAACATTATAACTAACCATGTCGACAATAACTCTTAAAGATTATAATGAGTCATATCAATGACATAATCAGCTAGCGAGCAATAACAAGATATCTCAAACAGCAACACGTTGTCAAAACAACCATGACATAGTATGACAATAGTGGTATCTCGCTAGCCTTTTCTAAGACCACAAAACATAAATGCACCCAACATTGTAACATTGTAATTCATGGTGCACCCAACATTAGCTACACACAATGCATAAATCATGACAACTGTGCTCTACTTAGTTTCTGGCGCTTATTTTAGAAGGTGAGGACACAACATAAAAGTAAATAGGAAGTCCCTACGCAGAGGGAAGCAGTGATTTGCAGAGGTGCCAGAGCTCAATTTTTAAAACAAAGATAAATGATATTTTGAGACATGCACCTTTCTCATTTACTTCACGACCATCAGTTATCAATATCTCCCATGCTAAACAGGATAGTGTCGGTTCCCAAGCGATAAAAGTAAAGGTTTTGACTCCATTGGGAGTTTTTGTTTGATTATTCGAGCAATTAACTCTTTTTCTATTTTGCAGTTTGGGATTGGGCATCCTTATTACCGCCCTTTTCTCGTGCAATGGCGAGTGAATAAACACTCGACCTGAGAATAACCCTCTTAGCATGGAAGATACCGACCACCTCATGTCGTTCCATGAACGATCGAGGCACACAGAACGGATAATTTTTAGAAGTTTTTTAGAGGTGGCACCTGCAAATTTACTTAGGACGGCAAGGTAATACCGCATATAGGTAGATATGGTGGACTCATCTGGAATAACTTTGGGTTCAAGGTTTTTGATGTACAAGCAGAATCCCCACTTAGTACAGGCGAAGTCTAGCAATTTAGATTAAGAAGCGGCCAACTAGAGAGCAACGGCGATCATAACCATGCATTATGCATAAGTAACATTGGACACTAGTGGGTTGTGCCCACCCAGGTGCCCCCCTTCGGTGGTTCTTGGCTCCAGAAATGATCTCTTATTGAATAAAAAATCCTCACAAAGTTTCGTTCCACTCCAAGAACTTTTATTTCTACACAAAAACAACACCATGGTAGTTCTGCTGAAAACAACGTCAGTCCAGATTAATTTCATTCAAATCATGCAAATTAGATTCCAAAACAGGAGGAAAAGCATTAGGAAAAGTAGACACGACGGAGATGTATCAACTCCCCCAAGCTTAAACCTTTGCTTGTCCTCAAGCAATTCAGTTGATAAATTCAAAGTGAAAAAGAAAAAAAACTTTTACGAACTCTTTTGATCTTGTTTGCAAATAAGCTTCAACAGCACCCAGGTTTTCAGCCAAGACCATGACTAACCATGTCAACAATAACTCTTAGAAATTATATTTCCTCATATCAATGACATAACCAGCTAGCGAGCAATAATAAGATATCTCAAACAACAACACGTTGTCAAAACAACCATGATATAATATGACAATATTGGTATCTCGCTAGCCCTTTCTAAGACCGCAAAACATAAATGCAGAGCACCTCAAGCAGTGACTAAAGATTGCAATTCATGGTAGAAAAGATCCAGTCATGATGCACCCAACATTAGGTACACACAATGCATGAGCATGACAACAATGCTCTCAGGTTCTGGCGCTTATTTGAGAAGGTGATGACACAACATAAAAGTAAATAGATAGTCCCTTCGCAGAGGGAAGTAGTGATTTGCAGCGGTGCCAGAGCTCAAGTTTTTAAAACAAAGGTAAAGGAAATTTGGAGAGATGCACCCTTCATATTTACTTTGCGACCATCAGTTATCGGTATCTTCCATGCTAAACACATTAGTGGCGGTTCCCAAGCGATGAAAGTAAAGGTTATGACTTTGTAGGAGTTTTTGTTTGATTATTTGTAAGCTCTTTTCTTTTTGCAGTTTGGGACTGGGAATCCCTATTACCGCCCTCCCGTGCAAGGACAAGTGAATAAACACTCGTCATGAGATTAACCCGCTTAGCATGGAAGATACTGACTACCTCATGTCGCTCTATGAACAATCTAGGCACACAAAAATAATATTTATTTAACGTTTTTAGAGGTGGCACATGCAAATTTACTTAGGACGGCAGGGTAATACCGCATGTAGGTAGGTATGGTGGACTCATCTGGAATAACTTGGGTTTCAGGATTTTGATGCACAAGCAGTATTTCCACTTAGTACATGCGAAGGCTAGCAATTAGGTTGGGAAGCGGCCAGCTAGAGAGCAACAACGGTCATGAACATGCATTATGCATAAGTAACATTGGATACTAGCATGAGTAGGATATGAACACCATGAACATAAATATCATAGAGGCTATGTTGGTTTTGATTCAATTATATGCATGAACATGTGCCAAGTCAAGCCACTCGAACATTTAGAGGAGGATACCATATCATCATACTGCATCACAATCATTTTAACGCGATGTTGACATCCAAGATAAATCATTATCCACTCCTAACTACTTATGCATGGAATGAGAAACTATAATCTCTGATTGTCATTGCAAACATGTTTGATCATAATAGGCTGAATCATGGGTACTAGGTTAAACATATTTACAAGAACAGAACAAGTCGGGGTTCATGCCCATTTCGCTCTGCCACTGCCAGTTCATCAAATATCGTCATTATTGCCTTTCACTTGCACGACCGAATGATATGAAAATAATAATAGTACAAGAGTGCCATGGACTAAGCTGGAATCTGCAAACATTTTATTCAAAAGGAGAAGACAAGGTAATATGGGCTCTTTGTTAGATCAACAATAATGCATATGAGAGCCACTCAACATTTTCATTGTGGTGTTCTCCTTGGTACGACTCAATATAAAGAACAAGAAATTCAGAGAAACACTCTAAAATATTTTTGGAATTTTTGGTTTTTCTTAAGCAAGAAAATAAAATGGAAAAGAAAAAACGAGAAAAACTATTTACACAGGAAAGCTCTCAACAAGAAAATTAAGAACGAGGAAATCTTTTGGGGTTTTCTGTTTAGATACTATAGCTAACTACACTAGAAAGAAAAATCAAAATAAGTAGGAAATATTTTTGTATTTTCTCAAACTTTTTCAAACACGTAAGAAGAAAACGAGAAATTAAATTTAGCATGGATAATACAATGAAAGAGTGTGGACACCAACAACTGAAATGAGATGTGTGAACATGAATGTAATATCGGTGGAAATGCGTACTGCCCCAAGCTTAGGCTTTTGGCCTAACTTGGTAATCACCACTCGAAGAAACTGTGGGGTCCGATGTTGAAGTGCTGGGGAGCGGGCACCTAAGGGTCCCACTCCTGAGGCTCCTCCTCTATCGCAGCCAGGTTGTTCCGGTAGGTGATAATGTCCTCAGGCAAAATCCAGTATCCGCCCATGGCAATAGGATCAAACAAAGCAGGTGCAAGCAACGGAATAACATCATGAGTGTCCACACTGAAAACTAAGTTATAT
Source organism: Triticum aestivum (assembly GCF_018294505.1). Classification (NCBI taxonomy): domain Eukaryota; kingdom Viridiplantae; phylum Streptophyta; class Magnoliopsida; order Poales; family Poaceae; genus Triticum; species Triticum aestivum. The sequence goes on along the minus strand of NC_057803.1, from coordinate 135,830,830 downwards.
GGAATATCCATAGTGGTGTTCTCGCTATCAATAAACTGGTGGTGTGCCAAAGCCGCGCGATCTAAATAAACCTTGGGCAAAGGATAATCATGCTGACGTATCTGAATTTTAAAGTGAGTCGCCAAGCGAGTAGCGTAAATACCACCATGTATTTTACCCTTGGATCTGTTAATGTGGAGGCGACGTGCCACAATAGCTCACAAGCTATAAGTGCTGTCGCTGTAAAGTGCACAATGTAAAACAGCAAAGTCTGGAGCACTGAGTGCACCTACCTTTTCTCCAGCAAGTAAACACTTCGCGATAAATAGAGCAAAATAATGCATAGCAGGAAAGTGCAAGCTAGTGGCGGTGACACATTACACCCCTCACTCATCCCCCACAGTCAAAATGCGGTAAAACCATCAAACTCTATGGGCCTAGGCTCAACTAAATCCCCGTCAGAAGGGATCATGCAAATATCACAAAATTCAGTAAGTGGTATCTGATGGGTTTCAAGATATAAATTGAACTGCACCTCAGGGGGATTATTCCTAGAAAGGAAATGAAAACTTTGCACAAAGGAATTTGTGAGGAGATGATATTGTTCACATTCAGCTACGATGAAGTTGGTGAGGCCGACATTAGCAGCATATTGGGCAAACTCTTGAAGGATTCTGGCCCCTTCCATGAACGGGTTATGCGGCCATTCGCACGGCCGTACCTCCGCCATCCTCCGGGTATGGAGATCACTGTCAGATGACTCCCAAATAACTCCCTTGGAGTTCTTCTTGGAATCAAACTTATTAAAGATACTCATCTTTTTACTATGAACAAAATTCTGAAATTTTTAGTCCACAAAATTTTCTTAACAAAACTTCACAAGATTGAAAGCAACTACTCATAGGGATGCATAGAGGCCATAGCAAGCATTCAAACTAATTAGAACACTAAGAATTCAACATGCAAGCTCATCTACGGTAGCACCAAGAGTAGCTAATTATTCAAAATATAAACCACTAAAGCAAAAACTAATTGGATCAACGGAGGAGTCACATACCAAGCAACAATCCCCCGAAACAGTTTTGGAAATGAAGCTTCGAGCAAAGAGATCAAAATACACGGGTTTGAGAGCAAGAACATGAGAGAGAGAGAGAGAGAGAGAGCAATGGTGATTTTTTCTAGAGGTAGGTGGTGAAGTGGGATGAAGAGATAAGTGAGGGGGGCCACGTGAGGATCACAACCCACCAGGGCGCACTTGGGGGTCCTGGCGCGCCCAGGTGTGTTGTGCCCACCTGGTGCACCTCCCTCTGATGTTATTTGCACCCAAAATTCTTAAATATTCATGAAAAACCATATTAAATTTTTAGAGCATTCTGAGAACTTTTATTTTTGGGTCATTTTTTATTGCACGGGAAATTCAGAAAACAGGCAAAATATGGCATTTTATTTTATTTAACTAATAAAAACAGAAGACAAAAGGTAGGGACAGAAGGTAGTGCTCACTAAATTCATTAACTTCATACCTCTCAAAATGATCCATTAATAAGGTTGATCAAGTATTATTAACAACCACTTTCGATTAGCATGAAACCGAAGAACTTTCGTAAATCACTAAGTTACCTTAATGGGGATATGAATGTCCCCAACAATAAGCATTTCATATTTCTTTTTAAAAGTATGTAGAGGTAGTTGAAAACTTCCAATAGTGATTGTCGGAGATTTTTCAATAACATTAATACCATTCACTTGGAATTGTTTCTTCGGGAAGTGCATCGTGTGCTCATTACCATTGACATGAAAAGTGACCTTGCTTTTATTGCAATCAAGAACAGCCCCTGCAGTATTCAAGAAGGGTCTACCAAGGATAATCAACATGTTTTCGTCCTCGGGAATCTCAAGTATAACAAAGTCAGTCAAAATAGTAACATTAGCAACAACAACGGGCACATCCTCACAAATAGCGATAGGTATGGCAGTTGATTTGTCAGCCATTTGCAAAGATATTTCAGTAGGTGTGAGTTTATTCAAATCAAGTCTTTTAAATAAAGAGAAACGCATAACACTAACACCAGCTCCCAAATCACATAAAGCAGTTTTCACATAATTTCTTTTGATGGAGCAAGGTATAGTTGGCATTCATGGATCTCAAAGTTTTTTAGGTATTCCATCTTTAAAAGTATAATTAGCAAGCATGGTGGAGATTTCAGCTTCCGGTGTTTTTCTCTTATTGGTGATGATGTCTTTCATGTACTTTGCATAAGCAGGCATTTTTAAGATATCAGTCAAGCGAGTACCCAAAAATACTGGCCTCAGCATTTCAGCAAAGCGTTCAAATTATTCATCATCTTTCTTTTTAGTTGAATTAGGTGGAAAGGGCATCGGTTTTTGAACCCATGGTTCTCTTTCCTTACTGTGTTTTCTAGCAACAAAGTCTCTTTTATCATATATTTTATTCTTGGGTTGTGGATTATCAAGATCAATTGCGGGTTCTATCTCAACATCATTGTCTGGTTCTTTATTATTTGTTTGAGTATTTTCATGAACATCATCATTATGTTTTTCATTATCAAAAGGCATTGGTGCGCGTCGGTCCTAAACATACGGTTTAAAACCCCTTTCCGCGACGGCATTTGGAACCGTCGCCAAGTGAGTGTGGGCGATAGGGGGGTCCTTCCCACATGACCCAGAAACCGTCGGGGATATGCCCTCCTGGCACACACGTTCAGCAAAATGAGGTCGTGTGCAACCGGCGAGCACTCACATATGGAAATACGTACAGTAGAGCTAAAAAATACAATTATATAGCGAAATTGTTTCTGGTCGCAAGTACATCCCACACAGTCAGTCCCCGCTAAACGTTTCCGTTCGTATGCACATCCCACACAGTCACTCCAAGGAAAATGTTTCCATTCACAGGTACATCACACACAATTTTTCCTGTTAAATCATTTGTGTTATTGAATGTATCACACACGGTCCATAGAAGAAACTGTGTGGCAAAGGCTGTCCATCACACACAATTTTTATGTGGTAAACATTTGCGCAAGGTGGCCTAACGCAAAGAGTTTTCAAGAGAAAGTCATGTGTGATTGTTCATTGATCCAACACGGTTTATTCCTAGAAACTGTGTGCGTTGCCTGAGGTCATCGCCCATGGTATTTTTTCAACAACCGTTTGCAATAGCAAAACACAATTAGTAGGCTAATTTGCCATTAGCAGGCTAATTATCCGATTATTCATAATCCATTTATTAATCTAATTGACATTTCATATTAAGCACACAATATATTTCATTTCCATATTAAGGAAGCAGAATTTCATAATTGAAATACATCAAAGTACAACATGATATAGCTTCAACACTCAGCTACCCCATTACACAACTGCACCAGCAGCAAGTTCCACATGCAACATGTAGAACCTTTAGAAATTAGCATCATAAGCGGTATATAGACAGATGCATCTCATCTGGAAAACTGCTGAAGCGGAAGGCGAATATTGAGCCTTCATTCATGTTGAAGGTCTTTGCAACTTTAGGCTAGTGCCTGTGGATGATTGACCGTCCGTCCTTCGCCCTCTTCAGGAACACTTCAATATTGAACCGTGGGTTTTGTATGAAAACCTTCCTCGCCTCCTGACCATGGAGGTGGTTTTAGAGGTAATCATCAGTGAACTGCTTTGGAAAGGCCTGAAAACAAGGATGTGCATAAATATCTTCTCTATATTGGAAATGGGGCAAAGGAATAAAAAAAGGCAAGGTATAATAGTTAGTACCATCTTGTAGTGAACTGATGTCTTCTTCATTGTGCAGAGAAAGATCTTATTGTTTTTTGTCGCTAATTTCTTTATCCTAACAATCTTTCTGAGTTTCTTGATTTGATTGATATTTATGGACAACTCATTTCCCCATATGCAGAAATGGTCGAACAGTGGGTCAAAACCTCTCACAGCAGGACCTACATGTGCAAGACCAAATTGTTAAAAACCAAAATATTAGAATGGTTACTCCAATTGCACAATAATGTGCTATTAGACAACGGACCATGCACGTGCTAACCTCGATTGTAAACCTCAGTGCTTCCCATTGTTTCCCTGCAACACATATAAGGTAGTTAGTCATCAGGTTAAGTAAGGGTTCGCATGCTATCAGTAAAATATGTTAATTAAAAATAAGCACATTGCAGATTCATCAGATTAATTGAAGCCACACAGAAAATCCATTTACCCAAACCAAGCATGATTAAGAACTAGGAAATATAGCACTTGTATATGTTTCTCATGTATTAAGTGCAGCCAAATTTGATTTATTCCTCACATGCACAACAATACAAAATTCTACACACGACAATTGGACATCGCATTGAAGAATTGAACCAAGCAGTTAACTAAACATCACAAGAAATGAACCAAACATTAACTGAGAACCACATTGCACAATATAACATACTCCTAATAGAAGATCAGAGAGTTAACCAAATAGTTAACTACAACCAATTGTAGCAATTGTATTTGTTTCTCATGTATTTACTAGAGCCAAGTTTAATTTATTCCTCACATGGTATACAATAACAGAATGCACCCACAATTTTGTAAATATAAATTCGATTTATTTCTCACATGGAAGACAATACAAAATTGCAGGCTGGAGAATTGAACATCACATTTGCAGAATTGAACCAAACAGTTAATTGAAGACGACAACTAATTAACAAAACAATTAATAAGTGAGCACCACACTGCACGCCATATAGAACATATACACTAGAGCAACATATTGCATGGTGAAATTAGATAGCACAATTCACTAGAATTTGTGAAGGAAAGGCAGGAGCAGCACACGCAACGGATAAACCGAGCATGCTTAACCGAAATAGCTAGCAATTGGCAAGGTGCTCCTTCAAGATCTGGGGGTCGGCACGAATGGCAGGCATCGCGATCTCATCCACGCGTGCAGCCGCGATTTGCTTCTCCGCTGCCAAATGCTCCTTGAGGTCCTAGCTATACTGCATGCACCATGGCTTAGGCCAGCGCTTTTTTGGTGGAGGGTTCGGTGATTTGGGTGGAAGGTGTCGCGCTCATGCCGACGGCCGGGGCATGTGGGATGTGGAAGGAGGAGGATGGGGGTTAGATGTGGATTACCTGCCTGGATAGAGGAGGTCGAGCAGCGTGAAGGAGGGTCGCCGGCGAGGAGGCGGTGACACTGCAAGCAAGGAGTGAAGGTTTCAACTTGGAAAGGAAGGCGGAAAGAGGGGAAATGTGGCTTTTGGTAAGGGGGAGGGGGCAGGGAGGTAGATATTTCTGCGGAAGCCAAAAATTTGGAATCACTTCAGCTAAAAAACTGGCGCGCAAAGTGTCATTAGACACGGTCCCTTATTCAGAACTGTGTACGATATGTGGACATCGCAAACGATTCAGATAGCTTAACCCGTGTGTGATGAGTTTGAACATCAAAAGTTTTGGTTCGAATTTCCATGGTTATAGTGGTCATCCACGTCATTGCATAATTTGGGTACACAAAGGAGACTACATCACACCCACACTTCTTAATCGAGCAACTTCAGCAATTAAATAGAGCTTGCTGACCTAAACATTACTCTAACAAATTAAAGACCGACGCTCTTAATTAAACAAAACAAAGAGTACTACTACGGCTGGTGCTCGTCGATCTCCGCCGCCGCCTCCATGTCCAGCTCACGCCCGACGGTCTCCTGGGGAAGGGGCTCCATGGCATCCATCGCACCATACTCGGCAAGCATCTCGCCATCCGCGTCCGCCATCTCTTTGGAAAAGGCTGTCATGAGCTAGGCGTGGGCGGACGCGGTCTGGGCTCGGACGGGCTCCGTCGTCGCAAGGTATGCGATGGAGGAACAGACGGCTGCTCGAATGCTCTCAGCGATTGCCAACTCTTCGGCCATGGGTTGCCGACCATTGTCGGAGAAGCTTCGTTTGATTTGTGTGGCGACCGCCAGGAGCTGGGCGTGGGCGGCCTCGACATGGTCGTGGGCGGCCTCCATCAAGGCTAAGGCCACCGCTGCGGAACAGATAGCTGCCGTGCCGCTCTCGCCAGTTGCTATCCCCAAGGCAGTGTTGCTGCCGCCACCTAAGAAGCAACAACGGCCGTTTGGGCTCCCTTTGCTGCCCGGTCGCAAATTGCGGCTGCGCTCTCACCGGAGTGGGCCACCGAAGTTGCCCTCACGATACGGGTCCACGTGCCCATCTTTCACCGGCGACGATTGAACAGTGAAGTGATATTTGGGGAGCGAGCTAGTGTGCTTGAGACGCCGGCTATGGACTGTAGCCGACGCACCTTCTCGCGTAAGCCATAGGCGTACTATACACCGACGGTGCTCCAAGATATTTTGTACTACATCTCACACGGTTGCTGATAATAAACTATGTGCGATCTACTTGATTTTTCATCTTGTTTTGAATTACATAATGGGGTCACAACGGCAATGGACGGTGTTTGAATTGCTAGACCTTTTATCTGGAGTGAACATGCAACTATATGTGTGTCGTAAAAGAATTGGAATTATTCAGGGTTCGTTTGAACATTGTATACATTAAATTGGTTTTCTAGCCATTTTAGGTGAACAATTCAAATTGAACTACATACACATGCTCCAGTGCATATAAATTGGTTGAAAAATCAAATATGTGTCCTTGGGTGCATGCTTAGGTCCCATGCAAGAAATGGGAATGAATTTAAAACACCAGGGCACCGTTGATTGCCGGCAAAACATTGAGATGCCTGGTTTTTAAATTCTAGTAAATCCAAAACTCGTCTGAAATTCATGAAACTTGGCACGCTATCATCGGGCGGCATCAACATGCGGTGGTAAAAAATTTGTCCCATTTGGGGCAAGTTTGGGTATATGCTTCTCACAAAACGGAGCTTCTCACAACAAGCATGATGGTTTTCGGTAGGGAACGTCCCACCTTTGGGGATGAAACGATATCCATTGCCTCTTATTGCTTTCAATTTTTTTCTCGTGTCAACATAGAACAACAGGAGTGTTGTATGATTTTTTGTGATTTTTCGGGGTTCGTTTGGACATTTTTATGCATTAACTGAGTTTTCAATGCATTTTATGTGCATAATTCAAATTTGAACTACATGCACATGCTCCAGTGCATACAAATTGGTTGAAAATCAAATCTGTGTCCTTGGGTGCATGCTTAGGTCCCATGCAAGAAATGGGAATTAATTTCAAACACCGGGGCACCATTGATTGCCGGCAAAACATTGAGATGCCTGGTTTTTAAATTCTAGTAAATCCAAAACTCGTCTGAAATTCATGAAACTTTGCATGCTATCACGGAGCGGCATCAACATGCCGTGGTACAAATTTTGTCCCATTTGGGGTAGGTTTGGGTATTTGCTTCTCACAAACCGGAGCTTCTCGCAACAAGCATGATGGTTTTCGGTAGGGAACGTCCCACCTTTGGGGACGAAACGACATCCACTGCCTCTTATTGCTTTCAATTTTTTTTCTTGTGTCAGCATAGAACAACAAGAGTGTTGTATGAATTTTTGTGATTTTTCGGGGTTCGTTTGGACATTTTTATTCATTAACTGAGTTTTCAATGCATTTATGTGCATAATCCAGTGCATACAAATTGGTTGAAAATCAAATCTATGTCCTTGGGTGCATGCTTAGGTCCCATGCAAGAAATGGGAATGAATTTGATTGCTGGCAAAACATTGAGATGCCTAGTTTTTAAATTCTAGTGAATCAAAAACTCATATGAAATTCATGAAACTTGGCATGCTATCATGGAGCGGCATCAACATGCCGTGGTACAAACTTTGTCCCATTTGGGGTAGGTTTGGGTATATGCTTCTCACAAGCCGGAGCTTCTCACAACAAGCATGATGGTTTTCGGTAGGGAATGTTCCACCTTTGGGGATGAAACGATATACATTGCGTCTTATTGCTTTCAAAAAAATTCTCGTGTCAACATAGAACAATAGGAGTGTTGTGTGAATTTTTGTGATTTTTTGGGGTTCGTTTGGACATTTTTATGCATTAACTGAGTTTTCAATGCATTTATGTGCATAATTCAAATTTGAACTACAAGCACATACTCCAGTGCATATAAAATGGTTGAAAAATCAAATATGTGTCCTTGGGTGCATGCTTAGGTCCCATGCAAGAAATGATAATGAATTTCAAACACCAGGGCACCGTTGATTGCCGGCAAAACATTGAGATGCCTGGTTTTTAAATTCTAGTAAATCCAAAACTCATATGAAATTTGTGAAACTTGGCATGCTATCATGGAGCAGCATCAACATGTCGTGGTACAAATTTTGTCCCATTTGAGGTAGGTTTGGTTATATGCTTCTCACAACAAGCATGACAGTTTTCGGTAGGGAACATCCCACCTTTGGGGACGAAACGATATCCATTGCCTCTTATTGCTTTCAATTTTTTTCTCGTGTCAACATAGAACAACACGAGTGTTGTGTGAATTTTTGTGACTTTTCAGGGTTCATTTGGACATTTTTATGCATTATTGAGTTTTCAATGCATTTAGGTGCATAATTCAAATTTGAACTACATGCACATGCTCCAGTGCATATAAATTGGTTGAAAAATCAAATATGTGTCCTTGGGTGCATGCTTAGGTCCCATGCAAGAAATGGGAATGAATTTCAAACACTAGGGCACCGTTGATTGCCGGCAAAACATTGAGATGCCTGGTTTTTAAATTCTAGTAAATCCAAAACTTGTCTGGAATTGATGAAGCTTGGCATGCTATCATGGAGCGGCATCAACATGTTGTGGTACAAATTTTGTCCCATTTGGGGCAGGTTTGGGTATATGCTCCTCACAAACCGGAGCTTCTCACAACAAGCATGATGATTTTTGGTAGGGAACCTCTCATCTTTGGGGATGAAACGATATCCATTGCCTCTTATTACTTTCAAGATTTTTTCTCGTGTCAACATAGAACAACAGGAGTGTTGTGTGAATTTTTGGGGTTCGTTTGGACATTTTTATGCATTAGCTGAGTTTTCAATGCATTTATGTGCATAATTCAAATTTGAACTACATGCACATGCTCCAGTGCATATAAATTGGTTGAAAAATCAAATATGTGTCCTTGGGTGCATGCTTAGGTCCCATGCAAGAAATGGGAATGAATTTCAAACACCAGGGCACCGTTGATTGCCGGCAAAACATTGAGATGCCTGGTTTTTAAATTCTAGTAAATCCAAAATTCTGTTAACCATTCACGTGACGCCATGTGTCTTGGTTTTAATGGTTGTAGGAGGTGCCGTGCCAAGCCCCCAGACTGCGAAGGGCCAAGTAATGGGGATGGTTTGGAGGGCGGTGGGTGGCATATGGCTTTGGTTTGCAAAGAGCTGGCAACCGGTGCATCGTTGGACTAAGTCCTGAGCGTCTGCCCGGGCCGTCGGCCAATAAAAGCCTGTACGGAAGGCCTTGCTTACAAGGGACCGGGCTGCAGCGTGATGACCGCCGAGTCCGGCATGAATTTCAGCCAGGAGATTCCGCCCCTCCTCTTCGGAGATGCACCTTTGAAGGACTCCGGTAGTGCTTTTCTTATAAAGCTCTCCCTCGTGGACTCTGTAGGCTTTGGATCGCCGCACTATGCAGCGTGCCTCATTTTGGTCCTCGGGGAGTTCCTGCCTAGTAAGGTAGGCGAGGAATGGTTCTATTCATGGGGCGATGACGGCCATTATTACGTGGGCTGAAGGTGTTATTTCATTGACAGAGCCTCCTATTGTGTCAGAATGGTCGGTGTTGGGCAGTGCGGTTGGGTCCGGGCTGTTATTGTTCGGCTCCCCTTCCCATGCTACGGATGGCTTGAACAGCATTTCCAAGAAGATGTTGGGGGGACTACATCGCGTTTTGCGCCGATGCATGCCAGGACATCTGCCGCCTGATTATTTTCCCGGGCTATATGGTGAAATTGAAGCCCCTCGAACCGAGCTAACATTTTTAGGACAGCGTTGCGGTAAGCTGCCATTTTTGGATCCTTGGCATTGAAGTCTCCATTTATTTGGGATATTGCGAGGTTCGAGTCCCCGCGCACCTCTAGGCGTTGGATGCCCATGGATACTGCCATCCGGAGACCATGTAAAAAGGCCTCATATTCGGCTGCATTGTTGGAGTCCGTGTACATAATCTGTAGTACATATTGAACTGTGTCTCCTGTGGGGGACGTCAAAACGACGCCAGCCCCCAGTCCGGCCAACATCTTGGAGCCGTCGAAATGCATGATCCAATTTGAATATGTGTCGTACTCTTCAGGGAGTTCGGCCTCCGTCCATTCTGCGACGAAGTCGACCAAGACTTGTGACTTGATGGCTCGCCGTGGCTTATAAGTTATGTCGAACGGGAGGAGCTCGATGGCCCATTTCGCAATCCGGCCTGTTGCGTCACGGTTGTTTATAATATCGTTAAGTGGTACTTCCGAGGCTACTGTTATTGAACACTCTTGAAAGTAGTGTAGCTTTCGGGATGCCATGAATACCGCGTACACAATCTTTTGATAATGCGGCTATTGTGATTTGCAGGGAGTGAGGACAGTGGACACATAATAGACCGGCTTTTGAAGGGGGAATTTGTGTCCGTCCGCTTCTCGTTCGACGATGAGCACTGCGCTTACAACCTGATGTGTTGCTGCAATGTATAATAGCATTGGTTCGCCAATGTTTGGCGCAGCCAGGACTGGGTTTGTTGCCAGTATGGATTTTATTTCGTCGAGTCCGGCCGTGGCTGCGTCTGTCCATTTGAAGTGTTCGGTGCGCCGAAGGAGGTGGTAAAGGGGTAGGGCCTTCTCTCCTAAGCGGGAGATAAAGCAGCTTAGAGCCGCCACGCATCCGATTAACTTTTGTATTTATTTGAGGTCCTTTGGGATATCCAGTTGCGACAGAGCTCGGATCTTGGCTGGATTTGCTTCAATTCCTGTACCGGATACAATGAAGCCCAGGAGCTTTCCGGCTGGAACACCGAAAATGCATTTTTCCGGGTTGAGCTTGATGTCGCATGTTCGGAGGTTATCAAATGTGAGCCTCAAGTCGTCTACTAGAGATTCAACATGTCTTGTTTTGACGACCACATCATCTACATATGCCTCCACTGTTTTTGCCGATCTGGCTTGCCAGACATGTCTTAATCATGCGCTGATATGTTGCGCCGGCGTTTTTGAGCCCGAAGGGCATCGTGTTGAAGCAGAATGGCCCGTATGGTGTGATAAATGCCGTTGCGGCTTGGTCTGGTTCTGCCATCTTGATTTGATGGTAGCCAGAATATGCGTCGAGGAAACACAATGAATCGTGTCCTGTGGTAGCGTCGATAATTTGGTCGATGCAGGGGAGGGGGAAGGGATCCTTTGGGCAAGCCTTGTTAACGTCTTTGAAATCAACACACAGGCGCCAGGATTTGTCCTTCTTTGGTACCATCACCAGGCTTGCTAGCCAGTCCGGATGTTTTATATCTCTGATGAATCCGGCCTCCAATAGCTTTGCTGGCTCCTCTCCCATGGCCTGTCTCTTAGGTTCGGAAAAACACCGAAGAGCCTGTTTGACAGGTTTGAATCCTGTTTGGATATTTAAGCTGTGCTCGGCCAGCCTGCGTGGGATTCCTGGCATGTCTGAAGGGTGCCAGGCGAAAATGTCCCAGTTCTCTCGTAGGAACTCTCGCAATGCAGCATCGACATCAGCGTTTAACTGTGCCCCGATGGAAGCTGTTTTATTGGGGTCCATTGGATGGACTTGGAATTTGACTATTTCGTCCGCCGGTTTAAAGGAGCTGGACTTGGATCTTTTGTCGAGTACCACATCGTCCCTATTCACCGTAGAGCACAACGCAGTCAGCTCCTCAGCCGCTAGGGCTTCGGATAGTGCCTCAAGGGCCAGTGCGACTGTCTTGTTTTCAGCACGGAGTGCTATGTTAGGATCACTAGCGAGAGTGGTGATCCCGTTAGGCCCGGGCATCTTGAGTTTCATGTACCCGTAATGGGGTGTTGCTTGGAAGATTGTAAACGCTTCCCGCCCTAGCAGAGCGTGATAACCGCTGCTGAACGGAGCCACCTGGAACGTGACCTCTTCGGACCTGTAATTATCCGCGTGCCGAACACCACATCTAGTGTGATTTTTCCTGTACAGCGTGCTTCCCGACTAGGGATTATTCCTCTAAAGGTTGTGCTGCTTCGCTCAATGCGGTTCCAGTCTATTTCCATTTTTTGAAGAGTCTCCTCATAAATGAGGTTCAATCTGCTACCGCCGTCCATGAGTACCTTGGTAAGATGAAAGCCATCCACTATTGGACTGAGGACCAATGCGGCTGGTGCTCGGGCTGTTCGGAATTTAGGTTCATCACTGGCGTTAAAGGTAATAGCCGTGTCACTCCATGAGTTTATTGTTGCTACTTGGTAGACTTCGGCAAGGCTGCGAAGTGTCCTTTTTCGCATATTATTTGATGCGAAAGTCTCGAAGACTATTAATACCGTATTGGTGTCTCTGGGGTGGCTTTCTGTGGCCTCCAGAATTAGGAGATTTTCGCCATTTTTGGCCACCTGCCGGAGTATCCAACATGCTCTGAGGCTGTGAGTTGGTGTGGCGTCCTCTGTACCGTGAATTTTACAGGGTCCATTAAGCCACCCTTCCGGTACGGTTCCATGCCCTGTAGAGGGTTTTTGCTTTTTAGTGCTTGACCCGGGTGACTGGTGATGATGCACCCTTTTATTTCGGACTGGGTTTGTATTCAGGGCCGGATTGTCCCAAAATTTTATTTCGGTTTTCCAAGCGCTTTCCATCGCATAGTACTTTCGTACAATGGACGCCAAGTCAGCGAAGCGTGTAATATCACGGCGACTTATGGCGTTGAGTATTCCCTTGTCCGTGCAATTATTGCAGAAGATTGAGATTGCGTCTTCCTCGCGGCAGTCCCTTAGCCTGTTCTTAACCAGGAGGAATCTGGCCCAGTAATGATGTACTGTTTCATCGGGTTCTTGCCTGATTTTGGATAGATCGCTTATGCTGGGGTGGGTGGGTGGAATTAAATCCGAAGCCTCACCCCATCTAAGGCTCAGAGGCCGAGGAATTTCCGAACTCGACAATTTGGATTCCTGGATGTTGTCTAATGAATCCAGCCCATCGCCTGACTCTAAGTTCAGGTCTTGAGTGATATCCTCCCCTCCGCGGGTATCCGGCTTGGAGGGATCGAGGATCCGGACGTAGCGAGTCCTTAAGATAGATGAAGGGTCGCCGCACTGTCCCTCTACCACGGCAACATGATGGGTGACTTGGGGAGAGTTAATCTCTCTCAGATCGGTTTTAGGCCCAATCTGGTCGTAATCTGTAGCGACTCCCAGGGCGGCGAAGCGATCCAAGAGCTCGTTTATGGAGGAAAGCTCTATTGGATCTAACTGCTCAGCGAGTTCCGAGTTGACATGAAGATTGTTTTCGATGGCTCGAGAGGTCATCGTCGGCGCAGAAGCCGAACAGGCGGTCATAAGAAAGCCACCTAACCAGAGGGTTTGGCCGATAGCCAAAGCTCCCTTAGCAACGGTGCCGTCTTTAAAGACGGGGCGAGGCATCCTTCCTGATGGCGACGACACAGAGGAACTCTCAATGAAAGCACCAATGTCGGTGTCAAAACCGGCGGATCTCGGGTAGGGGGTCCTGAACTATGCGTCTAGGCCGGATGGTAACAAGAGACAAGGGACACGAAGTTTTACCCAGGTTCGGGCCCTCTCGATGGAGGTAAAACCCTACGTCCTGCTTGATTAATATTGACGATATGGGTAGTACAAGAGTAGATCTACCACGAGATCGAGGAGGCTAAACCCTAGAAGCTAGCCTATGGTATGATTGTTGATGTGTATGTTGTCCTATGGACTAAAACCCTCTGGTTTATATAGACACCGGATAGGGTTAAGGTTACATAGAGTCGGTTACAATGGTAGGAGATCTTCATATCTGTATCGCCAAGCTTGCCTTCCACGCCAAGGAAAGTCCCTTCCGGATGCGGGATGGAGTCTTCAATCTTGTATCTTCATAGTCCAGGAGTCCGGTTGAAGGTATAGTCCGGCTATCCGAACACCCCCTAATCCAGGACTCCCTCAGTGTCCCTCAGGATAAAGTGGTTCCCGAGTCATCTTACCTCCTCTAGTCATTACTCTAACAGCATGATCATTGATATTATTATTCATCTCATCTAACAACTCTCTTTGAGATTTAGCAACTTGTTCTAACTGAGTTTGAACCATAGAAGCATGCTTCCCCACACCTCTAACATCATTTGAGATTCTAAATAACAAGTCACTCAAGTGAGCAATCATATCAGAATTGTATTTCAATTGTTTCATAACATTTGCATTGAAATGATCTTGCTTTCTAATGTAATTCTCAAACTCATAAAGGCATTGGCTAGGGTGCATATTTTGAGGATTATCATTATCATTGAATTTCATTAGAGAATTTACCGCTACCACCTTAGGTGGCGGTGGTGTATCAAGCCCATGTATTTCTTCAATAGGAGGTAAATTTTTGACATCCTCGGCTTTAATACCTTTTTCTCTCATAAATTTCTTTGCCTCTTGCATATCTTTAGGACTGAGATATAAGATACCCCTCTTCTTCGGAGTGGGTTTAAGCGGTGGTTTAGGAAGAGTCCAATCATCATAATTTTTCAATATGTTATTTAATAATTCTTCAGCTTGCCCAATAGTTCATTCCCTGAAAACACAACCAGCACAACTATCTAGGAAATCCCTAGAAGCATCGGTTAGTCCATTACAGAAGATATCGAGTATTTCATTTTTCTTAAGAGGATGATCAGGCAAAGCATTCAGCAATTGGACAAGCCTCCCCAAGCTTGTGGGAGACTCTCTTCTTCTATTTGCACAAAGTTAAATATTTCATGTAAGGCAGCTTGTTTCTTATGAGCAGGGAATTATTTTTCAGAGAAGTAATAAATCATGTCTTGTGGACTACGCACACAACTAGGAGCATGAGTATTATAACAAGCATTAGCATCACCCTTTTATGAGAACGGAAATAATTTGAGAATATAATAGTAGCGAATTTTCTCATCATGAGCAAAAAGGGTGGCTATGTCATTCAACTTAGTAAGATGTTCCACAATAGTTTTAGATTCATAACCATGGAAAGGATCAAATTCAACCAAAGTAATCAACTCTGGGTCGACAGAGAATTCATACTCCTTATCGTCAACAAAAATAGGTGATGTAGCAAACTGAGGATCACATTTCATTTTAGCATTCAAAGTCTTTTCTTTATACTTGCATAATAATTTTTCTAGATCATCTCTATCCTTACAAGCAAGAATGCCTCTAGTTGCCTCCTCATTCATAACATATCCTCCCAGTACATTAGGCAATTCATATCTAGGGGGGCTAGTTCTAATAGGTGTTTAAAGATTTTTAGTTTCAAGCTCTTCATCAATTTCAACAATTTCAACATTCTCAAAAGCTTTAGTTCTAGCAAGTTGTTCATCAAGAAGTTCACCTAGTGGCACATTATCATCAAGCAAGGTACTAGCATCATCATTAATATCATTCATAGCAGAAGTAGCATCATTAATAACTTGCGATATACCAGGATTAATAACATGTGGTGGTGCTGCAAGTCTACTTATAACAGAAGGTGAATCAAGTGCGGAGCTAGATGGAAGTTCCTTACCTCCCCTCATCTTAGAGGGAAAAATCTTAGTCTTAGCATCCTTCAGATTCTTCATAGCGATAATTTGATAATAATCCCAAGTGACTCAACAAATATAGCTATGCTCCCTGGCAACGGCGCCAGAAAAAGGTAGAGTATTCGGGGTAGAGTATAGGGGACCGCAACAGTTTCCGGGGGTAGAGTATTCAACCCAAATTTATATATTCAACACAAGGGGTGTAACACCCGGGTAATTAAGCTACAGTAAACCTTTGTTAATGATGGCAGGTCATCATGATTAAAATTTTGCTAAACCTCACGTGTTTCAAACTTAGTTCAAATACAAATTCAAATAACAAGTCAAATTATAATTTCATAAAATAGTGATTTAAAAATGTTTAAAGGGTTATAAATATTCACTAACTAATTAGAAAATAGCATCCAACATTATATAAAATGTTTAATTGCTCTAAAACAATTGAAAGAGTGACCAAAACAGCCTCATTAATCCATTTTCATTTATGCACAATTCAAATGCTCATCAAACCTTTTTTTGGCAGTTCCTAAAATGGCCATGCTAATTTAGGACAAGTCTCATACTTAACTAAAAGTCATTTGCTTTTTTAAATAAAATAAAAAAACAAAAAAGGAAAAGAAAAATGGAAAATGAAACAACTACTACTGTGCACTAAGCCTACTACTGTGCACTAGGCCTGCTAGCTACACGGGAGGCCCAACCCAACTTCCCCCTCTCCTTCATCTATTCACAGAGGGGAGGTGGACGCCAGGCAGCCGCCCGTAGACACGATGGCCACGTGCCGGCCATCCGCCGCGCCCCCCCATCGACCTACAAGGCACCCTAGCCCGCCTTCTCGTTCCCCACACACGCGTCGTTTCCTCTCTGCTCACCTTGCCGAGCGCCTCCATGGCCGCATCATCAACGTGCCCACGGCCACCGGCCATCGTCCGCCACACCGACGGGTCTAGGAGGTCCACCATGGACGAGTTCGTCGCTTGCTCCCTCGAGACCAAGCCGGAGAGCCCCGCAGCACCACCATCGCCTTGTTTCGCACCACCTCGGCCACCGTCGATCCACGGCGGACCCCACCACTCCGTGCCACCCCGGCCTCCCCAAGTCTTCTGCAAGCATCTCTGTGAGCCCTGCGTACTTTCCCTGTCCTCCATAGCTCGAACTCTCACCGTAGCCACCTCCCTTGCTCGACTCAGGCGCTGCAGTCCGCCATGGCCTATTCGTCGCTAGCGCCCGAGCTCCTCTGCTCCGACCGAGCGCTCCAGCATGCTCCGGGTGAGCTGTAGGTCCGGTTTAGCTTGTTAGGTAGCCATTAGCATTGCGTTTGGCGGTTTTTCAGTTGAACCAAGCTCCATCGCTGGTGTATCCTCCCGTGGTCACGCCTAGAGCCCTGCTCCCGCGCGCGCCAGCGCGAGCCCCTTGCCCTCTGTCCGCTCCCACCTCTGGCCGCCGCACCCTCCCACGCGCCCGCCGTTGGCTCTGGCCGAGGCCCCATCCGTTGCCTGCTGCTGCTCTTCCTGCTGCTCGCACAGTTGCGCGCGCCTCACCTCCGTGTGCCCCGCTCACCAGGGCCGCCCCCAGCTACCACTAGCCCTGCCCGCACGCGCTCTCCCACGCACGCGCGCCTGCCCGCGCGTGGCCGCGCCGTCGCCGCTCGCGCCCCGTTCCCCGTGCTGATCTGCTCAGCTCGGCGCCGCAGCTTTGCTCCGCCCGTGTCGCCGCCGCCCGTGTAGCCCTGCCGCCGTCGCCGCGCCCAACCCCACCGGCTCCGCTCCGTCCCGCGACCCCGTTCGCCACAGTTCGAGCCATCGTCGTGGCCGCGTCAGCCACTGCCTGGCCACCGGTGCCGTGTGCCCACACAAGCCGAGCCGGTCCCCTATTGGATTAGTGGGGATAACACCCAGATTAGATTAAGTGCTAACCCCCCTTGTGAGTATGACTAGTGGGCCCGTCCCCTGTTAGAACAAAAAAAGAATTTCAAAATAACTAAATATAATTAATAATTAATTAGTTAATTTAATAATTAATTAAGTTAATCAATATTGCTTAGCTAACTAATTAACTACCTCACTAGTTTAATCAGTCAATGACAAGCAGGCCCCACCCTCCTGTTGACCAGTCAAAGTTGGACTGGTCAGCTGGGTCCATTGGCCCACATGTCAGCCTTTGTGAACATTATGTGTACACAGGGCTGGGTACCCATAGCATTTTTTCTATTAATTTTGAAATACAAATAATTTAGGAAAATGGACTAAATCTTTAAAAATTAATATAAAATAATTCGTAATTCGGATGAAAATACTTTATACATGAAAATTGCTCACGACAACGAGACGAATCCGAATACGCAACCCGTTCATCCGCCAGACGTCCCTAGCATAGCGAACACACAACTTTCGCCCTCTGGTTCATATGTCCGAAAACGCGAAACACCGGGGATACTTTCCCGGATGTTTCCCCCCTTCGCCGGTATCATCTACTACCGCGTTAGGGCACAACTAACAATGCTCATTGTCATGCCATGCATCGTCATGGATATGTTTGCATTATATTTATTGTTTCTTCCCCCTCTTCTCTTGCTAGACATCGAGACCGATGTTGTTGCTACCCAGTACGACTACGGTGTTGACGACCCCTCCTTCTTGCCAGAGCAACTAGGCAAGCCCCCCCTTGATCACCAGATATCGCCTATTCTTCTCTCTACTGCTTGCATTAGAGTAGTGTAGCATGTTACTGCTTTCGATTAATCCTATTCTATTGCATAGCCTGTCATTGTTGCTACAGTTGTTGATACCTTACCTGCAATCCTAAATGCTTAGTATAGGATGCTAGTTTATCATCAGTGGCTCTACATTCTTGTCCGTCTGCCATGCTATACTATCGGGCTGTGATCACTTGGGAGGTGATCACGGGTATATACTTATATATACATAATATGTGATACTTGTGGTGACTATAGTCGGGTCGGCTCGTAGAGTACCCGCAAGTGATTCCGATGTGGGGGCTGAAGGGACAGGTGGTTCCGTCCAGGTAGTGGTTGGCCTGGGTTCCTGACGGCCCCCTACTGATACTTTGTGGCAAAGCGACATGGCAGGTTGAGACCACTTAGGAGAGAGGTGGGCTTGGCCCTGGTCAGCGTCCGCGGTTACTTCAAAATAACATGCTGAACGAGATCTTGGTATTTGATCTGAGTCTGGCCACCGGCCTATACGCACTAACCAACTACGTGGGAACAGTTATGGGCACTCGACGTCGTGGTATCAGCTGAAGCCTTCTTGACGTTAGCGACTAAGCGGCGCACGCCGGATTGGACTGGAACGCCTGCTCTTGTATTAGGGAGGCTAGGTCTGCTTCCGGCTGCCCTCGCAACATGTAGGTGTGCAATGGGGGATCGGCCCAGACCCCTGCGCCATAGGATTTAGACTGGCATGCTGACCTCTCTATTGTGCCTAGGTAGGGTTGCGACGTGTTGGTCTTCCGAGGCCGGGGATGACTCAGGAAAGTGTGTCCGACCAAAGGGGATCGAGCATGTTGGGAAATGTGGTGCACCCCTGCAGGGAAGTTTATCTATTCAAATAGCCGTGTGCCTCGGTAAAACGACGACCCAGAGTTGTACCTTGACCTTATGACAACTAGAACCGGATACTTAATAAAACGCACCCTTTCAAGTGCCAGATACAACCCGGTGATCGCTCTCTCACATGGCGACGAGGAGAGGATTGCCGGGTAGGATTATGCTATACGATGATACTTGGTGAACTTACCATCTGCTCTCTTCTACATGCTGCAAGATGGAGGCTGCCAGAAGCGTAGTCTTCGATAGGACTAGCTATCCCTCTCTTATTCTGGCATTCTGCAGTCAAACCCACAGATATTACCCATTTCATTGATACCAATGCATATGTAGTGTAGATCCTTGCTTGCGAGTACTTTGGGTGAGTACTCACGGTTGCTTTCCTACTTCTTTTTCCCCTTTTCCCGGTACTACGATCATATGATGGAGTACATGAGCCAGAGGATCCCGAGGATGGTTCTACGCAGAGTTCGACTTTGAGGAGTAGTTAGGAGGTCCCAGGCAGGAGGCCTTGCCTTTTTGATCGTTGCTACTTTTGTGCTAGCCTTCTTAAGGCAAACTTGTTTAACATATGTCTGTACTCAGGTATTGTTGCTTCCGTTGACTCTTGTGTAATCGAGTTTATGTATTCGAGCCCTCGAGGCCCCTGGCTTGTAATATAAAGCTTGTATTATTTTAATTTGTGTCTAGAGTTGTGTTGTGATATCTTCCTGTGAGTCCTTGATCTTGATCGTACACATTTGCGTGTTTGATTAGTGTACAGTCAAATTGGGGGCGTCACAAGTTGGTATCAGAGCCGACTGCCTGTAGGAATCCACCTTCCAAACTCCTTGGCCGATATTGAGTCTAGTCAGTGCAAAACTTTTACTAACATGGCTATGCGGCTTATGGGCCCATGTCGCCATTAGGTGGTATTACGATCTTTTATTCCTTGATCGTTACTCTGGGAATCTGATCTCTCTTCTATTCGGGTTAAATGATTTTGCTAACTCTAACTCTAGGTTCTCATAATTACTTCCTCCCGGAGAGCCCCTCACTCCAAATGATTACTTGGTGCACTAGAAGATTCCGAGGATACTCTGTGATGTTCTTCTAAGACTTGTGCCCGTTGCTTTTTCAATTCCCTACCATCGAAATGTCCCTATGGATAAATACATACATTTGTCGTTCTTACTTTTATTCTCAGTTGATCTTTTTATTACAAGATACCCCGAAATTCTCTCTATTGATACGAGAATACCTTGTGCCTACTGCCTTGTAGTTCTTTACCACATGAGTACCCCTGCAAATAATTACTCGCACTTATCGAGTATTCATCCATCCCCAGTTGTTCATATGTTTCATATGATACTTTGAAATACTATCTGATCTTTCGAGAATCCTCTTTAAAACTATTGCTCTGCATATGCTTGTCTGCTTGCATTATGGATGCTTCCCATAGGTCTAGCAACATTCATTAGTCTCCTTTGACACCGTCATTTTGATCCTATTGATTCAACATGAGTGCGAATGCACGCAATCATCGGTTGATCCTTTTAAAATTATCTTTTCGGCTGAGATGTCAGTTTGAACATGAGCTGGTTATCGACGAATCAAATTGTCATCGATTGTACCCCTAAGCCTATTCAACTTATTCATTCTTAATCAGACCGTTGGCTTTTGATACCTTGATTTGGAAATGATAATCATTTTGCATTTGAGCTTTGAATCAGTCAGTTGTTTCTATAATCTGATGCCCTTTCGTTCCTTCTTCCTCTGATAGAGTACCGATACTCGCATCAGCTCCGTTGTAGACCACAAGACCCCCTTGTTGGATTTTTATCCGATAGTGTCCTTCCTATTCAATAACCTTGTGAGCATTTCCATGGGTATATAATGCATTTGGTAATTTGTATCCTCTGATTTGATAACCATACTGTACTTCCGAGCTTCTATTATTTACTCTGAAGTTTGTGGTATATGTTCCTAAGATGCCCCCATGGGTTGAGCCAGCGCCTTCCCTAATCTGTGTGAACCCGAAAGATTTCACGGGTCATACTTATCTGGTATTGCACCAGGTAAAACTTTCAACAAGTAATGTCATTTTCTAAATACGAGAGGTGAATGGAAGGTTATGCATTAAGGAAGTGGGAGTCGACCTTGAACCTTTGTGTTCATGCCCATGGACGCGATGTAGATCCTATCCTGGAAGCTTCTTGTAATAATAACTATTTCCTTGATATAATATCCTTTGGTATCGGTGAATGGATCCTTTGCAATGATGGTTCCGACCATATGTTCTTCTTTGATCCCATTTCTCGGGCAAGTTTGAGCACTTGTCTTCTGTGGATCAATACACCAGTCCAACCTTTACTTTGATCTACCGTCGAGTATTACACCCTAGCATCTCGAGAATATCATGGATCAGCATAAATTCTTATGGGTTTTTCACCAACTGTTATTTCTCACTGGATCCAATTGTTCCTAGGTTCTAGGTTGTCGTCAACCGAGAACACCGAATGGTGAATTAAGCCGACACTCCGATTTAATAACTCTAAATAATTTTTCGTTGCTTACGAGTTTAATAATCCTTCAAGTCATTCCTAGCATGATCGGCTATATCATTATTGTGCTAATTTTAATTGTGCTACCCGGTCCTCCTTTCTGGAGCACAATTGTCGACGATGAGCTAAGCTTACGTCGATCTTCCTTGTCATATATTATTGCCTTGAACAACAATACTTGATTCCGAGTTTGTGTCGTATCCGTGGTTCCAGTGGTCTTTTGCTTCACCATTCCTTTTGCTTAATGTTGTCGTTATTTGAAGGAAGCCTCACGGAATCTCTCGACAAATGTGTCGTGATCTTCAACATTCTAAGCTCTTCCAAAATATCTATCGAATTCTTGATGAGAAATACCATCCTTTCCCCTCGATGGACTGCGTTATATCGGCAACGTTAATGCCCTCCCTCCAACACAAACTTGCTCATGTTTTGTGTACTACCTTGAGTTCCTTTCTATCTAGCTTGTGTTATGTTCTACCTTGGAGTATTACCATCTTTTATGTCAAGGATGTCATGGGAATCTCACCACCTCTTGAATTCTTTATATAAGTGATACTTATCACCATCACCATTCTTTTCTTGGTCCCCGTGTATTTCTAACTGGAATACCGACAAATGTACTGTGATGTGTAATTTCAAAACTTCTAGCAACCCTATTGCTTGAGGTTATTGGTTGATACCTTGATTCTTAGTCTATTGGTTATTGAATCACCATTCTAACATCGACCGTGGTATTTAGTCCATCATTCCAGGTGCACATTTCGATCAATGTTTACTCGTGGATGGTCTCCTCGAACATACTTTGTTATCTACTTCAGTATGTCCAATATTATCTCCTCGTTCACATGATTGTGGAAATCCATCTTTTTAGAAACCTTGATGAATTGTCGCTGAGTCCATCAGCCATCTCCTCATCCTCTCCTTGGCTTAATGATGAACTCTTGTTTTCGGAACTCGCTTCCATAGTTCATTTCCCGAGAATCTTGCAACTCCATCTCGTCAAATTGTGTTGCACCCCTTCCTTCTTAGGCATCATGAGTCTGAGGTATCCTGACACCAATCAGAACTGAATCTCGGTCAGATATGATGGTTGGGAAAGTTTCCAAATGCCATAACATTGGACTTTGTATAGCCCAGTAAGGTGATGTCATGCCTACCGCACCGGGCCAGAGGACCTGTTGTTATAGTTTCCTTTTTAGTAAGGTTAACCATTCTTCCATGAGGAAATTGTAAGACTTATTCTATAAGTTGTTCCTGATGAATCCTTTGTGTATCCAAGTTTGACTTTTGCTTGAAGACCATGTCAATACTATCTCGAAGCATGTCTGTGCTACTCCGATCATGGATATCATGCTCTACGTTATATACTGTCATGGAGCACAATGCTAAATTCTCTTTATCAATTATCCAAACACCGTTGTATGGGTAATGTCATGAAATTTCTTCCCCATTTACTAAAGGGTTTTATATGTTATATCCTATCATGGATATCATGCTCTACTTGTCCTTGGGAAGGATATACCCCTAAAATATGTGTTTAAACACATTTCCCTTTCCATTGTTCTGTTTAATCTGATGATCACCTTTTCCTTTCCATTGTTTTTAAACTTTATTGTGAACTATATGATCCAAGTAGTAATATTCTTCTTCTTATGCAAACACCTTGGTGTACAACCGTGTTAGTAAGACCGTGCTACTATTGTTGATGACATTCCAGTAGCCACCGATGGATTAGAACCTTGCCTATTGGCCCGCCTCGTTCTACGAGCAGGAAAATGGTTCTCTTCGTCCCTCGCCCTTGGTACCAACGTTGTTGCCAACATAACTGACAGGCTATCCTCTGACATACCTTACTATATTGAACATGCAAATGTTAGCGCCTTCCTGCTTTTAACCCACATGGTGGGCCCATAACCCATAGTTCCACATGATTGAAACCTGACTTTTATGTATACCCCTGTTGCCAAAGATATTCCTCGCATTTGGCTTCGTAAGTAATTCACGAGCCACCTTCCTTGAGATGATCTATTCTAGTTTTAGTTGCAATACATATTCCGTTGCTCTGAACCCCTCTCACACTCTATCTCAGGCATCGAACGTTTGCCTACCCGCTTGAAAATTCTCGTGCCTGTTATTATTTCTCTCGATGCATTTTCTGCATTCCAACTCGAGAGATACTCATATGTTCATTCATGGGTTAACCCCGATTGAATACCCTCTTAGCATTCTATCGCATCCCTCTTACCATTCTATCATTGTTGAGCTTCCCTTAGCTATTCGTAAGTACGATGAAGACCCCAAAGAAAGGATGCCGACTTCATCATGATGATCGAAGTAGAGAAATGAAGACATCAACGTAATGGATCGACCTCTTCAATAAGAGAAACCAAGATCTAGAAGAATCGTTAGAATTTCGTAACTAATTCTTTCCCCCTTACTCTACCACTTAAATCTCGGGACGAGATTTCTTGTAGTGGAGGAGATTTGTGACGCCCGGGTAATTAAGCTACAGTAAACCTTTGTTAGTGATGGCAGGTCATCATAATTAAAATTTTGCTAAACCTCACGTGTTTTAAACTTAGTTCAAATACAATTTCAAATAACAAGTCAAATTATAATTTCATAAAATTGTTATTTAAAAATGTTCAAAGGGTTACAAATATTCACTAACTAATTAGCAAATAGCATCCAACATTATAGAAAATGTTTAATTGCCCTAAAACAATTAAAAGACTGACCAAAACAGCCTCATTAATCCATTTTCATTTATGCACAATTCAAATGCTCATCAAACCTTTTTTGGCAGTTCCTAAAATGGCCATGCTAATTTAGGACAAGTCTCATACTTAACTAAAAGTCATTTGCTTTTGTAAATAAAAATAAAACAGAAACAAAAAAGAAAAAGAAATTTAGAAAATGAAACAACTACTACTGTGCACTAAGCCTACTACTACGCACTAGGCCTGCTAGCTACATGGGAGGCCCAGCCCAACTTCCCCCTCTCCTTCCTCCTCTGTTAACAGAGGGGAGGTGGACATCGGGTAGCCGCCCGTGGCCGCGATGGCCACGTGCCGACCATCCGTCGCGCCCCCCATCGACCTACAAGGCGTCGCACCGCACCCCGAAACCCTAGCCCGCCATCTTGTTCCCCACACACACGTCGTTTCCTCTCTGCTCACCTTGCCGAGCACCTCCATGGCCCCGTCATCAACGTGCATGCGGTCACCGGCCATCGCCCACCACACCAACGGGTCCAGGAGGTCCACCGTGGACGAGTTCGTCGCTTGCGCCCTCGAGACCAAGCTGTAGAGCCCCGCAGCACCGCCATGGCCTTGTTCCGCATCGCCTCGGCCGCCGTCGATCCACGGCAGACCCCACCGCTCCGCGCCACCCCGGCCTCCCCAAGTCTTCTGCGATCATCGCTGTGAGCCCCATTAATCCATTTTCATTTATGCACAATTGAAATGCTCATCAAACCTTTTTTGGCAGTTCCTAAAATGGCCATGCTAATTTAGGACAAGTCTCATTAATCCATTTGAATTAAAAGAGTAGTCCGCCTCCCTTGCTCGACCCACGTACTTTCCCCTCTCCTCCATAGTTCAAACTTGCACCGTAGCCACCTCCCTTGCTCGACACCGGCGTTGCAGTCCGCCATGGCCTATTCGTCGCTAGCACCCGAGCTCCTCTGCTCCGACCGAGCGCTCCAGCATGCTCCGGGTGAGCTGTAGGTCCGATTTAGCATGTTAGGTAGCCGTCCGCGTTGCGTTTGGCGGTTTTTCATTTGAACCAAGCTCCGCCGCCGCCGTATCCTCCAGCGGTCGCTCTTGGAGCCCTGCTCCCGCACACGCCAGCGCGAGCCCCTTGCCCTCTATCCGCTCCCGCCGCTGGCCGCCGCACCCTCCCACACGCCCGCCGTTGGCTCTGGCCGAGGCCCCGTCCGCTGCCTCCTGCTGCTCTTCCCGCTGCTCGCACAACCGCGCGTGCCTTGCCTCCGTGTGCCCCGCTCACCAGGGTCGCCCGCAGCTACCACTGGCCCTGCCCGCACGTGCTCTCCCATGCACGCCTGCCTGCCCGCACGTGGCCGCGTCGTCGCCACTCGCGCCCCGTTCCCCCTGCTGCTCTGCTTAGCTCGGCGCCGAAGCTCTGCTTCGCCCGTGCCGCCGTCGCTCGTGCAGCCCTGCCGCTGTCGCCGCGCCCAACCCCGCCGGCTCTGCTTTGTCTCACGACCCCGTTCACCGCAGCTCGGGCCACCACCGTGGCCGCGTCGGCCGCTGCCTGGCCGCCGTCGCCGCGTGCCCGCACAAGCCCGGCCGGCCCCCTATTGGATTAGACAAGCAGGCCCCACCCTCCTGTTGATCAGTCAAAGTTTCACTGGTCAAATGGGTCCACTGGCCCAAATGTCAGCCTTTGTGTACATTATGTGTACACAGGGCTGGGTGCCCATAGCATTTTTTTCTATTAATTTTGAAATACAAATAATTTGGGAAAATGAATTAAATCTTTAAAAATTAATATAAAATAATTTGTAACTCGGATGAAAATACTTTATACATGAAAGTTGCTCATGACGAGGAGACAAATCCGAATACGCGGCTCGTACGTCCGCCACACGTCCCTAGCATAGCGAACACGCAACTTCCTCCCTCTAGTTCATCTGTCCGAAAACGCGAAACACCGGTGATACTTTCCCGGATGTTTCCCCCCTTCGCCGGTATCATCTACTACCACGTTAGGGCATACCTAACAACGCTCATTGTCATGTCATGCATCGTCATGCATATGTTTGAATTATATTTCTTGTTTCTTCCCCCTCTTGTCTCGCTAGACACCGAGACCGACGCCGCTGCTACCCAGTACGACTATGGTGTTGACGACCCCTCCTTGCCAGAGCAACCAGGAAAGCCCCCCCCCCTTGATCACCAGATATCGCTTATTCTTCTCTCTACTTCTTGCATTAGAGTAGTGTAGCATGTTACTGCTTTCGGTTAATCCTATTCTATTGCATAGCATGTCATTATTACTACAGTTGTTGATACCTTACCTACAATCCTAAATGCTTAGTATAGGATGCTAGTTTATCATTAGTGGCCCTACATTCTTGTCCATCTGCCATGCATACTATCGGGTCGTGATCACTTGAGAGGTGATCACGGGTATATACTTATATACATAATATGTGATACCTGTGGTGACTATAGTCGGGTCGGCTTGTAGAGTACCCGCAAGTGATTCCGATGTGGGGGCTGAAGGGACAGGTGGTTCCATCCAGGTAGTGGTGGGCCTGGGTTCCCGACGGCCCCTGACTGATACTTTGTGGCGGAGCGACAGGGCAGGTTGAGACCACCTAGGAGAGAGGTGGGCCTGGCCCTGGTCAGCGTCCGCGGTTACTTCAAAATAACACGCTTAACGAGATCTTGGTATTTGATCTGAGTCTGGCCACCGGCCTATACGCACTAACCAACTACACGGAAACAGTTATGGGCACTCGACGTCGTGGTATCAGTCCAAGCCTTCTTGACGTCAGCGACTGAGCAGCGCACGCCGGATTGGACTGGAACACCTGCTCTTGTATTAGGGAGGCTAGGTCTACTTCCAGCCGCCCTCGCAACGTGCAGGTGTGCAATGGGTGATGGGCCCAGACCCCTGCGCCATAGGATTTAGACCGGCGTGCTGACCTCTCTATTGTGCCTAGGTAGGGCTCCGACGTGTTGATCTTTCGAGGCCGGGCATGACTCAGGAAAGTGTGTCCAACCAAAGGGGATCGAGCATGTTGGAAAATGTGGTTGCCGGTAATGAGATTGAACTAGGTGATACCGACGATCGAATCTCGAGCAAGTAACATACAGATGACAAAGGGAACAACATATTTTGTTATGCGGTTTGACCGATAAAGATCTTCATAGAATATGTAGGAACCAATATGAGCATCCAGGTTCAGCTATTGGTTATTGACCCGAGATGAGTCTCGGTCATGTCTACATAGTTCTCTAACCCGTAGGGTCCGCACGCTTAACGTTCGGTGACGATCGATATTATGAGTTTATGTGTTTTGATGTACCGAAGGTTGTTCGGAGTTCCGAATATGATCACGGGCATGACGAGGAGTCTCGAAATGGTCGAGACATAAAGATCTATATATTGGATGACTATGTTTGGACATTGAAATGGTTCCGGGTGAGTTCGGGCATTTACCGGAGTACCGGAAGGTTACCGGAACCCTCCGGGAAGTATATGGGCCTTATTGGGCCATAGTGGGGGAGAGGAGAAGGAAGCCTAGGAGGGGGCACCCCCCCAAGCCCAATCTGAATTGGGTGCCCCCCCTTTCCTTCCTCCTTCCTCCCCCTTCCTTCCTCTCCTAGTCTAACTAGGGAAGGGGGGCATCCTACTCCCGATGGGAGTAGGACTCCTCCAGGCGCTCCATAGAGGGCCGGCCCTCCCCCTCCTCCACTCATTTATATACGGGGCCGGGGGGCACCCCATAGACACACAAGTTGACAATTTTCTTTGTCGTGTGCGGTGCCCCCCTCCACCATAATCCACCTCGGTCATATCATAGCGGTGCTTAGGCGAAGCCCTGTTCCAGTAGCTTCATCATCACCGTCATCACACCGTCGTGCTGACGAAACTCTCCCTCGACACTCAGCTAGATCTAGAGTTCGCGGGATGTCACCGAGCTGAACATGTGCAGATCGCGGAGGTGTCATACCTTCGGTGCTAGGATCGGTCAGATGGTGAAGATGTTCGACTACATCAACCATGTTGTCATAACGCTTCCGCTTACGGTCTATAAGGGTACGTGCACACCACTCCTCCCCTCTCTTTGCTATGCATCACCATGATAGATCTTGCGTGTGCGTAGGAATTTTTTTGAAATTACTGCGTTCCCCAATAGTGGCATCCGAGCCAGGTCTATGCGTAGATGTTATATGCACGAGTAGAACACAAGGGAGTTGTGGGCGTGGGTATATACATATTGCTTGCCGTCACTAGTTGATTCTTGATTCAGCAGTATTGTTGGATGAAATGGCTCAGACCGACATTACGCATACGCTTATGCGAGACTGGTTCTACTGACGTGCTTCGTACACAGGCAGCTGGTGGGTGTCAGTTTCTCCAACTTTAGATGAAACGGATTCAATGAACAGTGTTCTTTCTGAAGATCAAAAAGCACTCACTATACCGCGTTGCGGTTTTTGATGCGTAGGTAAGAACGGTTCTTGCTCAACCCATAGTAGCCACGTAAAACTTGCAACAACAAAGTAGAGGACGTCTAACTTGTTTTTGCAGGGCATGTTGTGATGTGATATGGTCAAGACATGATGCTAAATTTTATTGTATGGGATGATCATGTTTTGTAACGAAGTTGTCGGCAGCTGGCAGGAGCCATATGGTTGTCGCTTTATTGTATGAAATGCAATCATCGTGTAATTGCTTCACTTTATCACTAAGCGGTAGCAATAGTCGGTGAGACGACAATGATGCTTCGATGGAGATCAAGGTGTCAAGCCGGTGATGATGGTAATCATGACGGTGCTTTGGAGATGGAGATAAAAGGCACAAGATGATGATGGCCATATCATATCACTTATATTGATTGCATGTGATGTTTATCCTTTATGCATCTTATTTTGCTTAGTTCGACGGTAGCATTATAAGATGATCTCTTACTAAATTTCAAGGTATAAGTGTTCTCCCTGAGTATGCACCGTTGCTACAGTTCGTCATGCCGAGACACCACGTGATGATCAGGTGTGATAAGCTCTACATTCACATACAACGGGTGGAAGCCAGTTTTGCACACACAGAATACTCGGGTTAAACTTGACGAGCCTAGCATATGCAGATATGGCCTCGGAACACTGAGACCGAAAGGTCGAGCGTGAATCATATAGTAGATATGATCAACATAGTGATGTTCACCATTGAAAACTACTCCATCTCACGTGATGATCGGACATCGTTTAGTTGATATGGATAATGTGATCACTTAGATGATTAGAGGGATGTCTATCTAAGTGGGAGTTTTTAAGTAATTTGATTAATTGAACTTTAATTTATCATGAACTTAGTACCTGATAGTATTTTCCATGTCTATGTTGTTGTAGATAGATGGCCCGTGTTGTTGTTCCGTTGAATTTTAATGTGTTCCTAGAGAAAGCTAAGTTGAAAGATGATGGTAGCAACTACACGGACTGGGTCCGTAACTTGAGGATTATCCTCATTGCTACACAGAAGAATTACGTCCTGGAAGCACCGCTAGGTGATAAACCCGCTGCGGGAGCAACGCCAGATGTTGTGAACACCTGGCAGAGCAAAGCTGATGACTACTCGATAGTTCAGTATGCCATGCTTTACGGCTTAGAACCGGGACTTCAATGACATTTTGAACATCATAGATCATATGAGATGTTCCAAGAGTTGAAGTTATATTTCAAGAAAATGCCCGAATTGAGAGATATGAAGTCTCCAATAAGTTCTACAGCTGCAAAATGGAGGAGAATAGTTCTGTCAGTGAACATATACTCAGAATGTCTGGGTACCACAACCACTTGACTCAGCTGGGAGTTAATCTTCCTGATGATAGTGTCATTGACAAAGTTCTTCAATCACTGCCACCAAGCTACAACAGCTTCGTGATGAACTATAATATGCAAGGGATGGATAAGACGATTCCCAAGCTCTTTGCAATGCTAAAGATTGCGGAGGTAGAAATCAAGAAGGAGCATCAAGTGTTGATGGTCAACACGACCACCAGTTTCAAGAAAAAGGGTAAAGGGAAGAAGGGAAACTTCAAGAAGAACAGCAAGCAAGTTGCTGCTCAAGTGAAGAAGCCCAAGTCTGGACCTAAGCCTAAGACTGAGTGCTTCTACTACAAAGGGACTTGTCACTAGAAGCGGAACTGCCCCAAGTATTTGGCAGAGAAGAAGGATGGCAAAGTGAAAGGTATATTTGATATACATGTTATTGATGTGTACCTTACTAATGCTCGCAGTAGCGCCTGGGTATTTGATACTGGTTCTGTTGCTAATATTTGCAACTCGAAATAGGGGCTACAGATTAAGCGAAGATTGGCTAAGGATGAGGTGATGATGCGTGTGGGAAATGGTTCCAAAGTAGATGTGATCGCCGTCGGCACGCTACCTCTACATCTACCTTCGGGATTAGTTTTAGACCTAAATAATTGTTATTTGGTGCCAGCGTTGAGCATGAACATTATTTCTGGATCTTGTTTGATGTGAGATGGTTATTCATTTAAATCAAAGAATAATGGTTGTTCTATTTATATGAATACTATCTTTTATGGTCATGCACCCTTGATGAGTGGTCTGTTTTTACTAAATCTTGATAGTAGTGATACACATATTCATAGTATTGAAGCCAAAAGATATAAGTTTAATAATGATAGTGCTACTTATTTTGTGGCACTATCGTTTAGGTCATATTGGTGTAAAGCGCATGAAGAAACTCCATGTTGATGGGCTTTTGGAATCACTTGATTATGAATCACGTGATGCTTGCGAACCATGCCTCATGGGGAAGATGACTAAGACTCCATTCTTCGGAACAACGGAGCGAGCAATAGACTTGTTGGAAATAATACATACTGATGTATGTGGTCCAATGAGTGTTGATGCTCGCGGCGGATATCGTTATTTTCTTACCTTCACAGATGATTTGAGAAGATATGGGTATATCTACTTGATGAAACATAGGTCTGAAACATTTGAAAAGTTCAAAGAATTTCAGAGTGAAGTGGAAAATCATCGTAATAAGAAAATTAAGTTTCTACGATCTGATCATGGAGGTGAATATTTGAGTTAGGAGTTTGGTCTTCATTTGAAACAATGCAGAATAGTTTCGCAACTCATGCCACCTGGAACACCACAATGTAGTGGTGTGTCCGAACGTCGTAACCGCACTTTATTAGATATGGTGTTATGATGTCTCTCACTGATTTACCGCTGTCGTTTTGGGGTTATGCTTTAGAGACAACTGCATTCACGTTAAATAGGGCACCATCAAAATCTGTTGAGACAACACCTTATGAACTGTGGTTTGGCAAAAAAAAACCAAGTTCTCATCTCTTAAATTTTGGGGTTGCGGTGCTTATGTGAAAAAGCTTCAACCTGATAAGCTCGAACCCAAATCGGAGAAATGTGTCTTCATAGGATACCCAAAGAAGACTGTTGGGTATACCTTCTATCACAGATCTGAAGGCAAGATATTCATTGCTAAGAATGGATCCTTTCTAGAGAAGGAGTTTCTCTCGAAAGAAGTAAGTGGGAGGAAAGTAGAACTTGACGAGGTAATTGTACCTACTCCCTTATTGGAAAGTAGTTCATCACTGAAATCAGTTCCAGTGATTCCTACACCAGTAAGTGAGGAAGCTAATGATGATGATCATGAAACTTCTGATCAAGTTACTAACGAACCTCGTAGGTCAACCAGAGTAAGATCCACACCAGAGTTGTACGGTAATCTTGTTCTGGAGGTCATGTTACTTGACCACGACGAACCTATGAACTATGAGGAAGTGATGATGAGCCCAGATTCCGCAAAATGGCTTGAGGCCATGAAATCTGAGATGGGATCCATGTATGAGAACAAAGTGTGAACTTTTGTTGACTTGCCCGATGATCGACAGGCCATAGAGAATAAATGGATCTTCAAGAAGAAGACTGATGCTAATGGTAATGTTACTGTCTACAAAGCTCGACTTGTTGCAAAAGGTTTTTGGCAAGTTCAAGAAGTTGACTACGATGAGACTTTCTCACCCGTAGCGATGCTTAAGTCTATCCGAATCATGTTAGCAATTGCCGCATTTTATGATTATGAATTTGGCAAACGGATGTCAAAACTGCACTCCTTAATGAATATCTTAAAGAGGAGTTGTATATGATGCAACCAGAAGGTTTTGTCGATCCAAAAGGTGCTAACAAAGTGTGCAAGCTCCAGCGATCCATTTATGGACTGGTGCAAGCCTCTCAGAGTTGGAATATACGCTTTGGTAGTGTGATCAAAGCATATGGTTTTATACAGACTTTTGGAGAAGCTTGTATTTACAAGAAAGTGAGTGGGAGCTCTGTAGCATTTCTGATATTATATGTGGATGACATATTGCTGATCTGAAATAGCATAAAAGGATACTTGCACTGAATTTTTGAATAGCATAAAAGGATACTTGAATAAGAATTTTTCAATGAAAGACCTCGGTGAAGCTGCTTATATATTGGGCATCAAGATCTATAGAGATAGATCAAGACGCTTAATTGGACTTCCACAAAGCACATACCTTGATAAAGTTTTGAAGAAGTTCAAAATAGATCAAGCAAAGAAAGGGTTCTTGCCTGTGCTACAAGGTGTGAAGTTGAGTCAGACTCAATGCCCGACCACTGCAGAAGATAGAGAGAAAATGAAAGTCATTCCCTATGCTTCAGCCATAGGTTCTATCATGTATGCAATGTTGTGTACCGGACCTGATGTGTGCCTTGTTGTTAGTTTAGCAGGGAGGTACCGAAGTAATCCAGGAGTGGACCACTAGACAATAGTCAAGAACATCCTGAAATACCTGAAAAGGACTAAGGATATGTTTCTCGTTTATGGAGGTGGCAAAGAGATCATCATAAACGGTTACGTCGATGCAAGCTTTGACACTGATCTGGATGACTCTAAGTCACAAACCGGATACGTATTTTTATTAAATGGTGGAGCTGTCAGTTGGTGCAGTTCTAAGCAGAGCGTCGTGGCGGGATCTACATGTGAAGTGGAATACATAGATGCTTCGGAAGCAGCAAATGAAGGAGTCTGGATGAAGGAGTTCATATCCGATCTAGGTGTCATACCTAGTACATTGGGTCCAATGAAAATCTTTTGTGACAATACTGGTGCAATTGCCTTGGCAAAGGAATCCATATTTCACAAGAGAGCCAAGCACATCAAGAGATGCTTCAATTCCATCCGCAATTAAGTCAAGGAGGGGGACACAGAGATTTGCAAGATACATACGGATCTGAATGTAGCAGACCCGTTGACTAAGCCTCTCTCACGAGCAAAACATGATCAACACCAAGACTCCATGGGTGTTAGAATCATTACAATGTAATCTAGATTATTGACTCTAGTGCAAGTGGGAGACTGAAGGAAATATGCTCTAGAGGCAATAATAAAGTTGTTATTTATATTTCCTTATATCATGATAAATGTTTATTATTCATGCTAGAATTGTATTAACCGGAAACTTAGTACATGTGTGAATACATAGACAAACGGAATGTCACTAGTATGCCTCTACTTGACTAGCTCATTGATCAAAGATGGTTAAGTTTCCTAGCCATGGACAAAGAGTTGTCATTTGATGAACTGGATCACAACATTAGATAATGATGTGATTGACTTGACCCATCTGTTATCTTAGCACGATGATCGTTTAGTTTACTGCTATTGCTTTCTCCATAACTTATACATGTTCCTATGACTATGAGATTATGCAACTCCCGAATACCGGAGGAACACTTAGTGTGCTATCAAACGTCACAACATAACTGGGTGACTATAAAGATGCTCTATAGGTGTCTCCGATGGTGTTTGTTGAGTTGGCATAGATCGAGATTAGGATTTGTCACTCCGTGTATCGGAGAGGTATCTCTGGGCCCTATCGGTAATGCACATCACTATAAGCCTTGCAAGCAATGTGACTAATGAGTTCGTTACGGGGTGTAGCATTACGGAACGAGTAAAGAGACTTGCCGGTAACGAGATTGAACTAGGTATGATGATACTGACAATCGAATCTCGGGCAAGTAACATACTGATGACAAAGGGAACAACGTATGTTGTTATGCGGTTTGACCGATAAAGATCTTCGTAGAATATGTAGGAACCAATACGAGCATCCAGGTTCCGCTATTGGTTATTGACCGGAGATGATTCTCGGTCATGTCTACATAGTTCTCGAACCCGTAGGGTCCGCACGCTTAACGTTCGGTGACGATCGGTATTATGAGTTTATGTGTTTTGATGTACCGAAGGTTGTTCGGAGTCCCGGATATGATCACGGGCATGACGAGGAGTCTAAAAATGGTCGAGACATAAATATCAATATATTGGATGACTATGTTTGGACATCGGAATGGTTCCGGGTGAGTTCGGGCATTTACCGAAGTACCGGGAGGTTACCGGAACCCCCCGAGAAGTATATGGGCCTTATTGGGCCATAGTGGGGGAGAGGAGAAAGAAGCCTAGGAGGGGGTGTGCCCCCAAGCCCAATCCGAATTGGGTGGGGGGCCGACCCCGCTTTCCTTCCTCCTTCCTCTCCCTTCCTTCCTCTCCTAGTCCAACTAGGGAAGGGGGATCCTACTCCCTGTGGGAGTAGGACTCCTCCAGGGCGCGCCCTAGAGGGCTGGCCCTCCCCCCTCCTCCACTCCTTTATATACGAGGGAGGGGGCACCCCATATACACACAAGTTGACAATGTCTTAGCCATGTGCGGTGCCCCCCTCCACCATAATCCACCTCGGTCATATCGTAGCGGTGCTTAGGCGAAGCCCTATTCCGGTAGCAGCAGCATCACCGTCATCATGCCGTCGTGCTGACGAAACTCTCCCTCGACACTGAACTGGATCTAGAGTTCCCGGGATGTCACCAAGATGAACGTGTACAGATCGTGGAGGTTCCGTACATTCGGTGCTAGGATCGGTCAGATCATGAAGGCGTTCGACTACATCAATCGCATTGTCATAAAACTTCCTCTTATGGTCTACAAGGGTACATGGACAACACTCTTCCCCTCTCGTTGCTATGCATCACCACGATAGATCTTGCGTGTGCGTAGGAATTTTTTTGAAATTACTGCGTTCCCCAATAGGAGTCGGATACCCATTCACCAACATGAGCTTGACGTCTTCGTTTTGTGTAGCTCCTTGATGACCTGTCCTTCC
Source organism: Triticum aestivum (assembly GCF_018294505.1). Taxonomy (NCBI): domain Eukaryota; kingdom Viridiplantae; phylum Streptophyta; class Magnoliopsida; order Poales; family Poaceae; genus Triticum; species Triticum aestivum. Next base: position 135,795,106 of record NC_057803.1, on the reverse strand, counting down.
TTTCCGAATCCTTGCTTCTATGAGAGGTTCTTCTTTCATAACGATCATCTCTAATCCTTCTCTCTCTCTTGGAGGTGATTCTTCTCTTCTGCTTATCCTTTTAGGCGAGTCTTCCCTTCTTTTGTAGGGAGTCATACACTCATTGGAGTAGTGTCCGGGTCTTCCACAATTGTTGCAATTACGCTCACGACTCGAAGATCTTTTATCATTGCAGGACCTTGACTTGGAACTTCTTTCTTTGCTTCTACTCTTGTAGAAGTTGTTGATCTTCTTCACCATTAGGCTCAATTCCTCATTGAAGGCTTGTTTCCCACTTGATGATGTAGGAGCATCACATAAGGCTTTGTAAGCACCACTAGACTTGTTGTGAAGCTCTTCTTTATCCTTGAGTGACATCTCATGAGCAACAATTCTTTGAATGGCTTCGGTTAGCTTGAGATCTTTGTAATTGGGCATCATTTGGATCAATGTGCACACGGTGTCATATTTTCCATCCAAGGCTCTTAGGATCTTCTTGATGATGAATCTGTCGGTCATCTCTTCACTTCCTAGCCGGCAATCTCATTTGTGATGAGAGCAAGCCTAGACACTACAAAAAAAGACACATCTATGACATTTTGGGCCAAACGAAAAAAATTCTGTCATACTTATGACACTTCTATGACGATAATTGTGACAAAACCCGGTATCTATTGGAAATATGCCCTAGAGGCAATAATAAATTAGTTATTATTATATTTCCTTGTTCATGATAATCGTTTATTATCCATGCTAGAATTGTATTGATAGGAAACTCAGATACATGTGTGGATACATAGACAACACCATGTCCCTAGTAAGCCTCTAGTTGACTAGCTCGTTGATCAATAGATGGTTATGGTTTCCTGAACCATGGATATTGGATGTCATTGATAATGGGATCACATCATTAGGAGAATGATGTGATGGACAAGACCCAATCCTAAGCATAGCACTAGATCGTGTAGTTCGTATGCTAAAGCTTTTCTAATGTCAAGTATCATTTCCTTAGACCATGAGATTGTGCAACTCTCGGATACTGTAGGAGTGCTTTGGGTGTGCCAAACGTCACAACGTAACTGGGTGGCTATAAAGGTACACTATGGGTATCTCCGAAAGTGTCTGTTGGGTTGACACGAATCGAGACTGGGATTTGTCACTCCGTGTAAACAGAGAGGTATCTCTGGGCCCACTCGGTAGGACATCATCATAATGTGCACAATGTGACCAAGGAGTTGATCACAGGATGATGTGTTACGGAACAAGTAAAGAGACTTGCCGGTAACGAGATTGAACAAGGTATCGGGATACCGACGATCGAATCTCGGGCAAGTATCATACCGATAGACAAAGGGAATTGTATACGGGATTGATTAAGTCCTTGACATTGTCGTTCATCCGATGAGATCATCGTGGAACATGTGGGAGCCAACATGGGTATCCAGATCCCGCTGTTGGTTATTGACTGGAGAGTCGTCTCGGTCATGTCTGCATGTCTCCCGAACCCGTAGGGTCTACACACTTAAGGTTCGATGACGCTAGGGTTATAGAGATATTAGTATGCGGTAACCCGAAAGTTGTTCGGAGTCCCGGATGAGATCCCGGACGTCACGAGGAGTTCCGGAATGGTCCGGAGGTAAAGAATTATATATAGGAAGTGCTATTTCGGCCATCGGGACAAGTTTCGGGGTCACCGGTATTGTACCGGGACCACCGGAAGGGTCCCGGGGGTCCACCGGGTGGGGCCACCTGCCCCGGGGGGCCACATGGGCTGTAGGGGGTGCGCCTTGGCCTATATGGGCCAAGGGCACCAGCCCCAAGAGGCCCATGCACCAAGAGAGAGGGAAAGGGGAGAGTCCTAAAGGGGGAAGGCACCTCCGAGGTGCCTTGGGGAGGATGGACTCCTCCCCCCCTTGGCCGCACCCTTCCTTGGAGGAAAGGGCAAGGCTGCGCCCTCCCCCTCTCCCTTGGTCCTATATATAGTGGGGGGGAAGGGAGGGAAACCATACCTAAGCCCTGGCGCCTCCCTCTCCCTCCCATGACACATCTCCCTCCTCCCGCAGCGCTTGGCGAAGCCCTGTTGGAATCCCGCTACTTCCACCACCACGCCGTCGTGCTGCTAGATCTCCATCAACCTCTCCTTCCCCCTTGCTGGATCAAGAAGGAGGAGACGTCGCTGCTCCGTACGTGTGTTGAACGCGGAGGTGCCATCCGTTCGGCGCTAGGACCATCGGTGATTTGGATCACGACGAGTACGACTCCATCAACCCCGTTCTCTTGAACGCTTCCGCGCGCGATCTACAAGGGTATGTAGATCCACTCCTCCCTCGTTGCTAGATGACTCCATAGATAGATCTTGGTGACACGTAGGAAAATTTTGAATTTCTGCTACGTTCCCCAACAGTGGCATCATGAGCTAGGTCTATGCGTAGTTTCTATGCACGAGTAGAACACAAAGTAGTTGTGGGCGTTGATTTTGTTCAATATGCTTGCCATTACTAGTCTTATCTTGATTCGGCGGCATCGTGGGATGAAGCGGCCCGGACCGACCTTACACGTACTCTTACGTGAGACTGGTTCCACCGACTGACATGCACTAGTTGCATAAGGTGGCTAGCGGGTGTCTGTCTCTCCCACTTTAGTCGGATCGGATTCGATGAAAAGGGTCCTTATGAAGGGTAAATAGCAATTGGCATATCACATTGTGGTCTTTGCGTAGGTAAGAAACGTTCTTGCTAGAAACCCATAGCAGCCACGTAAAACATGCAAACAACAATTAGAGGACGTCTAACTTGTTTTTGCAGGGTATGCTATGTGATGTGATATGGCCAAAAGGATGTGATGAATGATATATGTGATGTATGAGATTGATCATGTTCTTGTAATAGGAATCACGACTTGCATGTCGATGAGTATGACAACCGGCAGGAGCCATAGGAGTTGTCTTAATTTATTTATGACCTGCGTGTCAACATAAACGTCATGTAATTACTTTACTTTATTGCTAACCGTTAGCTGTAGTAGTAGAAGTAATAGTTGACGAGACAACTTCATGAAGACACGATGATGGAGATCATGATGATGGAGATCATGGTGTCATGCCGGTGACAAGATGATCATGGAGCCCCAAGATGGAGATCAAAGGAGCTATATGATATTGGCCGTATCATGTCACTATTATTTGATTGCATGTGATGTTTATCATGTTTTTACATCTTGTTTACTTAGAACGACGGTAGTAAATAAGATGATCCCTCACTAAAATTTCAAGAAGGTGTTCCCCCTAACTGTGCACCGTTGCGAAAGTTCGTCGTTTCGAAGCACCACGTGATGATCGGGTGTGATAGATTCTAACGTTCACATACAACGGGTGTAAGACAGATTTACACACGCGAAACACTTAGGTTGACTTGACGAGCCTAGCATGTGTACAGACATGGCCTCGGAACATAGAAGACCGAAAGGTCGAGCATGAGTCGTATGGTAGATACGATCAACATGAAGATGTTCACCGATGATGACTAGTCCGTCTCACGTGATGATCGGACACGGCCTAGTTGACTCGGATCATGTAATCACTTAGATGACTAGAGGGATGTCTATCTGAGTGGGAGTTCATAAGATGAACTTAATTATCCTGAACATAGTCAAAAGGTCTTCGCAAATTATGTCATAGCTCGCGCTTCAGTTCTACTATTTAGATATGTTCCTAGAGAAAATTTAGTTGAAAGTTGATAGTAGCAATTATGCGGACTAGGTCCGTAAACTGAGGATTGTCCTCATTGCTTCATAGAAGGCTTATGTCCTTAATGCACCGCTCAGTGTGCTGAACCTCGAACATCGTCTGTGGATGTTGCGAACATCTGACATACACATTTTGATAACTACGTGATAGTTCAGTTAAACGGTTTAGAGTTGAGGCACCGAAGACGTTTTAAAACGTCGCGAAACATATAAGATGTTTCGAGGGCTGAAATTGGGATTTCAGGCTCGTGCCCACGTCAAGAGGTATGAGACCTCCGATGATTTTCTTAGCCTGCAAACTAAGGAGAAAAGCTCAATTGTTGAGCTTGCGCTCAGATTGTCTAAGTACAACAATCATTTGAATTGAGTGGGAGTTGATCTTCCAGATAAGATAGTGATGTTTCTCCGAAGTCATTACCACCAAGCTGCTTGAGCTTCGTGATGAACTATAATATATCAGGGACATATATGATGATCCTTGAGATATTCGTGATGTTTGACACCACAAAAGTAGAGATCAAGAAGGAGCATCAATTGTTGATGGTTGGTGAAACCACTAGTTTCAAGAAGGGCAAGGGCAAAAAGGGATGCTTCATGAAACGGCAAATCAGCTGCTGCTCTAGTGAAGAAACCCAAGGTTGAACCCAAACCCGAGACTAAATGCTTTTGTAATAAGGGGAACAGCCACTGGAGCAGAATTACCCTAGATACTTGGTAGATGAGAAGGCTGGCAAGGTCGATAGAAGTATATTGGATATACATTGTGTTGATGTGTACTTTAATAGTACTCCTAGTAGCACCAGGGTATTAGATACCGGTTCGGTTGCTAAGTGTTAGTAACTCGAAATAAAAGCTACGGAATAAACGGAGACTAGCTAAAGGTGAGCTGACGATATGTGTTGGAAGTGTTTCCAATGTTGATATGATCAAGCATCGCACGCTCCCTCTACCATCGAGATTGGTGTTTGCGTTGGCATAGACATGATTGGATTATGTCTATCGCGATACGGTTATTCATTTAAGGAGAATAATGGTTACTCTGTTTATTTGAATAATACCTTCAATGGTCTTACGCCTAAAATGAATGGTTCATTGAATCTCGATCGTAGCGATACACATGTTCATGCCAAAAGATATAAGATAGTAATGATAGTACCACCTACTTGTGGCACTGCCACTTAAGTCATATCGGTATAAAACGCATGAAGAAGCTCCATGTTGATGGATCTTTGGGCTCACTCGTTTTTGAAAAGTTTGAGACATGCGAACCATGTCTATTGGTGTATATGCATGAAGAAACTCCATGCAAATGGACCGTTTGGACTCACTTGATTTTGAATCACTTGAGACATGCAAATCATACCACATGGGCAAGATGACTGAAAGCCTCGTTTTCAGTAAAATGGAACTAGAAAGCAACTTGTTGGAAGTAATACATTTTGATGTGTGCAATCCAATGAGTGCTGAGGCATGTAGTGGATATCGTTATGTTCTTACTTCACAGATGATTTGAGTAGATGTTGAGTATATTTACTTGATGGATCACGAGTCTAAATTACTGAAAGGTTCAAGTAATTTCAGGGTGAAGTTGAAAGATCGTCGTGACAAGAGGATAAGATATCTATGATATGATCATAGAGATGAATATCTGAATTACGAGTTTGGCACAGAATTAAGACATTGTGGAAATTGTTTCACAACCAATACAGCCTTTAACACCATAGTGTGATGGTGTGTCCGAACATCATAACTGCACCCTATTGGATATGATGCATACCATGATGTCTCTTATCGAATTACCACGATAGTTCATGGGTTAGGCATTAGAGACAACCACATTCACTTTAAATAGGGCACCACGTAATTCCGATGCGATGACACCGTATGAACTATGGTTTAGAGAAACCTAAGCTATCATTTCTTAGAAGTTTGGGGCTGCGACGCTTATGTGAAAAAGTTTCAGGCTGATAAGCTCGAACCCAAAGCGGATAAATGCATCTTCATAGGACACCCAAAACAGTTGGGTATACCTCCTGTCTCAGATCCGAAAGCAATAAGGGATTGTTTCTAGTACCGGGTCCTTTCTCGAGGAAAAGTTTCTCTCGAAAGAATTGAGTGGGAGGATGGTGGAGACTTGATGAGGTTATTGAACCGTCTCTTCAACTAGTGTGTGGCAGGGCACAGGAAGTTGTTCCTGTGGCACCTACAACAATTGAAGTGGAAGCTTATGATAGTGATCATGAAACTTCAGATCAAGTCACTCCCAAACCTCGTGGGATGACAATGATTCATACTACTTCAGAGTGGTATGTGATCCTGTCTTGGAAGTCATGTTGCTAGACAACAATGAACCTACGAGCCATGGAGAAGCGATGGTGGGCCCGGATTCCGATAAATGGCTCGAGGCCATAAAATCTGAGAGAGGATCCATGTATGAAAACAAAGTGTAGACTTTGACAGAACATCTCGATGGTCATAAGGCTATTGAGTACAGATGGATTTTAAAAGGAAGACGGACAATGATGGTAAGTATCACCATTAAGAAAGCTCGACTTGTCGTTAAGATTTTTTCCGACAAGTTCAAGGAGTTGACTATGATGAGACTTTCTCACTCGTAGTGATGCTAAGAGTCTGTTGGAATTATATTAGCGATTACTGCATTATTTATGAAATCTTGCAGATAGGATGTCAAAACATTGTTTCCTCGATGATTTTCTTGAGAAAAGGTTGTATGTGATACAACCGGAAGGTTTTGTAAATCCTGAAAGATGCTAATAAGTATGCAAAGCTCCAGCAATCCTTCTAAGGACTGGAGTAAGCATCTCGGAGTTGGAATGTACGCTTTGATGATGATCAAAGATTTTGGGTTTATACAAAGTTTATGAGAAACTTGTATTTCCAAAGAAGTGAGTGGGAGCACTATAGAATTTCTAATGAGAATATGTTGTTGACATATTATGGATCAGAAATGACGTAGAATTTTTGGAAAGCATATAGGGTTGTTTGGAAAGTGTTTTTCAATGGAAAGCCTGGATTAAGCTACTTGAACATTGAGCATCAAGATCTATAAGGATAGATCAAAACGCTTAATGGTACTTTCAAATGAGCACATACCTTGACATGATCTTGAAGGTGTTCAAGATGGATCAGTCAAAGAAGGAGTTCTTGCCTGAGTTGTAAGGTATGAAGTTAAGACTTAAAGCTCGACCACGGTAGAAGAAAGAGGAAGGACGAAGGTCGTCCCCTATGCTTTAGACGTAGGCTCTACAGTATGCTATGTTGTGTACCGCACCTGAAGTGTGCCTTGCCATGAGTCAGTCAAGGGGTACAAGAGTGATCCAAGAATGGATCACAGGACAGTGGTCAAAGTTATCCTTAGTAACTAGTGGACTAAGGAATTTTCTCGATTATGGAGGTGGTAAAAGAGTTCGTCGTAAAGGGTTACACCGATGCAAACTTTGACACTAATCCAGATTATTCTGAGTAGTAAACTGGATTCGTATAGTAGAACAGTTATTTGAAATGGCTCCAAATGTAGCGTAGTAGCTGCATCTACAAGATGACATAGAGATTTGCGAAGTACATACGGATCTGAAAGATTCAGACCCGTTGACTATAACATCTCTCACAAGCATAACATGATCAAACCCAGAACTCATCGAGTGTTAATCACATATCGATGTGAACAAGATTATTGACTCTAGTAAACTCTTTGGGTGTTAGTCACATGGGGATGTGACCTTGAGTGTTAATCACATAGCGATGTGAACTGGATTATTGACTCTAGTGCAAGTGGGAGACTGTTGGAAATATGCCCTAGAGGCAATAATAAATTAGTTATTATTATATTTCCTTGTTCATGATAATCGTTTATTATCCATGCTAGAATTGTATTGATAGGAAACTCAGATACATGTGTGGATACATAGACAACACCATGTCCCTAATAAGCCTCTAGTTGACTAGCTCGTTGATCAATAGATGGTTACGGTTTCCTGACCATGGACATTGGATGTCATTGATAACGGGATCACATCATTAGGAGAATGATGTGATGGACAAGACCCAATCCTAAACATAGCACTAGATCGTGTAGTTCGTATGCTAAAGCTTTTCTAATGTCAAGTATCATTTCCTTAGACCATGAGATTGTGCAACTCCTGGATACTGTAGGAGTGCTTTGGGTGTGCCAAACGTCACAACGTAACTGGGTGGCTATAAAGGTACACTACGGGTATCTCCGAAAGTGTCTGTTGGGTTGGCACGAATCGAGACTGGGATTTGTCACTCCGTGTAAACGGAGAGGTATCTCTGGGCCCACTCGGTAGGACATCATCATAATGTGCACAATGTGAACAAGGAGTTGATCACGGGATGATGTGTTACGGAACGAGTAAAGAGACTTGCCGGTAACGAGATTGAACAAGGTATCGGGATACCGACGATCGAATCTCGGGCAAGTATCATACCGATAGACAAAGGGAATTGTATACGGGATTGATTAAGTCCTTGACATCGTGGTTCATCCAATGAGATCATCGTGGAACATGTGGGAGCCAACATGGGTATCCAGATCCCGCTGTTGGTTATTGACCGGAGAGTCGTCTCGGTCATGTCTACATGTCTCCCGAACCCGTAGGGTCTACACACTTAAGGTTCGGTGACGCTAGGGTTATAGAGATATTAGTATACGGTAACCCGAAAGTTGTTCGGAGTCCCGGATGAGATCCCAGATGTCACGAGGAGTTCCGGAATGGTCCGGAGGTAAAGAATTATATATAGGAAGTGCTATTTCGGCCATCGGGACAAGTTTCGGGGTCACCGGTATTGTACCGGGACCACCGGAAGGGTCCCGGGGGTCCGCCGGGTGGGGCCACCTGCCCCGGGGGGCCACATGGGCTGTAGGGGGTGCGCCTTGGCCTATATGGGCCAAGGGCACCAGCCCCAAGAGGCCCATGCGCCAAGAGAGAGGGAAAGGGGAGAGTCCTAAAGGGGGAAGGCACCTCCGAGGTGCCTTGGGGAGGATGGACTCCTCCCCCCCTTGGCCGCACCCTTCCTTGGAGGAAGGGGCAAGGCTGCGCCCTCCCCCTCTCCCTTGGTCCTATATATAGTGGGGGGGAAGGGAGGGAAACCATACCTAAGCCCTGGCGCCTCCCTCTCCCTCCCATGACACATCTCCCTCCTCCCGCGGCGCTTGGCGAAGCCCTGTTGGAATCCCGCTACTTCCACCACCACGCCGTTGTGCTGCTGGATCTCCATCAACCTCTCCTTCCCCCTTGCTGGATCAAGAAGGAGGAGACGTCGCTGCTCCGTACGTGTGTTGAACGCGGAGGTGACGTCCGTTCGGCGCTAGGATCATCGGTGATTTGGATCACGACGAGTACGACTCCATCAACCCCGTTCTCTTGAATGCTTCCGCGTGCGATCTACAAGGGTATGTAGATCCACTCCTCCCTCGTTGCTAGATGACTCCATAGATAGATCTTGGTGACACGTAGGAAAATTTTGAATTTCTGCTACGTTCCCCAACAGTATCATCATAGATGTGGTGGGCTCCTACTTCTATGACAAAAAATCATGACAGAAAATGGGCATTTCATCCTGGGTGGGCCGGAGACGCAGCTGCATGACATTATTTTGTCCGTCCATGACGGAAAAAACCGTGGTAGAAGCGAGGGCGAGGAAAATATCGGGGTGTTCCCGGTTGCGGTGGGTGGTCGGGGCCGAGCGATGCACGGAGGTTTGCGCGTTTCTCTTGTACACGCACGTGCATGGGTGCGAGGCGTTGGGCTCTAACTGAACCCGAGCGAGGTGTTCGCCTACTAAACCCGAGCGATTGCATTGTAGGCTACGCGTTACTAAACTCGAGCGATTGATCGATGGCTATTAATTGAACCCGATCGAGCGATTCCTTCGCTACTGTTGCTAACTGAAGCCGATCGATGCTGCCTCTGGATGAATAGTGAGCATTGCTGGGGGGTTTGGATGAACAGTTCCCGGTGGGGATGGATGAATAGGACCCCATGGTGTTGCCTCTGGATGAACAGGACCTCGATCGATCGAGCCTGTTGGGGCTGGATGAACAGGACCCCGTGGAGGCTCGATGAACAGGACCACCCCGTGGAGGGCTGGATGAATAGTAGACGGTGGAGGGCTGGATGAACAGTAGCCCGTGGAGGGGTGGTTGAACAGGAGCCCGTGGACAGGGCTGGTTGAACAGTAGCCGGTGGAGTAGCGTGCGGTGGAGGCTGGATGAACATGAGCCCGTGGATGAACAGTCGCAGGTGGAGGCTGGAGGAGGTCGACGGTGGATGAACAGTAGCCCGTGGAGGCTGGAGGGGATCGACGGTGGAGATGAACAGTATCCCATGGAGTCCTGTTTTGCGGTACGCCACACCCCTCCCGATGAACAGGACTCCCGTTTCGACCGTAGCGCTCCAACACAAGTCTGTTTCCTCTATTTTGCGATACGCCACACCCCTCCCGATGAACATGACCCCCGTTTCGACCGTAGGAGGTCCATTTCCTCCGTTTTGCGGTACGCCAGACCCCTCCCGATGAACAGGATCCAGTTTCAAATGTGGCCAGTCGAACACAAGGCCGTTTACTCCTTGTGCGGTACACCAGGCCTCGTTTCCATCAACTATTCCGTCCAAGCCCTCCCTATGAACACGACGACGCATTCCATTCCGACCCAGCCGGTTGGCTCCCCATGAACACGACGACGACGCAGTTTCTCCATTCCGACCCAGCCATGTACACGAGCCTTGGCCATACTTATGCACGAGTAGGCATTCGAGACCCCGCCCATATGTACGTACGTGGCCGTATTTTCTTTCTTGCACACTGGCCACTGGACGTACGTGTACATGCTACATGCACGCCTCTACTACGACACGTGCACGCCTCTACATGAACCAGTATGTACGTACACGTTCACGACCAGAATGACAACGCTGCGTACGCTGCGACCAGGTGGGTCCCGACTGTCAGGCACTTCCTTGCGTGCGAAGATGTAGCTGGTGGGTCCCAGCAGTCAGGGGGGAGGATCGTTTTTTTGTTGCCCGGACGCACTTCCTTGCGTGCGAAGATGTAGCTGGTAGGTCCCAGCAGTCAGGGGGGAAACATTTTTTCAGGAAATACGGTTGCCCATCTGGTGGGTCCCTGCTATCAGGTCGAGGAATCATTAATTTCCGTGTAATAAGGAGGCACTTCCTTGCTGCGGCCGTGGACCCAGCTGTCAGCCTCTCCACGTACAGTCCACATCCGATGGAAGTCGTTCCTTGACCACATTGACCACGCCGCGTCGAGAGCACCGGGGCGGTGGACGACGGCGAGGCCTAGGAAGGGGACGACGCGGAGCCGGGGAAGACGTGGCAGTGGATGCCCATGTTTAGAGGAGTATGAGGGTTCACTGGTTCGCTGCGGTGTGAGGTTGTCGTCGCCACAGAATAACAGGGGGGGTGGGTGAGTAGAGGGATGGCCTGGCTAGCAGTGGGAGTAGTAGGGGGCGGTGAGGCCTCCGCGACATCGCAGCCAGCCACGGGAGGCAGGAGCACGAGGCACGACCGGCGCTGGTTTGGGCGGCTGGAGCAAGAAGACCAGAGGTTTAAGAAGCACTACGGCCGTTGGATGGACATCGTACGGTTACTGGATCTAGAATCATGCATATTGAGTAAGTTGACAAAGCCCTCCACCCCCATCAACTTAGTAGGCCCACAAGTCAGCCTCCCACTATACTGGGTCCCAGCTAGCAGGGGGAGTATTCATTTTTTGTGCGTAATAAGGAGGCACTTCCTTGTGTGCGAAGATATACCTGGTGGGTCCGAGCTGTCAGCGGCGGTAACCTTTTCTTTGTGAAATACAGAGGCTCTTTCGATGGGTCCCAGATTTCAGGTGGAGGAATCATTATTTTGCGCGTAATAAGGAGGCATTTCCTTGCGTGTGGCCGTGGACCCAGCTGTCAGCCTCTCCACGTACAGTCCACTTCAGATGCATGTCGGTCGTTGACCACGTTAACCAGGCCGCGCCGAGAGCACCAGGGTAGTGGACGATGGCGAGGCCTAGGAAGGGAATGACACGGAGGCAGGGAAGACTCGGCAGTTGTTTCCCACGCGGAGGGGAGTACGACTGTAGGAGGGTTTACTGGTTTGTTCGCCGTCGCTGGAGAATAACAGCAGGTGTGGGTGAGTAGAGGGATGGCTAGGCCAGCGATGGGAGTACGGTGGGGTGGTGAGGCCTGCGCGGCAGCACAGCCGACCACAGGAGGCAGGAACAGGCGGTCTCGCCAGCGCTGGATTTGGTGGCTGGAACAAGAAGATCAGAGATTGAAGAAACGCGACGGCCGTTGGATTGACATCCAACGGTTACGTCTGCTAGAATCGTTTGTTGACATATATAATAACTAAAAAAATCTTGCATACGTGTCAAATTAATAGGCCCACAAGTCAGACCATTCCCTCTTTTTTTAATAATTTATATATAGCTCATTGCGACTTCTTATGCAATTTATTGCAGTCCATTTTTTTGGTTGGCCAGGGCCAATTTTGCATATTTCTATGGGTTCCAAACTATTTTTAATACCGAAATGTCGAGCCAGATTTAAAGTACTTTGAAGATATATTTAAATTAGGTTAATGCCCAGTGAAATAGGAATCTGAAAATGTGAAAAAATTCAGAAATTATAAAGTAATTGCCAATTTGTCATCTGTTTTTATATTTACAACCCATTTCATATTATTTTCAAGATTTGCAGGCGTCTTGAAAGAGTTGCATCCCATCAGGGCGTAGAAAAATAAGTAGGCCTGGATTGGGTATTCTTCAGAAAAAATAAACTGGGCTCATTTTCACAAAGAAAAAATAGCTGGGCTGGTCACATGGTGAACATAAAATATAAGTTTGGGCTAGACGGGCCACAGCCCAGTTCAAACTCTGCTCCGTCTCAACAATAACAAAAAATAGTACTCGAGCAGCTACGTCCCAGGTGTCAGCCGATCTTGTGTTGTTCTCTTTTCTATTGACTATATGCGCTCGCAATGTCATGGGTCCCAGATGTCAGGAAAACACTAGGAGGAAGCATTTTATTTTTCCATACGCTGACATGGTGGGCCCCTATTGTCATCCTCTCCACGTACTTCTGCCGATTCCTGTTGTTTGTTGACCATGTTGACAACGCGAGAGGGCGGCACCGAGGCGAGCGCACCAAAGCGCGCGGAGGATGACGGTGAGGCCTCGAACATCGGCGTTAACGATTTGGGAGACGGTGGGGTGGCGATGCGTGTGCTGAGGCGCAGCCAGCTGTGGGAGGTGGAAGCAGGCGGCCCCGCCGGCGCTAGTTTGGTTTTGGCGGCTGGAGGAAGACAGGACTAAAGAAACATGACAGACTGTAAAAGCAGCAGGAGTACTTAACAACCTTAACTGAAACCAGCAGGGGCACTTAACAACCATAGCTGAAAGCAGTATGAGTACTTATACATGTTCAATCGTACAAAGCCCGCCTCGAACAGTGCTACTTTGCCTACAGTTAACCAAGGGTGAGGCCGCCAAGCCCCAGGACAAGGCCCAGGTGCCACCCCGCGCATCCACAACCTTCTGAAAGCGGCTTCATCTCGCAATGTGGTCAATAAACAGGATATTCACTTTAGAGCCACGGAAAAAGCAGGAACATAATCTTCTGTCCTATTCTCCAAGATGGACGGGCCTTCACTATTTGAGACCACCCATGAATAAGTATCTTTTCACCTCCAAGGGGAATGGAGTAGGTCGACATAAACATCATGTTGTGACCAAGCGCAAGTCTGACCCGACCATGGTCATGCATCTATATAGGAACAATAGAACTGGGCAGTTCCTGTTTCAAGAAGATCACAACTGTAAAACTGTGTATAAGCAATAGTTTATGAACAACATATATAACAGAAAACAGCTCGTACCATAAGTTTCTCGACATAGTTGTACCTGTTCAACGAGTGCAGCAGTGGCACACATATCCCACATGGCCTTCCACCACTGAAACGCCCCACAAGGACCTCAAGACGATCAATAAAATGTAGGAACTTGTGGATGTCGTCCCGGTCAACTTCAGTGCCATCGGTAACAGCCGAGTTGTTACAGAATAACAAACGAGCAGCCTGCTTAACTCTAAAAAAACCTACACGTGCCACCAATTATAAGAAAATATTAGTTAGAAGTAGCATCTTCATGAGAGATTCTTTGCTACTTCTAAAGTTAAATTGCGATTAGTTAGACAGAATAGGTGGATTAAGAAGTAATCGAGGCAACAAGCAAGAACCAGATACAAAAGTAACATGGATGAACAATTGGAACAACATCGGGGTGGAAGATCGCAGTGAAGATGAGACCAGGTTCTGCTATTTCCATCAACATTCGTGCGCCAACTTTCAGTCCGTAACACTTGAGAAAGTTTATCCAAGTTCGGCCATAAAAAAAGCAGCGATCTTCTTGGTTCATGAACCCAACTCGGAACTTATATCCATGGCTTGTCTTCACTGTGACCATTAAACTGGTGTATTCAGTTATGACAAGGCCGAGTATCTTGAGTACATATGTTCTGGCAAAGCAAATAATGCACTGCAAGAAAAATAATATAAAAACACAATGTATTCTCTATCCAAATCTAGAAATAACTTCCTCCTTCACGTTAGTGTTGACCATCGTACTGGTAGTACCTTTTATCCAAATATAGAAATCCAAATTTCCAAATTAGTCGACAGAATGTTCAAAAAAAACCCACCCTCCCGGATAGAAAAGAAGATTCTAGGAACATACTGTGCGCACTTTAAATTCCTGTGTTAGGATGAGAAGGAACAAGTGTGGCATCTCGCCGAGGGCGCAGAAACCTGTAAGGTCCTTGCACTTTGGGCACTGCAAATGAAACACACTAGATTCAGTAGGAAGAAAAATGCATCAACGGCGGTGGCTGCCATCCTAGGATTACCCGCGACCAAGGGACTTGGATTTATCGGGGATGGATGAAAAATTCGTACCTGGTTCTCCATGAGAAAACCCTATGCTATCACTGAGAGGGGTTTTCTCTAAACAAGCAAACGAGGGAGAAGGGGATTCAGGCCCAGTGAAATATTGTCGCTTCGTCCGTCCAGTTTACTACTAAAGCTGGAAAGGGGGTTTGTGATTTGACGGCTCATTGGGCATTACTGCGGCGCTACGACCGTAGTGTGTCTACCGTGCAGTTGTGCACTCTAATTTGTGCATATGGCACGTGGACCCCGTTGCCGGATGCCCCACATATCAGTGAAAGGAAGTAGAAATACAGGAGTAACTAGTTACATTTAAATATATTTTTGACAGAGAGATACTCCCTCTGTAAAGAAATATACAAATCTTTTATATCACAACTTTATACATAAGAAAAATCAAGGGGAATATATATAACATATATAATTATAAAAACAGAGTTGTTTTTAACATAGTATAGACGAGTTGGTGATGATGGTGTGCGTTCCATCCTGCAATATAGGCCGTCCGATTTATTTCTGACGGATAGGAAGGAAACTATGGTAATTTTGCAAAAAGGTACCCACACACCTCTCCACATTTTCAAATAAGGCCTTCCCTTGTTCATCCTTTTCTCTGACAAGATAAAATACTCATACAAATGCATCTTGATGTTACGTGCAACGCACGGGCATTATGGGGGTTCAGCTGAGAATATAATACTTAGACAGGCTCACGGTTCTGGACTTTGGGCCGCAGGCCCACCCTGCATGTTTGGGGGCCCATGTGTTCTACCTCAGTGCTTTTCATATTGCAAGCGATCGGTACGGTGCTGGTTTTAGATGTTGTCGCAAGGCGAATACACAAAATTGAATAAAGCACGACAGCTGATGGAATGAAATCGAATGACAGTTCCTAACCAGCAATGAGAGTTGCAATTCTATCAACGATATACCTAATACGTCTCCAATGTATCTATAATTTTTTATTGCTCCATGCTATATTATCTACTGTTTTGAATGTTTATGGGCTTTATTATACACTTTTATATCATTTTTGGGACTAATCTATTAACCCAGAGCCCAGTGCCAGTTTCTGTTTTTACCCTGTTTTAGGGTTTCGAAGAAAAGGAAAATCAAACGGAGTCTAATTGACCTGAAACTTCACGGAACTCATTTTTGGAAGGGAAGAAGCCCAGAAGACTTGGAGTGCACGTCGGGGGACCTACAAGGAGGCCACGAGGCAGGGGGGCACGCCCACCCCTGTGGGCGTGCCCTCCACCCTCGTGGGCCCCTCGTGGCCCCCCTGACGTACTTCTTCCGCCTATATATCTCCATATACCATAAAAACATCCGTGGACACAATAGATTGGGAGTTCCGTTCCTAGAAGCCTCCGTAGCCACCGAAAACCAATCTAGACCCGTTCCGGCACCCTACCGGAGGGGGAATCCTTCTCCGATGGCCATCTTCATCATCCCGGTGCTCTCCATGACGAGGAGGGAGTAGTTCTCCCTCGGGGCTGAGGGTATGTACCAGTAGCTATGTGTTTGATCTCTCTCTCTCTCTCGTGTTCTTGAGATGATACGATGTTGATGTATCGTGAGCTTTGCTATTATAGTTGGATCCTATGATGTTTCTTCCCCCCTATACTCTCTTGTAATGAATTGAGTTTCCCCTTTGAAGTAATCTTATCGGATTGAGTCTTTAAAGATTTGAGAACACTTGATGTATGTCTTGCCGTGCGTATCTGTGGTGACAATGGGATGCCATGTGATTCACTTGATGTATGTTTTGGTGATCAACTTGCCGGTTCCGCCCATGAACCTATGCATAGGGGTTGGCACACGTTTTTGTCGTGATTCTCTGGTAGAAACTTTGGGGCACTCTTTGAGGTCCTTTGTGTTGGTTTGAATAGATGAATCTGAGATTGTGTGACGCATATCGTATAATCATACCCACGGATACTTGAGGTGACATTGGAGTATCTAGGTGACATTAGGGTTTTGGTTGATTTGTGTCTTAAGGTGTTATTCTAGTATGAACTCTAGGGCCGTTTGTGACACTTATAGGAATAGCCCAACAGATTGATTGGAAAGAATAACTTTGAGGTGGTTTCGTACCCTACCATAATCTGTTTGTTTGTTCTCCGCTATTAGTGACTTTGGAGTGACTCTTTGTTGCATGTTGAGGGATAGTTATGTGATCCAATTATGTTAGTATTGTTGAGAGGACTTGCACTAGTGAATGTATGAACCCTAGGCCTTGTTTCCTAGCATTGCAATACTGTTTACGCTCACTTTTATCATTAGTTACCTTGCTATTTTTATTATTTCAGATTAAAAATACCTTTATCTACTATCCATATACCACTTGTTTCACTATCTCTTCGCCGAACTAGTGCACCTATACAATTTACCATTGTATTGGGTGTGTTGGGGACACAAGAGACTCTTTGTTATTTGGTTGCAGGGTTGCTTGAGAGAGACCATCTTCATCCTATGCCTCCCATAGATTGATAAACCTTAGGTCATCCACTTGAGGGAAATTTGCTACTGTCCTACAAACCTCTGCACTTGGAGGCCCAACAACGTCTACAAGAAGAAGGTTGTGTAGTAGACATCAATACCATGTGATAAATAATACTTTCGTATTACTTATATACACAGGACACTTGTTTCACCATGCCAGATTATTACATCAAAATCTCTCGGAGGATAGATCAGTTCGGCAGTTGCGTGCTGCTACTGAAGAATTTCAAAGTTGATTTGGACCAGCTCTCCTTGCCGAGAAAGTTTGATTTTGAGATCATCCCCTACCGCAAGATATGATTTAGATTTGAACCTTGACCATCCTTTAGCATCAGTCCTCATGCAACCATCCTTTGTACTTACAGTATATTGAGCAGGTTCATTCAAACCAAGGTTGCGCATGGTAAGAGAAACTTGGCCGCTGTCACCCGGATTGTTGAACGACTCCCTCATTGCTCTAGGAATTCTCTGTTTGCAAACAAGAAGACATACCCAAACAGTTAGATCAACACAGTGAATCATGTGAAACAACATGGAAAGAAAAAAGAACGAAGCACTTGGGTGGCCAATGCTTACTAAGAAGGTGGACATGTCGGTTTTTGTAAGGACTTTGGTATATGAAGTGCGAACTGCAGCCCAGTCTATTGCCAGTGCAACTGCTCGTTTGGTTGCCGTTGCACGGGCCGGAGCAGATGCAAGTGCAAGTGTTGGTGCAGGTGCCGAAGCCGCTGCTGCTGCCGGAGATGGTTCTCCTTGTAGAGTTGGTGCCGGCGTCGATGCCCGAGCCTTCGGTAGATCAGCCTGATCCGCTGACGCGGTCAGTGCCCAATCCTCAGCTGGATCAGACTGAGCTGCAACCACTGTCAGTGCTAGAGCAACTACCAGTGCTTGATCCGTTGCTGAAGGTGGTACCGATGTGCGAGACAGCGGCGATCGTGTGTGGTCTGCTATGATTAGCTTTCTAACTTGACTAGGCTCCGTGACCGTGATCCAGTTTTTTTCTTCATTTCTTTTAAACGCGAGAAGGACTAATTGTGGCGTTTTTGTTAAACCAAACTGCAGTTCATCATAGGGATTCGGCTTGTACTCAGACAACAGACTGATCCAATTCTTTCCAGTAATATAAGTGATGGACAGTGCCTTTGTTACTGACACGACATAAGAAGTGAAACCTGCAAAAATAGCCATCGTAGAGCAAACCAAACGGTTTATTCTATGATGAATGTCACATGGAAAAACCTGCATCGTAAAATTGCAGGAAAAGAAAGAAAACATGACATTAAATCAATAAGATTTAGACAGTAAATCAATAATATTTACTTGATGTGACATGAGTGAATCCTTACGAGGAAATCACTATGTTGAAGTACTAAATAGAAGATTGATCGTCCAACTACGGGCGGCATGCAGGGGCCCCGCCAACTCCCACAAGCAAGACAGTCCAAAGGTCGTGACAAATCGTATGGACCGAACATCCATGGGACTAGAAATCCTGGTGGGTGCGATAAACCCTGCAATGCATACAGATATTGGAGTGTAACCATAATTGATAAACCGTCCTCACAAAAAAGATGATCTGGATACTTCAAAGTATACAGACTGAATTGAGTGGACAGACATTAACATAGACCGTTCTCAGGACTGACCACACACCAAAAGCGGCAGTACTAATAAACAATACAGGGTTCACAAACACAAATCAATTACTGAACAATAGTACTTACTACAGACAAGCAAAGTTGCACTAATTAAACTCTGCAGATTATTTCTTGCCACCGACCTACGGGATAACCCCGGATAACTAACTAGGCCATGGACTTCGTGAGAGATGTCTGCATGCACCATCACCATCTCGTCAACCTTGGATAACCTAACAGAGTGGTCCTTCCACTCATAAACATGATGATGAAGACATGCCGCATCAGATTTATTGGGAAGCTTTACAAGAAACACACCCTTCGTTATCGAAGGCACAGCCAGGAAATTGTTGTGGTCAAGTATAGCCTCGAGAACACGCCTGACAACAATGCTACAGGAAAACACTAGTTCAGGACACGTGGCGACAAGGACACAATAGTTGGATAGTTTAGTAGTAGAAGTCATCCTCAGGTCTTCCAGTTCACACGACATGACTTTGAGAACTTCATCTCCACCGCGGACCTGGTTCTAATTCAAACAAAAACCATATTTTATTACTACCTCCATTCAAAAATATAAGATGATTTTTGATATGTACTCCATATATGACTACATATACGCACAGAAATGAGTGAACAAAGACACTAGAACATGTCTTCAAAGGCATGAGAGCAGAGGGATTACTTGCAATATCCATAACACAAGTTACTGAGGCAAATATACCCTCTTCAAAGGTATCATTGATGTTGATAAAGTACTCCAGTTGAAAGTAATCTATAAGAAATCAGTGTCAACCTCTCGCATGTTTTGGTCAAAAGAGGAATTTAGAACCGTCATTTGGCACACAAAAATCACATGCAAGATCACCTAGAAAGTTGTACAACTACTACTAGTACTGCGAGTTAGATGAAAAAACATGATCAAGATCGAGAAAAAGATCGTCAAGAAGAGATATTACCTAGACTTGCTTAATGAGGGATCCCGGAGAGGGGGGCTTGGACAGGGCGATGGCTTTGAGATTGTCTGCGGTAGTCTCAGTGGGGTGTTGGTGTCAAAACCGGTGGATCTCGGGTAGGGGGTCCCGAACTATGCGTCTAGGATCGATGGTAACAGGAAACGGGGGATACAATGTTTACCCAGGTTCGGGCCCTCTCTATGGAGGTAATACCCTACTTCCTACTTGATTGATCTTGATGAATATGAGTATTACAAGAGTTGATCTACCACGAGATCTGAAAGTGCGTTATATCAACTAGAGGGGGGTGAATAGGCGATATTTATGAAAGGCTTCAAAACGTGGAAGCTATGAAGACAAACAGTAGAGATATGCCTATTACCATGCAACGGAAGTTAGACTACACTAGGCAAGCCATGGTCAAGTATCAACAGAGTGAAAGCACAGTGACAAATAGCTGTAGTGTAATTAGGATCAGGTAGGAAGATACTATGAAGCCCAACAGATCATACACTCACATTGTGAAGACAAAAGATATAACATACACACAATGACTTCACAATGAGTAATCAGTAAGTAAAAGGAAGTGAAGATGAAACCAGTGACTCGTTAAAGATAATGATGTGTTGGACCAGTTCCAGTTGCTCTGACAACTGTACGTCTGGTTGGAGCAGCTAGGTATTTAAACCTTAGGACACACAGTCCCGGACACCCAGTCCTGAACACGCAGCTCAGGACACCAAGTCCTCACCGTATTCTCCTTGAGCTAAGGTCACATAGTCCTCGCCCAATCACTCTGGTAAGTCTTCAAGGTAGACTCCCAAACCTTCACAGACTTCATTCACTGGCAATCCACAATGTCTCTTGGATGCTCTGAATGCGACGCCTAACCGTCTGGGGATGCACAGTCCTCAAGTGTAATAAGTCTTCAGATCACACAAACAAGAAGACTTAAGTGATGCCCAATGTTCTCTGGCTCTGGGTGGTTAGGGCTTTTCTCCTCGCTAGGAATTTTCTCTCAAAGGCTTCGAGGTGGGTTGCTCTCAAACGACAAAAGCCGTGCACTGAAATCTGAGCAGCCAACCGTTTATGGTTGTAGGGGGTGGGCTATTTATAGCCACTTGGCAACCCGACCTGATTTGTCCGAAATGACCCTGGGTCACTAAGGAACTGACACATGTCTCAATGATCAGATTTCAAACTCTCATGGCAACTTTACTTGGGCTACAAGCAAAGCTGACTTGTCCGGCTCTGGACAAGATTCGCTCTCATTGTCTTCACTCGAAGACATAGGTTTTTGGTTTAGGCATCACTTCAGTCATTCTGACTGGTTCTCCTGGACCCCACTTAACAGTACGGTGGTTCCTATGACTCAACACAAAAGAAAAAGAACTATGAAAGATCTAAGTCTTCGAGCTCCATAGGCTTCATAACGTGTCTTCTTTTGTCATAGTCTTCAATGTGAATATCTTCATATACCACCTTTGACTTCAATGTCTTCATACATTTTTAGGGGTCATCTCTGGTAGTAAAACCAAATCAATGATGGACTTCTACCTGTGTTATCCTGCAATTCTCACAAACACATTAGTCCCTCAACTAGGTTTGTCGTCAATACTCTAAAACCAACTAGGGGTGGCACTAGATGCACTTACATTCTCCCCCTTTTTGGTGATTGATGACAAACTAGTTGAAGTTTTCAACGGGGAATATAGTCTGTGAAATTGTAAAGGATAAGGAATTGTCTTCATAAGTTGCAAGGGCTCCCCCTGAAGATGTGCATATAAGTTAATTTGCTTTTGGAATGCAAATGCACATGGCAGGTTGTACTTGTGGAGATCCACTTCAGCTTATGATGACAATCCACTATGCATGTGAAAGTATATGAAGATAATGACATGCATAATGGAAAATGGACGTCTGCAGAATGAGATAAGTGCGGAATTTATCGTCGCACATGCGGAATTTATCTTCGCAAAAAAGGGTGGCAAACAAGTAGCAGACGACCATCTGGTTTAAGTGTTACAACTCATAAGAACCAAATGTAGCAAAAAACGAGAGTTGTAAGCACGAAGCAAAATATAAGGCACCCGCCCATATGAACCCGCTTGAAGACTATCAATCTCATATGCTTCTCCCCCTTTTGTCAGTAATGACCAAAAAGGTTTGAAGACATAGAGCCTCTACTCGTTCCCATGAGGAGTAGATGAAGTAGCAGGGTTGTTGGCATTGTTTGGCGGTGTAGAAGAGCTTGGAGGTGCTGAAGCAGGTGGCGGTGAGGTAGCATCGTCTTCTTCATCAATGATTCTGGCAGTGACTGTGGCAGCAGAGGAAGAAAACTCAGAGTCTTCAAGAGATGGAGTGCTTCACATCACAGCCCTTCTAGGAGGTGTGGTGTCAAACTTGAATCGCTCAGTGAAGCCATCCTCTTCAAGTTCAGCTTCAGTACATATCATTGATAGCCCTTTCCATGTACGACGACAAGTTTCATGGGTAACGAAAGCATTCTTGGTGGCAAGATTTCGGATACGATTTACATCCACCAAGAGGCTTTTCATTTGTCTCTTCAACCAGACATGATGCCTATCCTGCTTTTGATGAAGGGCCACAAGAAGCTCTCGGTCGTTGAGAACACGAGTGCGCTTCTTGGGTCTTGAAGCAGTGGCACTGTCAGTGGCTTCAGTTGAAGCAGGGTGTGGAGCACGTGTAGTGCCAGCCAAAGGATACACCCTGGAGATGGCTTCAACACCTTCAATGTTTTGAGTGAAGCTCTGGTGTTCTGCATTCTGAAGACTCAAAGGTTGCTTGGCAGGCTCAGGATATATAGCTTCAGCAGAGGTATCCACATCTGGCAAGAAGATCCGATGGTTGCGGGCTGAGGGCTGATATGAGATCGCAGAGTGAAGCTTGATCAGTCTCATTACCCAAGGAGCATAGAACTTCAAACCAAGTAAATCTGAGCCTGATGCAGCAAGTTGGCGTATGAAGAAGTCCTGTGCATTGAAGCATTTGCCATGAAGGATACAAAATATCAGAGTCTTCATTGCACCCTCGATCTTGGCATTTGGAGAGTGCCCTTTGATAGGCCAGAGAGTCCACTGGATAATGTGATAGATGGTTCTGGGCAGGTACTCAAAGTCTTCAACGAAGAACTCTGTTGGATAAGGAGCATCGTGGGGCAATGGCTTCATCATGGAGAGCATCTGACTCATATTTGGCTCAGGCCTCTGGAATATGCTCTCAAGAGCTTCAGTGTGTAGTGGACAGCCTTCCTCGAAGATTTCGCCAGGAGTGGGCAGGCCGGTGAGCTCAATGATATCAAATGCATTGGCTTCATGATGGACATTGCCGGTCATCCACTCCAGGGCCCAAGTCTTCAGATCTCTGTTGTATCCTTTGATGTGGAGGGTGGCATAGAATTGCAGCAGAAGCTCTTCATTCCAGTGCTCTTCATCAGTTACAAACTGCAGCAGACCCACTTGCTTGAAGCAATCCAACGCTTCCTCTAAATAGGGCAGACCAGCAATGGCTTCAACATCAAGGCGCTTGTGCAGGAAGATGCGACCTTGGTTGTGTAGGATGCATGAATAGTAGCTGCGCTGAGGATAGCTCCAGAACCTATCTGATGAAATCCTTTCCCTTGAATAGGGGTTCTTGGAGCTGTTGAAGAACGTATTATCTGCCTTGAAGCTATTGATGTTAAAGGAGCCAGGTGCTGATGTAGGACCTGGGAACCTCGGCAGCCTTGGGACTGGCTTCTGGACATGAGGCATGTGCTCAACATGGTAATCAAATTGAGGACCTGCGGCAGACTCAGGAACAGAAGTGTCTGGATCAGTAGCTTCGCTGTCTTCTGAAGCTTTTGGTGGGGAGGGCTCCACATTGGCTTCAGTGTTGGTTGTGGCAGCCTCAGTATTTTCAGCCTCTGCTTGACTAGCTGGAGGGTCGGTCACAAGCACGTTCTCTTGGAGAACTGCTTCTTGGTGGAGCATAGGAGTGGGCTCTTGTGGTGCTTCTTCTGCGGCTGATGCAGCCGGAATGTCTTCAGCATAGACTTGAGGCCTTGGACCTTTGCGAAGCCTGCGGAATGCAGACGACGCCTGTGGGGTTGGAGTGGGCTCGGCCTCATTGTCTTCTTCCTCTTGAGGGCGATCCACCCATGAAGCATCCTGTGCAATTGGCGTCAGTGGACGGCCAATGCTGATGAGTTCACTGTGTTCTAATTGAGGAAGGGCTGCATCATCTGCTACATTGTCACGATGACCAATGTCTTCAGCAGCGATGGGATCAGCTGCTGGAATGTCTTTAGGAACAGGAGCCTCTGTGGAAGCAGGCTCATGCACCGTCAGTTGACGTTCTGCGTCAGGGTGAACCATAGAAATAGGTTCAACTATCAAGGGCTCTGTGGGAGCAGCCCGAGATTTCTTGGTCTTTCTCTTTTTCTTGCTGGGGGCAGTAGGAGAGGCTTCAGAGCTTTTCCTCTTCCTGGCTTCAGCCTCAGCAGTTCTTGTCTTCTTGAGCTCTGAAGTTGTTGACCGGATCTTTGGCTTCGAGCCAGTCGTTGCAGTTGGGAAGACAAGCGGAACCGCTTCCTGCATTGGTGCCTCTTGTTCAGCTGGAACAGTGTTCTTCTTTTTCTTTGCAGCCATCTTGGGGTCGATGCCAGGACGCCCAAGTGCCTTGCGCTTCTCAGCCTCATTGTAGGCTTGCACACATCTGTCCGCCAGAGACTTCATCCGCTCACGTGAACCTTGAGCTTCTGCACGCTTCTTCAGAAAGTTTTCCTTTAGCTCAGTCAACATGATCTTGAAGCTCTTCACTTCTTGCACGCTGAGCTTGGCCATATTCTTCTTGAACTGAGCCTTTTCATGATCAATTTTCTGCTTCAGTTCAACAATGCGCTGGGCAATTGCAAGTTCTGAAGCAATAGCGCCTTGGAAGGCGACGCTGAGGCCAACGGGTAGCTGCAGATCTTCGAAGCTGATGTTTGGTGTGGCAAACCATTCGTCGATGAAGTTGTGGATGATGGCGACATCAAAGAGAGGCAAATTGTTGAAGATTTCAGCTTCTTCTTTGCTCTTGATGAGCTGCTCGAGAGCGTCATCTCCAAGATCTTCATCACTTGACAGATCAATGGCTTCGCTGCGCAGAATGGCAGCAGCTATGAGCTCTTTGCCGGTGTGTGGCTGAGGCATCTTGGCCTTCTGGGGCATGGAAACGCGGGATACGTCTTCAGACTGCACACTGTCTTCAGGAGGTGCAGTTGCCAATGGCTTCGCCCTTGAGATTTTTGGTGAAGGGGCCGGCTTTGAAGCTTTTGGCTTCTTCGATTGCTTTGGCTTCGGTACAACAGGAGCTTCATTAGACTCAGAGTCAGCTGGAGGGTCATTCACGGCAGTCCCTTGGACTAAGATGCGGGTGATGAGGCCCTCAAGGTTGGCATACGGACCGATGATATTGGGTTCTGCGTCGCGTGTGCCATCTGCCCTAGGTGCGGAGGGACCAGGGTTGAAGTCTAACCCAAATTTCTTCTTGTTCTGCTTCGCTGATTGTTGGGCAAATTGGAAGTTGCGCTTGAACAGATTGTCGTCACGACACCAGAGTAGTGACGACGGATGTGCATCATCAGGCTATGGCCCACGAACCATGCATGGATAGAAGCTTTGGGCAATAGCTTCATCTCTGGACCTGGGTACAAGGTTCTTGTATAAGATGTCTCCCCATGGTCTTTTGATGGCAATTTTCTCAGCATACTCCTGGGTGACGAAGCGGTATTGGAACCATTGTTCTGCCCAATAGCGTCGAATCCATTGGATTCGGGTCTTGCGCTGACCATAATTCTCTTCAGGATCTATTTTGTACATTTCTGCCAGTTCATCAGGCAGATCTTTGGATGTTCCTCCACGTCTCTGTCTGCCCCCCTTCCTTGCTGCTGTTTCTGAAGCCATAAACTTTAACTTGAAAGGCTTCAAAACTTTCAAAGGCTTCAAAGGCTTTCTTTTGCTGGACCAACAGGAACTGGCTTCAGGAGAATTTATGTGATGCTGTAGGAATTCTGCAAATGAATGTAGACTATGAGAACCAAGGGATTCTCCCACGGACATGTACCTGTGACAGCATTAAGGTGCGAGGGAAGGGGAAGAGGTCATATGCATTCTCAGAAGATTTTGAAGATAAATCAGTTTAGAAGACATTGACCTCATCGTGCGAAGACATTCACTCATAGATAAGAAGTTGGTTCTAGATTTGTACGAATCCACAGATCAGTACAAGTGAGGAATCTAACTACTTTGTGAAGCACAAGTGAATATACTAGGCATGTTATGAGATGCAGTTTGAGAGAGATCTAGCTTGTGTGAACAGAAACTTCTTGTGGTAGAAAGTGACAGAACAAGAGGATCTATGGTGCTGTAAAAAGGCAGTTTTATTTACCACACTGAGAACTGCTAGACGGAGCGAGAGATGAGGCCGAGCAGTTCACTCGTCCGTGCCCTAACTTGGCGACGGAGGAGACCTACGGCGACGGTGGAGAGGACGATGTCCGCGGTTGGCGTGAAGACGGCGTCGGAGAGGTTGCGGCAGTGAAGCGCTTCGTCGCCGGCGTCGTCGAGAGCTAGCGGTGGCGCTAGGGTTCGTGCGAGGGTGGAAGAAGAGATAGTTACCGCAGTGAGTGTGTATTTATAGGCACAGGGGCGGCACTGTGCTATTACACAGGTGCCCCTGGCGATTAGCATCTGAGGAACGCGTGGCCAGTTTGCGGAAGTTTGGGGTTTGTTCCACGTCCCACGCACGCCTGGATTGTCGGGTGGTCGTTCCTGCTTCTCCGGATTTTATGTGGAGGAATGAGCATTGAAAACGGACTTTATGGTTGTCTCTATATCTTCTGCTGACAAGGATGCAGTGAAGACATTCGACAGTTTCAATAGAATGCATATGACTTGGAGAGATAGAATTTTGAGATAGAGAGCAAAGAGAGGTTAGGGTCCGATCACATTCACTTAGTTCAAAAGATTCAAACAAGAAGACATAGCTATAAGTGAATGCTGTAGAGGACAGACCACTAGTATATATATATATATATAATCAACGTAGTGAAGATAATCATGAAGACATGTTGAGTTCGAAGCCAAACCAAATGTGAAGACATTGCAAGGTAACGCCATGAGTGATACACTTCAAAATAGAACGTTTGGTGGTGGCGTTACCCACTGTATAGGAAGTATTAGACCCAGACACGGCGCACAATTATCGTGGCGCTCCGAAGTCAAATTCCACATTAATGTATTCACACTTAGAATGTATGTCTTCATTGATTGAAGATATACTTTACTTCGTGTGTTGCACATCTAAGTCATCAATATGCATAAGGGTTAGGATGTGTGCGTGATCACAGGACATTTGAGGATTCCAGGATATTTAGCTCACACCGTAACTTGCAAAACCTCTTCTCATCCAAGGGCTTGGTGAAGATATCTGCCAATTGCTCTTCAGTGTTGACGTGTATGATATCAATGTCTTCCTTCACAACATGATCTCTGAGAAAGTGATGACGAATTTCAATGTGCTTTGTCTTCGAGTGCTGAATTGGGTTGTTGGCAATCTTGATGGCGCTTTCGTTGTCGCAGTAAAGTGGCACTTGCTTCAGATGAATGCCATAGTCCTTGAGTGTTTGCTTCATCCATAGAAGCTGAGCGCAGCAAGATCCAGCAGCAATGTATTCAGATTCAGCAGTGGAGAGATATACACAGTTCTGCTTCTTTGAAGACCAACATACAAGTGATCGTACCAGAAAGTGACATGTGCCTGATGTAGACTTGCGATCAACTTTGTCACCAGCATAATCAGCAACCGAGAATCCAACCAAATCAAACTCTGAGCCCTTTGGATACCATAATCCTAGAGTTGGGGTGTGAGCCAAATATCAAAGAATTCGCTTCACAGCTAAGTGATGCGATTCCTTTGGTGCCACTTGAAATCGAGCACACATGCAAACACTAAGCATAATATCTGGCCTAGATGCACATAAATAGAGCAAAGAACCAATCATGGAGCGGTATACCTTTTGATCTAACTCTTTACCATTGTCGTCGGGACCCAGATGATGTTTGGCTGGCATTGGTGTTTTGAAGCCTTTGCAGTCTTGCATACCGAACTTCTTCAGGCAATCTTTGAGATACTTCTCTTGAGATATGAAGATGCCATTGCGTTGTTGTCGTATTTGAAGACCAAGGAAGAACTTCAGCTCCCCCATCATGGACATCTGATATTGCTCTTGCATCATATATCCAAACTCTTCACTGTACTTCTGATTGGTGCAGCCGAAGATAATGTCATCCACATATATTTGGCACACAAACAGTTCACCATCATATGTCTTCGTGAAAAGAGTGGGATCTAGGGAACCAGGTATGAAGCCTTTGCTCTTCAGGAAGTATTTGAGTGTGTCATACCAGTCCCTAGGGGCTTGTTTGAGGCCATACAGCGCCTTGTTGAGCTTGTATACCATGTCAGGATGTTTTGGATTTTCAAAGCCAGGCGGTTGTG
Source organism: Triticum aestivum (assembly GCF_018294505.1). Lineage (NCBI taxonomy): Eukaryota > Viridiplantae > Streptophyta > Magnoliopsida > Poales > Poaceae > Triticum > Triticum aestivum. The sequence goes on along the minus strand of NC_057803.1, from coordinate 135,766,705 downwards.
CAACATACACTTCTTCTTCAATCTTGCCATTGAGAAAGGCACTCTTCACATCCATTTGATATAGAAGTATGTTATGACGATTTGCATAGGCCAGCAGTATGCGTATGGCTTCAAGCCTAGCCACAGGAGCAAACATTTCATCGAAGTCAATGCCTTCCACTTGAGTATATCCTTGAGCAACGAGACGAGCTTTGTTTCTGACAACTTGACCATGCTCATCTTGCTTGTTGCGGTATATCCATTTGGTGCCTATTATGTTGTGCTTCCGTGGATCGGGACGCTTAACCAGTTCCCATACATTATTCAGCTCAGACTGTTGAAGCTCTTCTTGCATAGCTTGAATCCATTCAGGTTCCGTGAAGGCTTCTTCAACTTTCTTGGGTTCTGATATTAAGACGAATGCGAAGTGCCCACAGAAATTTGCTAGCTGAGTTGCCCTTGAACGAGTGAGTGGACCAGGTGCATTGATGCTGTCAATTATTCTATCAATCTGCACTTCATTGGCAACACGAGGATGTATAGGGCGAAGACTTTGCTCTTGCTGATCTGTGTTGTTGTTGGGAGGAATGTCTTCAGGCTGAGCACTGTCTTCATGTTGATCAGGTGCTGAGATGATAAGTTCTTCTTCAGGATGAGCTTCAGAAGGTATAATCTCTCCAGTTCCCATTAGCTTGATTGATTCACTAGCTGGAATTTCATCTAGCACATTTGGCAGTTGCTCTCTTTGTGAACCATTTGTCTCATCGAACCGCACATCCACTGTTTCAACCACTTTGTAATGAAAGAGATTGAAGACTCTGTAGGAGTGCGAATCCTTTCCATATCCAAGCATAAAACCCTCATGTGCTTTTGGTGCAAACTTTGAGGTGTGGTGTGGGTCCTTGATCCAGCATTTTGCGCCAAATACTCTGAAGTAACTGACATTTGGCTTCTTGCCAGTTAGGAGTTCATAAGATGTCTTGTTCAGAAGCTTGTGAAGATAAACACGATTGATTGTATGGCATGCAGTGTCAATGGCTTCAGTCTAGAATTTTCTTGGAGTCTTGTATTCATCTAGCATCGTTCTGGCCATCTCAATGAGTGTTCTGTTCTTGCGTTCGACGACGCCATTCTGCTGTGGCGTGTACGAAGCTGAGAATTCATGTGTGATACCCAGGGTATCAAGATATGTATCAAGGCCAGTGTTCTTGAATTCAGTGCCATTGTCACTTCTGATGTGCTTTATTTTGGCGTCGTAATTGTTCATAACACGATTGGCGAAGCGTCTGAAGACATCCTGCACTTCCGTCTTGTAAAGAATTATGTGCACCCAAGTATATCTAGAATAATCATCAACAATAACGAAGCCATAGAGGCAAGCAGCAGTAGTAAAAGTTGAGTAGTGAGTGGGACCAAAAAGATCCAGGTGAAGCAGTTCGAAGGGTTGAGTAGTGGTCATGATTGTCTTCGAGGGATGTTTTGCCCTCGTCATCTTCCCTGCTTCACAGGCACCGCATAAGTGATCTTTCTTGAACTTGACGCCCTCGATGCCTATGACGTCCTTCTTCTTCGCAAGGGTGTGGAGGTTCCTCATGCCAGCATACCCAAGCCTCCGATGCCAAAGCCAGCATTCTAAAGCTTTTGCAAGAAGACATACTGCAAGTTGTGGCCCTGCTGAGAAATCTACCACGTACAGATCATCTTTTCGATACCCTTCAAACACTAGAGACTTGTCAGATTCCATTAGTACAAGGCAACGATATTTTCCAAACATTACGATCATGTTCAAATCGCAAAGCATTGAGACAGACATTAAGTTGAAACCAAGGGATTCAACAAGCATGAATTTATCCATGTGTTGATCCTTTGAGATTGCAACTCTACCTAGACCCAATACCTTACTTTTACTAGTGTCAGCAAATGTGATGTGGCTCTTGTCGGATGGACGTAAGGTTGAGTCCATAAGAAGACTTATTTTGCCAGTCATGTGATTTGTACACCCACTGTCAATAATCCATTCTGAAGACTTTGAAGACGCTGGTGTCGTACCCTACAGTGCAGTTAGGAGGACAGGCTTCACGAAGAGAATTGTGAAGCAAAAACATTTGACGAACCAGTGGGTTATGAAAACTTACATCCAGATTAGGACTAATAGGGAGAGTAGCATGCGATTCAGGAATGAAGTACATAATGATGCCATTTGGGAATTTTATCTTGCGCCCTACAAGATTTTTAAGGTCCCCAGCAATAGCGTCAGAAGATTTTGGTTTTCTGCTGGAGACCTTTCCCTGCAAAAGAGAGTTAAGCTTTCTTAACCACCCACATCTTCAAGGGTGGCTTAGAAGCAATAAGTCTAAGTGCAGCATCTGAGAATTTTGGTTTTGGAGCCCTAGCAAACAGTCTGGCAGGCGGACAATAGTACTCATAAGAATAGGCAGAATAGTTTTTGGTCATATGAACATGACAGTTTGATGAACCGCTCTCATATTCATATGCCTGAGTATGGTTTCCCTGCAAAATATTTGCGTTAGTGTGACTCAGGTGAGTCCTCTTTCTGTATGAAGCCTTTAGACCGTATGACGCCTTTGGTCTGAGGTTTGTCTTCTTCAAGTGAGGTGTCATGAAGACATTCACAGGAAGATTTTCCAGACACTTTTTTGGAACCCAGATCTTCTTCATAGGCGGTCCATTCCTGCAGTTAGTACCAATGTACCTGGCAAACACTTCACCATTCTGATTCTTAAACAGTATATAGTTTGCATCAAAGGATTCATCAATGATAATGGGGTTAGCACAAGTGAAGCCAGATAAATTGGATGGATCTGTTGAAGGTTCCTTTGCAGCAACCCACTTGGTTTTGGGGTACTACTCAGGTTTCCAGTAAGAGCCATCTGCATTTATTTTCCTTACGAACCCAACACCCTCTTTCCTAGGGTTTCGGTTCAGAATCTGCTTTTTCAGGACATCACATAGCGTCTGATGCCCTTTAAGGCTTTTGTACATCCCTGTTTCAAGCAATGTCTTCAACCTAGCATTCTCATCAGCAATAGCAGTGGTATCCTCAGCAGAGGGGTTAGTTACCACATCAACAGTTGAAGATATTGCAACAGCAGTAGCACTGGAACATTCAGCAACAGAAGTAGCATTATCATGCTCAATGCATTTAAGACATGGTGGTTCAAATCCTTCCTGAGCGGAACTGTTCTGTTCGGCGCGAAGTGACTCGTTTTCCTTTTGAAGATCTTCATGAGCCGCTCTCAATTTCTCAAGTTCTTGCTTCCTTTGAAGATAATCATAGGAAAGCTTTTCATGAGTTGTTGAGAGAGTATCATGACGACCTTCAAGTTCCTGATACTTAACGTGAAGATTTTTTATGTCTTCAATTAAGGATTCAGATCGAGTCATTTCAGCACCCAACAGATCATCGCTTCTGTCTAATAGTTTTTGAATATGTTCCATGGCTTTCTGTTGTTCAGTTGCAATTTTAGCAAGTGTTTTGTAACTGGGTTTTGAATCACAATCAGAGTCATCGTCACTAGATGTTTGATAGTGAGTAGTGCGTTTGTTTACCTTGGCACCGCGTGCCATGAAGCAGTAGGTAGGAGTGGAGTCGTCCTTGTCATTTGCATCGGTGTCGGTGATGAAGTCATTGTCTTCAGTGTTGAAGATGGACTTGGCGACATATGCTGTAGCCAGACTTGCAATGCCAGAATCATACTCCTCCTCAGACTCCACCTCTGCCTCCTCAGAAGCGGACTCCTCCTCTGAATCCATTTCCTTGCCAGATGAGCTCTTCTTGTGTGATGAAGACTTTGAGGAAGACTTGGAAGAAGACTTTGTGTATTTCTTCTTCTTCTTGTCGTCTGAGTCATATTCCTTGCTCTTCTTCTTCTTTATGTTCTCATTGTCCCATTGTGGACACTCAGAGATGAAGTGTCTAGTTTTCTTGCACTTGTGGAATGTTTTCTTCTTGTAGTCATGAGCAGAAGCTTCATCATTCCTTGAGCTTGACCGTGAAGATTTTCTGAAGCCTTTCTTCTTGGTGAATTTTTGGAACTTCTTCACTAGCATTGCAAGTCCCCTTCCAATGTCTTCAGGATCATCAAAACTGCTATCAGATTCTTCTTCAGATGAGGAAACAGCTTTTGCCTTCAAGGCATGAGTTCGCCCATAGTTTGGACCGTAGATATCTCTTTTCTCAGAAAGCTGAAACTCATGTCTGTTGAGCCTCTCAAGTATGTCAGATGGATCGAGTGTCTTGAAATCGGGACGTTCTTGAATCATCAGGGCTAGGATGTCAAACAAACTATCAAGTGATCTCAGTAGCGTCTTGACGACTTCATGTTTGGTGATCTCAGTAGCGCCGAGGGCTTGAAGCTCATTTGTGATGTCAGTGAGTCTGTCAAATGTGTGCTGGACATTCTCATTGTCATTTCGCTTGAAGCGGTTGAAGAGATTGCGAAGGACACTGATTCTTTGATCTCTCTGGGTTGAGATGCCTTCATTGACCTTGGAGAGCCAGTCCCAGACCAGCTTGGATGTCTTCAAAGCACTCACACGGCCATACTGTCCTTTGGTCAGATGACCACAGATGATGTTCTTGGCAGTAGAGTCTAGTTGAACGAATTTCTTGACATCAGCAGTAGTGACACCTTCTCCAGCCTTGGGAACGCCGTTCTCGATGACATACCATAGGTCGACATAATTGGCTTCAAGATGCATACGCATCTTATTCTTCCAGTAGGGATATTCAGTTCCATCGAAGACGGGGCACGCAGCGGAGACTTTAATTATCCCTGCAGTCGACATAGCTAAAACTCCAGGTGGTTAAACCGAATCACACAGAACAAGGGAGCACCTTGCTCTGATACCAATTGAAAGTGCGTTATATCGACTAGAGGGGGGGTGAATAGGCGATATTTATGAAAGTCTTCAAAACGTGGAAGTTATGAAGACAAATAGTAGAGATATGCCTATTACTATGCAGCGGAAGTTAGACTACACTAGGCAAGCCATGGTCAAGTATCAACAGAGTGAAAGCACAGTGACAAATAGTTGTAGTGTAATTAGGATCAGGTAGGAAGATACTATGAAGCCCAACAGATCATACACTCACATTGTGAAGACAAAAGATAGAACAGACACGCAATGACTTCACAATGAGTAATCAGTAAGTAAAAGGAAGTGAAGATGAAACCAGTGACTCGTTGAAGACAATGATGTGTTGGACCAGTTCCAGTTGCTGTGACAACTGTACGTCTAGTTGGAGCGGCTAGGTATTTAAACCTTAGGACACACAGTCCCGGACACCCAGTCCTGAACATGCAGCTCAGGACACCAAGTCCTCACCGTACTCTCCTTGAGCTAAGGTCACATAGTCCTCGCCCAATCACTCTGGTAAGTCTTCAAGGTAGACTCCCAAACCTTCACAGACTTCATTCACTAGCAATCCACAATGTCTCTTGGATGCTCTGAACGCGACGCCTAACCGTCTGGGGATGCACAGTCCTCAAGTGTAATAAGTCTTCAGATCACACAGACAAGAAGACTTAAGTGATGCCCAATGTTCTCTGGCTCTGGGTGGTTAGGGCTTTTCTCCTCGCTAGGAATTTTCTCTCAAAGGCTTCAAGGTGGGTTGCTCTAAAACGACAAAAGCCGTGCACTGAAATCTGAGCAGCCAACCGTTTATGGTTGTAGGGGGTGGGCTATTTATAGCCACTTGGCAACCCGACCTGATTTGTCCGAAATGACCCTGGGTCACTAAGGAACTGACACGTGTCTCAACGATCAGATTTCAAACTCTCATGGCAACTTTACTTGGGCTACAAGCAAAGCTGACTTGTCCGGCTCTGGACAAGATTCGCTCTCATTGTCTTCACTCGAAGACATAGGTTTTTGGTTTAGGCATCACTTCAGTCATTCTGACTGGTTCTCCTGGACCCCACTTAACAGTACGGTGGTTCCTATGACTCAACACAAAAGAAAAAGAACTATGAAAGATCTAAGTCTTCGAGCTCCATAGGCTTCATAACATGTCTTCTTTTGTCATAGTCTTCAATGTGAATATCTTCATATACCACCTTTGACTTCAATGTCTTCATACATTTTTAGGGGTCATCTCTAGTAGTAAAACTGAATCAATGAGGGACTTCTACCTGTGTTATCCTGCAATTCTCACAAACACATTAGTCCCTCAACTAGGTTTGTCGTCAATACTCCAAAACCAACTAGGGGTGGCACTAGATGCACTTACAAGATCGTAATGACTAAACCCTGGAAGTCTAACCTATGAATATTGTAATGAGTATATGTGGTGTCCTTTCCGGACTATCCCCTTCGGTTTATATAGACACCGAGGGGGATCTAGGGTTTACATGGAGTCAGTTACATAAGAGGAATCTTTGGTCGCCAAGCTTGCTTCCATTCCAAGTAGAGTCCAATCCGGACACGGTGCAGTCTTCGGCCTTCATGTCTTCACAGCCCATCTGTCCGGCCCATGGATAACAGATCGGACGCCCGAGGACCCCTTAGTCCAGGACTCCCTCAGTAGCCCCCGAACCAGCTTCAATAGCGAGGTGCTCAACACACAGATTATCTTCGGCATTGCAAGGCGGGTTCCCCCTTCACTGATCCCCAAGCAATCTATTCGGCCATTGATCCGATGCCGCCTCCTTGGCTTCTGCGCGTTTGAATAATCTTCGTCCTCCATGTGTCGAGTGAATGTGGAAAGTCAGGGTATTTTTGCGAATAACACCCCATCCATGCGAGGAAGAGTGCCTATTTAAGGAGATTGGATCCCAGATCCATTCAGCGCTACACAGAAGAAATCCCCAGAGATTGCTTAGGAGAAACCATTCCAGTATGGCTAGTGTTCCTAGCTCCTCCGCTCGTCCTGACCCAGAGAAAGGCGAGTGGGAGAGGTGTTCCATGTCTCATAGCCGATTGACGAAGTTGCAAATGCAGGGATTCCTTCCCCATGCAGATCTAGTCCCTGTTCGAACGGGGCTTGAAAGTGCTAGTGATCGACTAGAGGGGGGGGGTGGAATAGGCGATTTTTATGAAAGTCTTCAAAACATGTAAGTTTCGAAGACAAACGATAGAAATAAACCTATTATCATGTAGCGGAAGGTAGACTACACTAGGCAAACCATATTCATGTATTCAATGAAGTGAAAGCACAATGACAAATAGCAGCTAGGCAGTAAGGATCAGGTAGGAAGATGTTGAGAAGCCAATCAGTACACGTAATCACTTAGTGAAGTCGAACGGTGATGCTATCGTACAATGACTTCACAAGAACCAACAGTAAGTAAAGGGAAGGGAAGGGTGAAACCAGTGACTCGTTGAAGACAATGAATTGTTGGACCAGTTCCAGTTGCTGTGACAACTGTACGTCTGGTTAGGGAGGCTGAGATTCAACTCAGAAGACCTCGTCTTCACCTTATTCCCCTTGAGCTAAGGACACCCAGTCCTCACCCAATTACTCTGGTAAGTCTTCAAGGTAGACTTCCAAACCTTCACAGACTTCGTTCACCGGCGATCCACAATGACTCTTGGATGCTCAGAACGCAACGCCTAACCGGCTGGAGGATTCACAGTCCTCAAGTGTAGTAAGTCTTCAGATCACACAGACAAGAAGACTTAAGTGATGGCTAACACTCTTTGGCTCTGGGTGGTTAGGGCTTTATCCTCTCAAGGAATTCTCTCTCAAAGGCTTCGAGGTGGGTTGCTCTCAAACGACAAAAGTCGTACTTTAACTCTGAGCAGCCAACCGTTTATGGTTGTAGGGGGTGGGCTATTTATAGCCACTAGGCAACCCGACCTGATTTGTCCGAAATGACCCTGGGTCACTAAGGAACTGACATGTGTTCCAATGGTCAGATTTCAAACACACACGGCAACTTTACTTGTGCTACAAGCAAAGCTGACTTGTCCAACTCTGAACAAGATTCGCTCTCATAGTCTTCACTCGAAGACATAGGATTTAGGTTAAGCATCACTTCAGTCATTCTGACTGGTTTTCTTGGACCCCACTTAACAGTATGGTGGTTCCTATGACTCAACAAAGAAGAAAAGAAGTACGAAAGATCTAAGTCTTCGCGCTCCATAGTCTTCATGCGATGTCTTCTCTTGTCATAGTCTTCAATGTGAATGTCTTCACATACCACCTTTGACTTCAATGTCTTCATACATTTTTAGGGGTCATCTCTGGTAGGAAAACGAATCACTGAGGGACTTTCTACCTGTGTTATCCTGCAATTCTCACAAACACATTAGTCCCTCAACTAGGTTTTTCATCAATACTCCAAAACCAACTAGGGGTGGCACTAGATGCACTCACAATCTCCCCCTTTTTGGTGATTGATGACAAACTAGTTGAAGTTTTCAACGGGGAATATAATATGTGAAATTGTAAAGGATAAGGAACTGTCTTCATAAGTTGCAAGGGCTCCCCCTGAAGATGTGCATATAAGTAATTTGCTTTTGGAATGCAAATGCACATGGAAGGTTGTACTTGTGGAGATCCTCTTCAACTTATGACAATTCATCATGCATGAAAGGTATGTGAAGATAATGACATGCATAATGAAAAATGGACGTCTGCAAAATGATCTAAGTGCGGAATTTATCGTCGCACATGCGGAATTTATCATCGCATCACAAAATAGCAAATAAGTAGCAGACGACCATCGAGTTCAAGTGTTACAACTCAAAGAACCAAATGTATCAAAACAAGAGTTGTAAACACTAGGCAAAACATAAAGTAACCGCCCATATGGACCCTCTTGAAGACTATCAAACTCATATGCTTCTCCCCCTTTTGTCAGTGAGGACCAAAAAGGTTTGAAGACATAGAGCATCTACTCGTTCCCATGAAGAGTAGGTGAAGCAGCAAGGTCGTCGGTGGTGTTTGGCGGTGCAGAAGAACTTGGAGCAGTGTCGATGCGTGCAGAAGTAGGGGGCGGTGAAGTGACATCATCTTTGTCCTCGATCACTCTGACATTCACAGTTGCCGCAGAGGAAGAGAACTCAGAGTCTTCAAGAGATGGAGTTCGTCGCAGCACAGTCCTTCGGGGAGGTGTGGAGTCAAACTTGAAACATTTAGAGAAGCCATCCTCTTGAAGATCATCCTCAGAACACATAAGCGTCAGCCCTTTCCATGTACGCCGACAGGTTTCATGGGCAACAAAGGCATTCTTGGTGGCAAGATTGCGAATGCGGTTGACATCCACCAAGAGCCTTTGCATTTGTCACTTCAGCCAGTCATGATGCCTATCCTGTTTCTGATGAAGAGCAACCAGAAGCTCTCGGTCATTGAGAACACGAGATCGCTTCTTGGATCGTTGGCCAATAGTGCTTTCAGTGGCTTTAGTAAAGGCACGATGAGGTGCACGTGTAGTACCAGCCAAAGGATAAACACGAGTGACTGCTTCAACTCCTTCAATGTTCTGAGTGAAACTTTGATGCTCTGCATTCTGAAGACTAAGAGGTTCCTTTGGCAGGCTCTGGATAAATGGCTTCAATGGACATATCGACATCAGGCAGAAAGATCCGATGATTGCGAGCAGATGGCTAATATGAGATAGCTGAGTGGAGTTTAATCAGCCGCATTATCCATGGAGCGTAGAACTTCAAGCCAAAAAGATCAGATCCTGATGCAGCAAGTTGGCGGATGAAGAAGTCTTGTGCATTGAAGCATTTGCCATGAAGAATATAGAAGACCAAAGTCCTCATTGCACCTTCCAGCTTTGCATGTGGAGAATGTCCTTTGATGGGCCAGAGAGTTCGCCTTATAATGTGATAGATAGTCCCTGGCAGATACTCAAGGTCTTCAACAAAGAACTCCTTAGGATATGCAGCATCTTGTGGCAAAGGCTTCATCATACTGAGCATCTGACTCATGTTTGGTTCAGGCTTCTGAAAGATGCTCAACATAGCTTCACTGTGAAGTTGACATCCAGGTTCATAGAGATCTCTAGGAGTGGGCAGACCAGTGAGCTCAATGATATCAAAGGCTTTGGCTTCGTGATGAACATTTCCTGTCATCCACTCAAGGACCCAAGCCTTCGAATCTCTGTTGTAACCACGTATGTGAAGTGTGGCATAAAATTGGAGCAGCAACTCTTCGTTCCAGTGCTCTTGGTCGGTGACGAAAGGCAACAATCCAACCTCTTTGAAGCAATCCAGAGCTTCTTCCAAACAGGGCAGACCAGCTATTGCTTCGGTGTCAAGACGCATGTGTGGGAAGATGCGACCTTAATTGTACATAATGCAGGAGTAATAGCTTCGCTGCGGATAGCTCCAGAACCGATCAGAAGATATTCGTTCCCTTGAGTAGGGGTTCTTGGAGCTATTGAAGAAGGTGTTGTCTGCTTTGAAGCCGTTGACATTGAAGGATCCAGGTGCTGATGCAGGACCTGGAAACCTGGGCAACCTTGGCATTGGCTTCTGTACCTAAGGCCTATGCTCAATATGATAGTCAAACTGAGGACCAGCAGCAGGCGCAGGAACAGAAGCAGTAGCATCATTGGCTTCGCTGACTTCTGGTTCTTGGGTTAGTGTAGGCTCCACATTTGCTTCAGCCATGACAACATCAGTTGCTTCATTGGTGTTGGTGGTGGCAGCCTCAAGATTTTCTACCTCCACTTGATGAGATGGAGGGTCACGCACAGACACGTTCTCCTCCAGAACAGCTTCTTTAGTAGTTGGGGAGTAGGGACACGTTCTTCTTCTTCTTGGGTGTCATCGGCTGATGCAGCCGGAATGTCTTCAGCAGTTTTAGCCTCAGACTCGGAGACTTGAGACCTTAGTCCTTTGCGAAGCCTGCGTAACACTGGCGACGCCTTTGGAGATGGAGTTGGCTGGGCCTACGTAACACTGTGTGACTTGTTGTTGTGGGTGATCAGCCCATGATGCATCCTGAGCAATTGGCGTCAGAGGATGACCAATGCTGATGAGTTCGCTGTGCGTAAGCACAGGCGATGATACCTGTTGGTGCTCGATCTGAGGAAGAACTACATCATCTTCAACATTGTCATGGTGACCAATGTCTTCAGCTGTATGAGCCTCTGTGGAAGCAGGCTCATGGACAATCAGTTGGCGCTCTTGGTGTGTAGATGCAGGGCGGACCATTGAGATAGGTTCAACAACCAGGGGCGCTATGGGAGCAGCCCATTCCTTCTTGGTCTTCCGCTTCTTCTTGGAGGGAGCAACATTAGAGGCTTCAGAATGTTTCCTCTTTCTGGCTTCAGCCTCAGCAGTCCTCGTCTTCTTCAGTTCTGAAGCGGTTGACCTGGCCTTTGGCTTCGAGCCAGCCAAGCTGGCTGGGAAGACAATGGGATGTGCTTCCTGCCTTGGTGCGTCGGGTGCGGCCACAACTGGCTTCTTCTTCTGCTTTGCAGCCATCCTGGGGTCGATGCCAGGATGACCAAGGGCCTTGCGCTTCTCAGCCTCATTGTAGGCTTGCACACTCTTGTCAGCCAGGATCTTCATCCGCTCACGAGAACCTTGAGCTTCTGCACATTTCTTGAGAAAGGCTTCTTTGAGCTCGTGCAGCATAGTCTTGAAGTTTTTCACCTCTTGCACACTGAGCTTGGCCATATGCTTCTTGAACTGAGCTTTCTCAAAGTCAATCTTTTGCTTCAGTTCGACGATGCGCTGAGCTAGAGCTAGCTCTGAAGCAATGGCGCCATGGAAGGTGACACTGAGGCCAATGGGAAGTTGCAGATCTTCAAAGCTGAGGTTGGGCGTGTCAAACCACTCATCAATGAAGTTGTGGATGATTGCCACGTCAAAGAGAGGCAGATCATTGAAGATTTCTGCTTCTTCTTTGCTCTTGATCAATTGCTCAAGAGCATCATCTGTAAGATCTTCATCGCTGGACAGATCAATAGCGTCGTTGCACAGAATAGCAGCAGCAGTCAGTTCTTGGCTGGTGTGTTGCAAAGGCATCTTAACTTTCAAGGGCTTGGAGATGCGTGACAAATCTTCAGACTACACACTGTCTTCAGGAGGTGCAGTAGCCAGTGGCTTCGCCCGTGAGATTTTTGGTGCTGAGGCAGGCTTTGAAGCTTTAGGCTGCTTCAGTTTCTTTGGCTTCGGCGCTGCAGGTGCTTCATCAGATTCAGCGTCATCTGCAGGCTCATCCACAGCTGTCCCTTGAACCACGATATGAGTGATGAGACCTTCCAGGTTGTAGAAGGGCCCAACAAGATTGGGTTTAGCTCCGCGGGTGCCATCAGCACGGGGAGCAGAGGGACCAGGGTTGAAGTCTAGTCCCAATGACTTCTTGTTCTGCTTCGCCAAATTCTGGGCAAACTAGAAGTTGCTCTTGAACAGATTGTCGTCACGAGACCATAGCAGTGACGATGGGTCAGCATCCGCAGGCTATGGTCCACGGACCATGCAGGGATAGAAGCCTATGTCGGATTTCGGGTTCAGGCAGACCCTTGAGGTTCGGACACTGGGGTGCGCGCGGAGATTTCGCCTCCTACCTACCTGCACCCCTCTGCCTCGCTAAGATCTAAGCTATGGAAAGAACAACATGAGAGACACAGGGTTTATACTGGTTCGGGCCACCGTTGTGGTGTAATACCCTACTCCAGTGTGTGGTGTGGTGGATTGCCTCTTGGGCTGATGGTGATGAACAATACAAGGAAGAACAGCCTCGCGAGGGTCTGTTCTTGGCTGGGGCGATGAACTGCTGGGAGGAGTTTAGTCACCCTTCTCTCTCTCTCTCCGATTGTTGATCTCCAACCTCTAACCTCTCACCGAGCCGCCCTCCATCCTGCGGGTGGATGGTCCTATTTATAGTGGCCCTGGTCCTCTTCCCAAATATCGAGCGGGAAGGGAGCCAACAATGGCGGGCTAATTTGAAGGGGGGCAGCTAGTACCAGTTATCCTGACAAAAGTAGTCTTCGCCTGCACAAAGCTCTGGTGGTGACGCCGTCTTGGGCTCCACGATGACCTCCATCTTGCAGTCCTCCTAGTCTTGGTCTTGTTGCAACGAAATGGCAACCTTTGCCTGATGCCTCGGTACCCCGCGGCTGCGCTTGCCCCCTTTGCACCAAAGGGGAAAGGAGGACACTGCGCAGGCTGGCACCCGCCTGGCGCCCTTGGTCGTCATGGCTTGCGTCACGGGCACCTCGTGAGGTACCCCGCCTTGATCTCTCCGCCTCCTCGCGAGCCAGCCTGATGAGGCCGTGCCTGAGGAAGCTCCACGTCGTCCGCCCCGCGAGGCTTGGCCCCTCGCGAGGGTCTTGGGTCTATGTTGGTGAAGATGGGCCGTGCTGGGCCCCCCTTTGAGCCATGCCGCAGGCCGCATGCAGGCAAGTCTGGGGACCCCCGTTCCCAGAATGCCGACAGTAGCCCCCGGGCCCAAGGCGCGCCCGGACTTGGCCGTGCAGGGAGGCGGAAGGGCAAGAGCGAAGCGCCGCGGGCCCTAACAGCCTGCGGTCTTGGGCGCCGCGTGGTGGTCGATTGGACGTGGGCGCCTTAGCAACCGCACGAGTTGATAAGGGAGCGGCATCCGCCTAGGCTTTGCTTTTGGTTTCTCCGGTTTCTGCTTAGATCCCCTTCCTTGCGCCTCTCCTTCCTTCCTCCAAAATTTCCAGATCTACTCTGACCGTGTGACCTAGGAAGCCATGGCGCCTCGTCAGCCCCCGGCTGTAGCTTGGTACTCGTCTGCCCTGGACTCGACGAACGTGTCGAAGGCGAGCCTTGCCCGGTTGCGCCGGATGGTGACGGTGCGGGGCATCAATGGGGCGAAGGTGTTCAAGGCCGGCTCCGCCACCCCTGAGGGTCAAGGGAGCACCTTCTATCCGTTCTTCGTAAGTGCCATTGCCGCTGGCCTGGTGCCTCCCTTCTCCAAGTTCTTCTTCTCTGTCCTCCGCCATTATAAGCTACAGGCTCTGCATCTCCACCCCAACTCTGTCCTTCTCCTGGCAATCTTCACCTATTACTGCGAGGCTCACGTAGGGGTGCAGCCCTTAGTGGCCTTGCTGCGCCACTACTTCTACCTCTGGACCTCTCGCGGTCCTACTTCCGGGTGCGCGAGCTTCATCGCGTATGGTGGCGCCATTGCCATTTCGAACCCCGGGAAAAGGATTGAGGGCTTCAGGAGCAAGTGGGTCTTGGTGGATGCTGGGCGCATCCACCCTCGGCTGATCTTGCCCATGGAGCAGCCCATGAGCTCCAGCGATTGGGGTCGAGCGGAGCTCGCGGACCCCCGCGCGAAGCTGGTGTTGGAGAAGATGGACGCGGGTCTGAGGCCGGCCAACATGGCGGCGGCGAAGCTGACCGGCGCGTCGCTGCGGAGAGAATTCCTGGAGCACCAGCTGGCTCTGCTTCGGCAGTACTCACTTCCGATGTGGAGGCCCCATCCGAGCCCCGCGGCCTTGGCTGACGGAGATCTGGCTGCGGTCCTCCAATCTCTGGTCGGGGGCGATGTGGCGAGGTTGGAGGGCGCTCCTACGCCCTTGTTCCTCCGCGACGACTGGGAGCAGGTAGTGGAGTCCATGCCCGTCTTCAACGGGGATGGGCCCGTGCCCACGGAAACTCCCAAGGAACCGGTGGACCTGCCCTCCGACGACTCCAGCGAAGAGGAGGAAGGAGGGGAGCGGGAAAAAGGGCCTGACTCCGAGGCGACTGATGGAGAGTCGAGGGCTCCCCTCCCCCAGTGCAGGTCCCGCGTTCTCCGCCTCTCTCCGAGCGATGACGACGAGGATGACGACGAGGATGACGACGAGCAGGACAGCGGGAGCTTGCCCCCGATCCCGAAGAAGGACAGGACCGGGCTGATCTCCTGCGGGTCTGCCCCGGCCCCGAGGCGGACCGCAGACGCACCTTCCGCTTCCAAGCTTCCCGAGGTTGACCCTTCCAGATGGCTTTCAGGCTTCAAATTTGGCCGAAGGCCGCTTGAGCTACCTGGCGTCGACCCGTAAGCATTTGATTCTTGTCTTTATTTCTTGCTCTGCTTTTGAGGCTTGACGTCCGCATCTCTTGGATAGGCTGGCGCCCGCAGCAAAGAAGTCGAAGGGAGCTCCTGAGGTTCCATCCGTGGCAGCGCCTCTGCCCGCGAAGGAGGGTGACCGCGATGCACAGGCTTCTCCTGCCCGGTCGTCCATGCGAGGCCTGGCTGAGCCGGCTGGGGCGAGCTCAGCCCCCACGGCCCAAGTGACTCCCGAGGTGTCCTTGCCTGCCGCCGCCACTACAGCTGTTGGGGCGCGGCAGACTCCGCCTCAGGATGCTGTGGCCGCGCTACCGCCTTCTCCTCCTACTCCACCGGCTATTGTCTCTCCAACTCCTTCTGTCATTCTAGATCGTGGTGTTGCTGAGCTGGACCGACTGCGGCAGGATCTTCTTGGCGTCGACCCTCGCTTGGTGGCCGGGCGCTTGGAGCTGGCTTCAAGATGGGTTCGCTCCGACGCTTCGATTCGGGCGGCACTGGTCCAGGCCTCGACGGCTTGCGATGAGGAGAAGCAGGCCGTCCTTGAGGCGAAGGCTGCTCGTGACGCAGCCCTGGGGGAGGTGGTCGATGTCCGTGGTCGTTGCAAGGCGCTGGAGGACGAGCTGCAAGGCTTGCGGGACCAGCTCGCGAAAGAGGTCCGCCTTCGCCAAGAGTAGGAAGAAGGCGTGAAGGCTCGCGAGGCGGCCGTCAAGGAGAGGGAGGTCAAGCTCAGGAAACGCCGCGACCGCCTAGGCGCGCTGGAGCAAGAGTTGGGGGCGAGGAAGGCCGAGCTGGACGACAAGGCCCTGGTTCTTGCCGAGGACCGCGTGGCCTTCACGGAGATGGAGGCGAAGGCTCGCTCCTCGCTGAGGACGCTTTACGACAGCGGCCTAGAGAGCCCGCTGGCTGGCGCCGAGGACAGCCCAGCCAAGCTGCTTTCCTTCCTGGTTCGCGCTCTTGAAGATGTCGCCCTTGGCCTTTACCCCACGGCCGAGGCCGAGGCGCGTGTGCTGTCTTCTGCAGCACTGACGCGGGTCCTCACCCATATCTACCTTCGCGATCCCGGCGTCGACCTCGATAGCCTGCTGGAGCCAGTAAGCGGCGAGCATGCCACTGCCGCTGCCGAGGCCGTGAAGGGTCACGTAGAGGCTCTGTTGGGGAAGTTTCGGGCCTTTAGCACCAAGCCGAAGCAAGGCGCTGCCGACCCCACTGCTCCATGAGGCGAACCCACTCCGCGCTGCTCCACCGCTGACAAGTGACTCCGTTGTGGCTCCTGTCCTGCCTTTAATTCCTGCACATGTATCATGCCTCGGGGAGGCGTTTAAACTTGCGTTTGGCATTGAGATAACAGTGTGGACTATAATATTTGCTTTTGAATTCCTTGAAATTTGCGCTTTTCCTTCCTACTTGCTTATGTTCTACGCCGGCAGAGCCCGGCCCCACGCATGCCTCACCCAGCGTTGGTCCCAACCGGAAACCAGGACGGGGCCAAGGAGTAAGGGGCTATGTGACAAGTTAGGCTCCTGAGTCGCGATGCTCAGGAATCCCCCTTGGCGCACGAACAGCAAGTAGGGAGGTGTGATGTGGGTGGATCTACCGTTCTACGTCTGCAGAGCCCGGCTGCGCGCATACCTCAACCGTCGTTAGCCTTTCGGAACTAAGGAGTGAGGGGCTACGTGAACAGTTAGGCTCCTGAGTTGCGATGCTCAGGAGTCCCCCTTGACGCTCAAACGGCCTTCATACCTTGGCTCCGTTCGGGGAGAGACGCATGACGAACCAGGCCCGGGGGGCCTGGCTGTGCGGCGTGCGTCTGGGTGTGACCCAGGCGCAGCCCCCGTGCCCAGCCCCCTCACGCGGCACTCCCGATGGGAGGCGTTACGATGAGGCTAGACACTGAGCTCTGGGCTCCCTGAGGTTGATGCGGCCCGGGGGCCACCCTCAGTTCTTTATCACCAGCGCGGAGCATAGCACTTCCGTATGTGTACGGGCATAGCCGCTCCTCGGCAGTGTCGTCAGCCAGCGCGGAGCATGGTGCTTCCACTGGTACATGGGAGGGGGGGCCCCTCCGGGAGGAGCCCCCGAGGCGTCTATAGCCTCGCCCTGACACGTGGCTGGCACAGTAGGGCCTGGCGAGGTGTATCTGGTCACCCGTGAGCCAGCGCGGGACTCACAGGGCCCTACCTCTAGGCGGGTTGCGCCTGGCACTGGGCCTTATCTTGTGATGTGTCCCTGCAAATTTGGTTAGATGTCGGCACTCTATGTCCTCGGATCTCGGCCCTCGAGCTGGTCTCAGCCGTCGCTGGTATGCCAGGTCGCGATGCCGTGGACAAGGCTAGAGGGTGAGGGCTGGAGAGCCAGTAAGAGCCCTGAGTCGCGATGCTCAGGTACCCCCCTTTAACGTGCAAGTGGTCGGCATGGAGAAGAAGAGGTGCCGTGGACCGGCATCAAATAATCAAGCATGGTGGTTCTAACGCATAACCTGAAATAAATGCAAATGGGATACATGCCGCTGGGCCTGGCCCGAGTGACTTGGGGATCATGCAGCCCGAGGGGCGCCCCCAACAAGGTAAGCTAACAACATGAAATAAAAGGGATACACACCGCAGGGACGGACCCACGCGGCCTAGGAATAATGCAGCCCTGGGGGGCGCTCCCAGCTGGAAATGAAACTTGAAAGATGTCACCTGATGACGTTGAGGACGAAGGAGTGTTGGTGTAGCAGACTCGGTGGGCTGCGGAAGCCGATCCTCACGAGCCCCCAGGCCCAGGGGCCTCGGGAGGCTCCGGAGGCGCTGGCGGCTCCTCACGGACCATCTCCATCTCCGCCAGGGCTGCGGAACGCCTGGCCTCTCATGCCTCCGTGATGCCCCTCATGAGGCGTTGGTACGTGGTAGCCGCGTTCGGCAAGCCGTAAGGCATGCGAACGTAGCTGTGGGGTGGACCTCTGCAGCGCCCCACTCGCGAGGGCCAGAGGCACTCCTGAGAGGCGACTCAGTTGAGCCCTGGTATGTCGATGCAGACGCGCAGCCCACCATCCTCGCCTGGATGGGGAGCCACTGCTGGTAGGCGGCGGCCGCCTTTCATGACTCTTGACTCCTGTAGCTCCTGAATGGCCTTGCTGATGAACTCCTGAGGGTCTGGCTCTCCTTGCCTTGCTCCTTCTTGAGGGAAACGTGCTTCAAAACATGCCTCCATGTGGTGCCCAAGCGCCTAACTTGTGACCCTAGCTAGGTCGGTGGCCCTCCAGGGGAGAGCCCTCGAGCCCTGCCTGAGGGGGGCGCCGGGTGCGCTTTCCTATGCGATGGAAGGAGGTTCCCCCTGGGCAGGCACGGGCCCAGAGGGGCCTGCCTCCTGAGGGGCCGGGCCGGACGATGTCTTCTTCTTCTTGGGGGCGGTCTCGGGAAGCCTCCTGCTTCCGCGATCCGGGTCTTCCAGTGACGCGGCCTGAAAGGCTCGTTCCAAGGAACACACCGCGTCCTTCTCTTCACAGGGCACCATGATGACTCTGCGACTTCCTGGCATTTTGAGGACGTTGTAGCCGTGGTGAGTTACGGCCATGAACTTGGCCAGTGCTGGGTACCCAAGGATGGCGTTGTACGGCAGTCGGATGCGAGCGACATCGAAGTCGATGAGCTCGGTGCAGTAGTTGTCGCGTGCCCCGAAGGTGGTAGGGAGGCGGACCTGCCCAATCGGGACCGTGGAGCCGTCGGTGATTCCGGAGAAAGGCTTGGTTGGCTGAAGCTGGCTGTAGGGCACTTGGAGATTGTTGAATGTTTCCACGGACAGGACGTTGAGCCCTTGCCCCGCCATCGATGAGGGTCCTGGTGACCACCACATTGCTGATGATTGGGGAACAGAGCATCGGGAGGACTCCAGCTGTAGCCACACACTTGTGCTGATCTGTTGAGCTGAACGTGATGGCGCACGCCGACCACCTGAGAGGGCGCGTGGCTTCGAGCCTGGGGAGGACTGCATTCACTTCGCGGGCGAACTTCTTGAAGATGCATTGAGAGGCTGGGGCTTGAGCCCCGCCCAGGATGCAGGCGATCGCGCGCGGCTCCTGGAAGCCCCCAGCCCCCTCGTCCTAGTGGCGGTCCTCGTTTCTCCTTGGCTGCGGCGGCAGCAGAGGGAGGCCTGCGTTGCCTTGCGGGCGATCCTTGCGAGGCTGATCCCTCCAGTCTCCCTCACGAGGCGGGTCTTGCCAGCGATCCTCGTGAGGTTGATCGCGCCACCCTTGGCGCGGGCCACGGTCTTCCCAGCGTCCTGCGTTCCTTCCTCCTCCTCGACCGTAGCCCCGGTCACCGCGGTCGGGGCAACGGCCGATCCTTCCTTCTCGCACGGCTCGGAGCTCTTGACATTCATTGGTGTTGTGGGTGTGGAGGTCGTGGTACACACAATACCGGCTGCCCTTGGAAGGTTCGGGCTGATCTCTGCCCCGCTTGGTGTCTGGTTCTGCCGCGAGCATGGCAGCCCCCTTGCGCTTCACATCCTTGGCCTTGGGCTTCTTCTCTTCTAGGTCTGCGGCCGGCAGCTCGAGGAGGGAGAGACGCTCTTCCTCAGCCCTGGCGCACTTGGTTGCCAAGTTGAACAGCTCCAAGGAAGTGCACAGGTCTTCATGCATCGCCAGCTCCTCCATCTTGACATCGCGCACGCCGTCGGAGAAGGCTGAGATGATGGCCTCCTCAGTCACCTTGGGAATCTTGAGGCGTGCGTTGTTGAAGCGCTAGATGTACTTCTGCAGGGTCTCCCCGGGTTGTTGCTTCATGCGGTGCATGTCGCTCACGGCGGGCGGCCGGTCGCGAGTACCTTGGAAGTTGGCGATGAAGCGGGTGCGCATCTCGTCCCAGGAGGAGACCGTGCCTGGAGCCAGGTTCAGGAGCCAGGTGCGGGCCCCATCCTTGAGCGCCATGGGAAACCAGTTCGCCATGACCATCTCGTCTCCGTTGGCAGCTTCGATGCCCAGCTTGTAGAGCTGGAGGAACTCCGCAGGCTCAGCCGTGCCGTCGTAACGAGGAGGCAGGTCCGGCTTGAACTTGCCGGGCCACATGATGCTGCGTAGCTCGTTGGTGAAGGCGCCTCAGCCTGCTGTGGCCACGGGAGGCCTTGGGTGACGGAGAGCTTGGTCTTGCATGTCCCCACGCGCTGCAGCTGGGAGCAGCGCGGGGTCTTGACGCGCAGGAGCAGGAGCATGGTCGCGACGTGCTAGAGCAGGGAGCGCCCGGGCAGCTTCTTGCGGATGAGGGACTTCTTGGCAGCTCTGCTCTTGCCGCGCTGGCACCTGACGGAGCGGGTTCCGCCCAGGGGCCACGCGCCTTGGAGCCATGGCGCCTTCCTGAGGAGGAGGCGGTCGGGGCACCGCCGGAGCTTCGTCGCCCGCGCGGGACGGGGTGCGGTGCAGCGGAACGGACAACGCAGGAGAGCCCCCTGCGGCACGGACGAGCTCGACGACGCGGTCGAGCCATTCTTCGTAGACGTCGTCGACGGGACGGTAGCGCAGGAGCTCGTTTGCCGTGATGAGCGCAGCTCGAGCCTCCATGGGTGCACGGAGCGCGCGGGGTGAAGAACCAGCTGGGGTGAGCGAGGGAGTTGCGGTGCGGCCGTCTTGCCGCACGGACGGATGCTGAGACGACGCTTGCTACTCGTCCCCCGCCGGGCCGGTGGCGGCGTTGATGGCAGCTGACGGGGAACGGCGAGGACGCCCGCCGATAGGGGCCATCTGGGCGATGCGGGAAGCGAGGGCGGCCCGGCGCTCGGCGCGGGCCCGACGAGCGTCAGACATGGGCGCGATGGTCGGAGGAGAACGGGGTGGTGGAAGGCGAATTCCGGCGCACCCCTACCTGGCGCGCCAAATGTTGGATTTCGGGTTCCGGTAGACCCTTGAGGTTCGAACACTAGGGTGCGCGCGGAGATTTCGCCTCCTACCTACCTGCACCCCTCCGCCTCACTAAGATCTAAGCTATGGAAAGAACAACATGAGAGACACAGGGTTTATACTGGTTCGGGCCACCGTTGTGGTGTAATACCTTACTCTAGTGTGTGGTGTGGTGGATTGCCTCTTGGGCTGATGGTGATGAACAATACAAGGAAGAATAGCCTCGCGAGGGTCTGTTCTTGGCTGGGGCGATGAACTGCTGGGAGGAGTTCAGTCACCCTTCTCTCTCTCTCTCTCTGATTGTTGATCTCCAACCTCTAACCTCTCACCGAGCTGACCTCCATCCTGCGGGTGGCCGGTCCTATTTATAGTGGCCCTGGTCCTCTTCCCAAATATCAAGCGGGAAGGAGCCAACAATGGCGGGCTAATTTGAAGGGGGACAGCTAGTACCAGTTATCCTGACAAAAGTAGTCTTCGTCTGCACAAAGCTCTGGTGGTGACGCCGTCTTGGCCTCCACGATGACCTCCGTCTTGCAGTCCTCCTGGTCTTGGTCTTGTTGCACCGAAATGGCAACCTTTGCCTGATGCCTCGGTACCCCGCGGCTGCGCTTGCCCCCTTTGCACCAAAGGGGAAAGGAGGACACTGCGCGGGCTGGCACCCGCCTGGCGCCCTTGGTCGTCATGGCTTGCGTCACGGGCACCTCGTGAGGTACCCTGCCTTGATCACTCCGCCTCCTCGCGAGCCAACCTGATGAGGCCATTCCTGAGGAAGCTCCGCGTCGTCCGCCCCGCGAGGCTTGGCCCCTCGCGAGGGTCTTGGGTCTGTGTTGGTGAAGATGGGCCGTGCTGGGCCCCCCTTTGAGCCACGCCGCGGGCCGCAGGCAGGCAAGTCTGGGGACCCCCGTTCCCAGAACACCGACAGTCTAGTTCAATGGCTTCATCTCTGGACCTGGGTTGAAGATTTCTGTATAGGATGTCTCCCCATGGTCGCTTGATGGCATTCTTCTCAGCATATTCCTTTGTTACAAACCTGTACTTGAACCACTGTTCTGCCCAATATCGTTGAATCCATTGGATTCGTGTCTTGCGCTGATTGTAATACTCTTCTGGATCTGTCTTGTACAGTTCTGAGAAGTCATCGGGCATATCTCTTGATGTTTCACCTCGACGCTTTCTGCCACCCTTCCTAGCTGATTTCTCTGCAGCCATGAAATTTAAATTGAATGGCTTCAATATGTTCAAAGGCTTCAAGGGCTTTCGCTTGCTGGACAAACAAGAACTGGCTTTGGGAGAATTTATATGATGTTGTAAGAATTCTGCAAATGAATGCAGACTATGAGAACCAAGGGATTCTCCCACAGACATGTACCTATGACAGCATTAAGGTGCGAGGGAAGGGGAAGAGGTCATATGCATTCTCAGTAGATTTTGAAGATAAATCAGTTTAGAAGACATTGACCTCATCGTGCGAAGACATTCACTCATAGATAAGGAGTTGGTTCCAGATTTGTACGAATCCACGGATCAGTACAAGTGAGGAATCTAACTACTTTGTGAAGCATAAGTGAACATACTAGGCATATTATGAGATGCAGTATGAGATAGATCCAACTTGTGTGAACAGAAACTGCTTGTGGTAGAAAGTGACGAATCTATAGGATCAAAGGGGCCGTAAAAGGAAGTTTATTTACCACACAAGGAACTACTAGACGGAGTGGAAGAGGAGGCCGAGCAGTTCGATCGCCCGTGCCCTAACTTGGCGACGGAGGACACATACGGCGACGGTGAAGAAGAAGATGTCCGCAGCCGGCGTGAAGACGGCGTCGGAGAGGTCGCGGCAGCTAAGCACTTCGTCGCCGGTGTCGTCGAGGGCTAGCGGTGGCGCTAGGGTTCGTGCGAGAGTGGAAGAAAGGATAATGACTGTGGTGAGGCGTGTATTTATAGGGACAGGGACGGCACATCGTTATTACACAGGTGCCCCTGGCGATTCACATCTGAAGAACACGTGGCCATCATGCAACATATCGGAGGTTGTTCAACGTTCCCACGCACGCCTGGATTGTCGGGTGGTCGTTCCCACTTCTCCGGGTTTCAGGTGAAGGAATTAGCATTGAAAACGGACTTAATGTTTGTCTCTGTATCTTCTGCTGACAAGGACACAGAGAAGACATTGGACAGTTTCAATAGAATGCATATGATTTGGAGAGATAGAGTTTGAGATAGAAAGCATAGAGAGGTTAGGGTCCGATCACATTCACTCAGTTCAAAAGATTCAACAAGAAGACATAGCTATAAGTGAATGCTGTAGAGGACAGAACACTAGTATATATATATATGATCAACATAATGAAGATAATCATGAAGACATGTTGTGATTGAAGCCAAACCAAATGTGAAGACACAGCAAATGTAACACCATGGGTAAAACACTTCAAACCGACAAATTTTGTGGTGGCATTACCCACCATATAGGAAGTATTAGACCCAGACACGGCGCACAATTATCGTGGCGCTCCGAAGTCAAATTCCATATTAATGTATGCACACTTAGAATGTATGTCTTCATTGATTGAAGATATACTTTACTTCGTGTGTTGCACATCTAAGTTATCAATATGCATAAGTGTTAGGATGTGTGCCTGATCACAGGACATTTGAGGATTCCAAGATATTTAGCTCACACCGTAACTTGCAAAATCTCTTCTCATCCAAGGGCTTGGTGAATATATCTGCCAATTGCTCTTCAGTGTTGATGTGTATGATATCAATATCTTCCTTCACAACATGATCTCTGAGAAAGTGATGACGAATTTCAATGTGCTTTGTCTTCGAGTGCTGAACTGGGTTGTTGGCAATCTTGATGGCGCTTTCGTTGTCGCAATAGAGTGGCACTTGCTTCAGATGAATGCCATAGTCTTTGAGTGTTTGCTTCATCCACAGAAGCTGAGCGCAGCAAGATCCAGCAGCAATGTATTTAGATTCAGTAGTGGAGAGAGATACACAGTTCTGCTTCTTTGAAGACCAACATACAAGTGATCATCCCAGAAAATGACATGTGCCTGATGTAGACTTGCGATCCACCTTGTCACCAGCATAATCAGCATCCGAGAATCCAACCAAATCAAACTCTGAGCCCTTTGGATACCATAATCCTAGAGTTGGGGTGTAAGCCAAATATCGAAGAATTCGCTTCACAGCTAAGTGATGCGATTCCTTTGGTGCCACTTGGAATCGAGCACACATGCAAACACTAAGCATAATATCTGGCCTAGATGCACATCGATAAAGTAAAGAACCAATCATGGAGTGGTATACCTTTTGATCGAACTCTTTACCATTGTCGTCGGGACCCAGATGATGTTGGGCTGGCATTGGCGTCGTGAAGCCTTTGCAGTCTTGCATACCAAACTTCTTCAGGCAATCTTTGAGATACTTCTCTTGAGATATAAAGATGTTGTTGTGTTGCTGACGTATTTGAAGACCAAGGAAGAACTTCTGCTCACCCATCATGGACATCTGATATTGCTCTTGCATCATATATCCAAACTCTTCACTGTATTTCTGATTGGTGCAGCCGAAGATAATGTCATCCACATATATTTGGCACACAAACAGTTCACCATCATATGTCTTCGTGAAGAGAGTGGGGTCGAGGGAACCAGATTTGAAGCCTTTGCTCTTCAGGAAGTCTTTGAGTGTGTCATACCAAGCCCGAGGGGCTTGTTTGAGGCCATACAGTGCCTTGTTGAGCTTGTATACCATGTCAGGATGTTTTGGATCTTCAAAGCCAGGCGGTTGTGCAACATACACTTCTTCTTCAATCTTGCCATTGAGAAAAGCGCTCTTCACATCCATTTGATATAGAAGTATGTTGTGATGATTTGCATAGGCCAGCAGTATGCGTATGGCTTCAAGTCTAGCCACAGGGGCAAATGTTTCATCGAAGTCAATCCCTTCAACTTGAGTGTATCCTTGAGCAACGAGACGAGCTTTGTTTCTGACAACTTGACCATGCTCATCTTGCTTGTTGCGATATATCCAAATTGTGCCTATTATATTGTGCTTCCGAGGATCAGGACGCTTAACCAGTTCCCATACATTATTCAGCTCAAACTGTTGAAGCTCTTCTTGCATAGCATGAATCCATTCAGGTTCCATGAAGGCTTCTTCAACTTTCTTGGGTTCTGTTATTGAGACGAATGCAAAGTGCCCACAGAAATTTGCTAGCTGTGTTGCCCTTGAACGAGTGAGTGGACCTGGTGCATTGATGCTATTGATTATTCTCTCAATCTGCACTTCATTTGCAACACGAGGATGTATAGGGCGAAGATTTTGCTCTTGCTGATCATTGTCATTGTTAGAGGGATTGTCTTCAGGCTGAGCATTGTCTTCAGGTTGATCAGGTGCGGAGATGATAAGTTCTTCTTCAGGTTGAGCTTCAGAAGGTATGATTTCTCCAGTTCCCATAAGTTTGATTGATTCACTGGATGGAACTTCATCTAGCACACATTTGGCAAGTGCTCTCTTTGTGAGCCGTTAGTTTCATCGAACCGCACATCCACTATTTCAACCACTTTGTAATGAAAGAGATTGAAGACTCTATAGGAGTGCGAATCCTTTCCATATCCAAGCATAAAACCCTCATGTGCTTTGGGTGCAAATTTTGAAGTGTGATGTGGATCCTTGATCCAGCACTTGGCGCCAAATACTCTGAAGTAACTGACATTTGGCTTCTTGCCAGTAAGGAGCTCATAGGATGTCTTGTTCATAAGCTTGTGAAGATAAACACGGTTGATGATATGGCATGCAGTGTTAATGGCTTCAGGCCAGAATTTTCTTGGAGTCTTGTATTCATCAAGCATCATCCGAGCCATCTCAATAAGTGTTCTGTTCTTGCGTTCGACGACACCATTCTGCTGTGGCGTGTACGGAGCTGAGAATTCGTCTGTGATGCCCAAAGTATCAAGATATGTATCTAGGCCAGTGTTCTTGAATTCAGTGCCATTGTCACTTCTGATGTGCTTTATCTTGGCGCCATAGTTGTTCATTGCTCGATTGGCGAAGCGTCTGAAGACATCCTGCACTTCCGTCTTGTAAAGGATTATATGCACCCAAGTATATCTTGAATAATCATCAAAAATGACAAAGCCATAGAGACAAGCTAGTAGTAAGAGTTGAGTAATGAGTGGGACCGAAAAGATCCATGTGTAGCAGTTCGAAGGGTTGAGTCATTGTCATGATTGTCTTCGAGGGATGCTTGGCCCTTGTCATCTTTCCTGCTTCACAGGCACCGCATAAGCGATCCTTCTTGAACTTGACACCCTCGATGCCTATGACATGCTTCTTCCTTGCAAGGGTGTGGAGGTTCCTCATGCCAACATGCCCTAGCCTTTGATGCCAGAGCCAGCATTCAGAAGATTTTGCTAGAATACATACTGCAAGTTGTGGTCCTGCTGAGAAATCTACAACATACAAATCATCTTTTCGATACCCTTCAAACACTAGAGACTTGTCAGATTCCATTAGTACAAGGCAACGATATTTTCCAAACATCACAATCATGTTTAAATCACAAAGCATTGAGACACACATTAAGTTGAAACCAAGGGATTCAACAAGCATGACTTTATCCATGTGTTGATCCTTTGAGATTGCAACTCTACCTAGACCCAATACCTTGCTTTTACCAGTGTCAGCAAATGTGATGTGACTTTTGTCTGATGGACGTAAAGTTGAGTCCATGAGAAGGCTTCGCTTGCCAGTCATGTGATTTGTACACCCACTATCAATAATCCATTCTGAAGCAGCTGGTGTCGTACCCTACAGTGCAGTTAGGGGGATAGGCTTCACGAATAGAATTGTGAAGCAAAAACATTTGGCGAACCAGTGGATTATTAAATCTTAGATCGAGATTAGGACTGATAGGACAAGTTGCAAGCGATTCAGAAACAAAGTACATAGTAAGACCATTTGGGCATTTGATCTTGCGCCCTACATGATGTTTAAGGTCCCCAGCAATAGTGTCAGACGATTTTGGTTTTCAGCTGGAGACCTTTCCCTGCAAAAGAGAGTTAAGCTTTCTTAGCCACCCACATATTCAGGGGTGGCTTCGAAGCAATAAGTCTAAGTGCAGCATCTGAGAACTTTGGCTCTGGATCCCTAGCAAAAAGTCTTGCAGGTGGACAATAGTATTCATAAAAATAAGCAGAATAGTTCTTGGTCTTATGAACATGGCGGTTTGATGCACCACACTCATATTCATAGGCCTGAGTATGGCTTCCCTGCAAAACATTTGCGTTAGTGTGACTCAGGTGAGTCCTCTGTCTGTATGAAGCCTTTGGACCGTATGAAGCCTGTGGTCTAGGATTTGTCTTCTTCACCTATGGTGTCATGATGACATTCACAGGAAGATTCTCCAAACACCTTTTCAGCACCCAAATCTTCTTCATAGGTGGTCCATTCTTGCAGTTAGTACCAATATACCTGGCAAACACTTCACCATTTTGATTCTTAAACAGTTTATAGTTTGCATCAAAGGATTCATCAATAACAATGGGGTTAGCACAAGTGAAGCCAGATAGAGTGGATGGATCTGCTGAAGGTTCCTTTGCAGCAACCCATGTGTTTTTGGGGTACTGCTCAGGTTTCCAGTAAGAGCCATCAGCATTCATTTTCCTTACGAACCCAACACCCTCTTTCCTAGGGTTTCGGTTCAGGATCTGCCTTTTGAGGACATCACATAGTGTCTGATGCCCTTTGAGACTTTTGTACATCCTTGTTTCAAGTAGTGTCTTCAACCTAGTATTCTCATCAGCAATAGCAGTGGTGTCTTCAGCAGAGGGGTTAGTTTCCACATCAACAGTTGAAGATATTGCAACAGTAGCAGCAGTAGAACATTCAGCAACAGAAGTAGCATTATCACGCTCAATGCATTTAAGACATGGTGGTTCAAATCCTTCCTGAACTGAACTGATCTGTTTGGTGCGAAGTGACTTGTTTTCTTTTTGAAGATCTTCATGAGCCGCTCTCAATTTCTCAAGATCTTGCTTCCTTTGAAGATAATCATAGGAAAGCCTTTCTTGAGATGTTGAGAGGGTTTCATAATGACTTTCAAGTTCCTCATACTTAACGTGAAGATTTTTTATGTCTTCAATTAAGGACTGAGATTGAGTCATTTCAGCGTCTAACAGATCATCGCTTTTGTCTAACAGTTTTTGAATGTGTTCCATGGTTTTATATTGTTCAATTGCAATTTTAGCAAGTGTTTTGTAGCTAGGTTTGGAACCACAATCAGAGTCATCGTCACTAGATGTTTGATAGTGAGTAGTGCGTGTGTTTACCTTGGCACCACGTGCCATGAAGCAGTAGGAAGGAGCGGAATAGTCCTTGTCATTTGCATCGGTGTCAGTGATGAAGTCATTTTCTTCAGTGTTGAAGATGGACTTGGCAACGTATGTTGTAGCCAGACTTGCAATGCCAGAATCGGACTCCTCCTCAGACTCCACCTCCGCCTCCTCAGAAGCGGACTCATCCTCAGAGTCCATTTCCTTGCCAACAAATGCACGTGCCTTGCCAGATGAGCTTTTCTTGTGTGATGAAGACTTTGAGGAAAACTTGGAAGAAGACTTTGTGTATTTCTTCTTCTTCTTGTCGTCTGAGTCATATTCCTTGCTCTTCTTCTTCTTTCTGTTCTCATTGTCCCACTGTGGACACTCAGAGATGAAGTGTCTAGTTTTCTTGCACTTGTGGCATGTTTTCTTCTTGTAGTCATGAGCAGAAGCTTCATCATTCCTTGAGCTTGATCATGACGACTTTCTGAGGCCTTTCTTCTTGGTGAATTTTTGGAACTTCTTCACAAGCATAGCAAGCTCCCTTCCAATGTCTTTAGGATCATCAAAATTGCTGTCAGATTCTTCTTCAGATGAGGATACAACCTTTGCCTTCAAGGCACGAGTTCGCCCATAGTTGGGACCGTAGATGTCTCTTTTCTCAGAAAGCTGAAACTCGTGTGTGTTGAGCCTCTCAAGTATGTCAGATGGACCGAGTGTCTTGAAATCCGGACGTTCTTGAATCATCAGGGCTAGGGTGTCAAACGAACTGTCAAGTGATCTCAGCAGTGTCTTCACGACTTCATCCTTGGTGATCTCAGTAGCGCCGAGGGCTTGAAGTTCATTTGTGATGTCAGTGAGTCGATCAAACGTGAGCTGGACATTCTCATTGTCATTTCTCTTGAAGCGGTTGAAGAGGTTGCAAAGGACACTGATTCTCTGATCTCTCTGGGTTGAGACGCCTTCGTTGACCTTGGATAGCCAGTCCCAGACTAGCTTAGATGTTTCCAAGGAACTCACGCGGCCATACTGTCCTTTGGTCAGATGACCACATATGATATTCTTGGCAGTAGAGTCCAGTTGAACGAACTTCTTGACATCAGCGGCAGTGACACCTTCTCCAGCCTTGGGAACGCCGTTCTTGCCGACATACCATAGGTCGCCATCAATGGCTTCAAGATGCATGCGCATCTTATTCTTCCAGTAGGGATATTCAGTTCCATCGAAGACGGGGCATGCAGCGGAGACTTTAATTATCCCTGCAGTCGACATAGCTAAAACTCCAGGTGGTTAAACCGAATCACACAGAACAAGAGAGTACCTTGCTCTGATACCAATTGAAAGTGCTAGTGATCGACTAGAGGGGGGGTGAATAGGCGATTTTCATGGAAGTCTTCAAAACATGTAAGTTTCGAAGACAAACGATAGAAATAAACCTATTATCATGCAGCGGAAGGTAGACTACACTAGGCAAACCATAGTCATGTATTCAATGAAGTGAAAGCACAATGACAAATAGCAGCTAGGTAGTAAGGATCAGGTAGGAAGATGTTGAGAAGCCAATCAGTACACGTAATCACTTAGTGAAGTCGAACGGTGATGCTATCGTACAATGACTTCACAAGAACCAACAATAAGTAAAGGGAAGGGAAGGATGAAACCAGTGACTCGTTGAAGACAATGATTTGTTGGACCAGTTCCAGTTGTTGTGACAACTGTACGTCTGGTTAGGGAGGCTGAGATTCAACTCAGAAGACCTCGTCTTCACCTCATTCCCCTTGAGATAAGGACACCCAGTCCTCACCCAATTACTCTGGTAAGTCTTCAAGGTAGACTTCCAAACCTTCACAGACTTCGTTCACCGGCGATCCACAATGACTCTTGGATGCTCAGAACGCGGTGCCTAACCGGCTGGAGGATTCACAGTCCTCAAGTGTAATAAGTCTTCAGATCACACAAACAAGAAGACTTAAGTGATGCCTAACACTCTTTGGCTCTGGGTGGTTAGGGCTTTATCCTCTCAAGGAATTCTCTCTCAAAGGCTTCAAGGTGGGTTGCTCTCAAACGACAAAAGCCGTACTTTAACTCTGAGCAGCCAACCATTTATGGTTGTAGGGGGTGGGCTATTTATAGCCACTGGGCAACCCGACCTGATTTGTCCAAAATGACCCTGGGTCACTAAGGAACTGACATGTGTTCCAACGGTCAGATTTCAAACACACACGACAACTTTACTTGGGCTACAAGCAAAGCTGAGTTGTCCAACTCTGAACAAGATTCGCTCTCATAGTCTTCACTTGAAGACATAGGATTTTGGTTAAGCATCACTTCAGTCATTCTGACTGGTTTTCTTGGACCCCACTTAACAGTACGGTGGTTCCTATGACTCAACAAAGAAGAAAAAGAACTATGAAAGATCTAAGTCTTCGCGCTCCATAGTCTTCATGCGATGTCTTCTCTTGTCATAGTCTTCAATGTGAATGTCTTCACATACCACCTTTGACTTCAATGTCTTCATACATTTTTAGGGGTCATCTCTGGTAGGAAAACGAATCACTGAGGGACTTTCTACATGTGTTATCCTGCAATTCTCACAAACACATTAGTCCCTCAACTAGGTTTGTCGTCAATACTCCAAAACCAACTAGGGGTGGCACTAGATGCACTTACAGGGCTAGCTTTGTTCAATGAGGTGAATCAGGCAGAGGAGTTCCCCAATCCTTCCGGGGGAGCGAGTGTGTTTTGTCCCCTACCTGCTAAGAGGTGTCGGATTTCCAATCCATCCGTTCCTCCGAGGGCTTCTGGAATACTACGGCCTCCAGCTGCACAACTTCACTCCGGCCTCTATCCTGCACATTGCGGGTTACATCGCTTTATGCGAACTTTTCCTAGGCGTCGAGGCTCATTTCGAGTTGTGGAGGAAGTTGTTATGTCTCGTCCCGCGCAATCACGAAGGGTCAATATTTGAAGTGGGCGGAGCCAAAATATGGTGCGTCGCCGATATCGGATATCCATCCGGTACACCAAGGAAGGCACCTGATGAATGGCCCTCCGAATGGTTTTATATAGAGGACTTTGCGCTCCTTGATCCGATTCGAAAGGGTCTTCCTGAATTTGCACGCGTCCCACTGAAGAAACACCACAGTTGGCGTCCCCGGAGTCTTGAAGAGGAAGACGACGCATAGGTTCGTCAGCTGATGAGCAGGATAAAAGAGCTCACCGAGTCTGGACTCACAGTAATCGAGGTTATGGTGATTTCCATAGTGCGAGGAGTTCAACCGCTACAATACAGAGGGCTTCTGTCGGATTTCGGGTTCCGGCAGACCCTTGAGGTTTGAACACTGGGGTGCACGCGGAGATCTCTCCCCTACCGATCTACGTTCAATCTCCTCGCGTGATCTAAACTAGAAACAACAAACAACACAAGGGACACAAGGTTTATACTGGTTCGGGCCACCGTTGTGGTGTAATACCCTACTCCAATGTGTGGTATGGTGGATTGCCTCAGGGGGCTGATGATGAACAGTACAAAGGAAGAACAGCCTCGCGAGAGGTGTTTTTGAGCTGGTGCGATGAACTGCTAGGGTGAGTTCAGTCGCTTCTCTCTCTCACTGCTAGGGCTCTACCAGATTTCTGGATCCCCCCTACTCTGTGGTGGCTAGATCTATTTATAGAGGCCCTTGGCCTCTCCCCAAATAATGAGTGGGAAGGGCGCCAACAATTGGCCATTTTGAAGGGGAACATATAGTACAAGTTATCCTGACCAAAGGTGGTATTCAGCTGCCAAAAGCACTGGTGATGATGCTGTCTTGGGCTCAACGGTGACCTCCGTCCTGCCGCTCTGCTGGTCTTGGTCTTGTTACACCGGAATGGTAACCTTTGCCTGATGCCTTGGCCTGCGCTTGCCCCCTTTGCACCAAAGGGGAAATAAGGACACTGCGCAGGTCGGCGCCCGCCTGGTCTCGATCGTCATGGCTTGCGTCACGGGTTCTCCGCGAGGTATCCCTGCCTTGATCTCTCCGCTTCCTCGCGAGCCTGCCGGATGAGGCCGCCTCTGAGGAGGCTTCCTGTCGTCCGCCCCGCGAGGCTTGGCCCCTCGCGAGGGTCTTGAACTTGAGCTGATGAAGACGGGCCGCGCTGGGCCCCCACTTGAGCCACACCGCAGGCCGCAGGCAGGCAAGTCTGGGGACCCCCGTTCCCAGAATGCCGACAGTAGCCCCCGGGCCCAAGGCGCGCCCGGGCTTGGCCTGGCGGGGAAGCGAAGGGGTAAGCGCGAAACGCCGCGGGCCCCAACAGCCTGCGGCCTTGGGCGCCACATGGCGGTTGACCGGACGTGGGCGTATGCGCTTCCTCATGATGCCTCGGCGACCGCACGACTTGACAAGTCCCTGCATGTAGAGAAACCGGTCATGATTACCTGCGATCATGGTGCTCAGCGGTTGGCCTCCTCCGGCTATAAGTACGGTGCTGTGCGAGCCCCTTCAGTCCATCCCTTCTTGCTGCTCCTTTTCTTCTTCTTGGCTACTCGCCGTCCCCATGGCTCCAAAGAGATTCTCGGCCGCGGAGAAAGGTAAGGCCCCCCGGGCAGGGCCTGACCCCCCCTGAGGGAGTCCTGGATTAGGGGGTGTTCGGATAGCCGGACTATACCTTCAGCCGGACTCCTGGACTATGAAGATACAAGATTGAAGACTTCGTCCCGTGTCCGGTTGGGACTTTCCTTGGCGTGGAAGGCAAGCTTGGCGATGCGGATATTCAAGATATCCTACCATTGTAACTGACTTTATGTAACCCTAACCCTATCCGGTGTCTATATAAACCAGAGGGTTGTAGTCCGTAGGCAATCAGCTCCATACACAACAATCATACCATAGGCTAGCTTCTAGGGTTTAGCCTCCTTGATCTCGTGGTAGATCTACTCTTGTACTACCCATATCATCAATATTAATCAAGCAGGAGTAGGGTATTACCTCCATCGAGAGGGCCCAAACCTGGGTAAAAAACATCTTGTCCCTTGTCTCCTGTTACCATCCGGCCTTGACGCACAGTTCGGGACCCCCTACCCGAGATCCGCCGGTTTTGACACCGACATTGGTGCTTTCATTGAGGGTTCCTCTGTGTCGTCGCCTTTAGGCCCGATGGCTCCTTTGATCATCAACAACGATACGGTCCAAGGTGAGACTTTTCTCCCCGGACAGATCTTCGTCTTCGGCGGCTTTGCTCTGCGGGCCGATTCGCTCGGCCACCTGGAGCAGATCGAAATCTACGCCCCTGGCCATCAAGTCAGGTTTGGAAGCTTAAACTACACGGCTGACATTCGCGGAGACTTGATCTTCGACGGGTTCGAGCCACGGCCAAGCGCGCCGCACTATCTCGAGGGGCATGATCTAGCTCTGCCTCCGGACAGTGTCCTGGAGGCCGCACACGCATCGGTTCCAACCCCTAACTCGGAGCCTACTGCGCCAATCGAGGATGAGCGGTTGGACGTCCCCTTGGGGGCTATGATCCAGAAAGCGATCGAGCCGAATGCTAGCCCCGCACTCTGCACGACCCGTGACTCCGAGGATCCGGACTCCTCCCCGGACTCCGAACCCCCCGCGCCCCTGCCAATCGTATCCGATTGGGCGCCGATAATGGAGTACACCGCCGCAGACATCTTTCAGCACTCGCCTTGTGGCGATATCTTGAACTCTCTCAAGACTCTCTCCTTATCAGGAGAGCCCTGGCCGAACTACGGTCAGCGAGGATGGGATACGGACGATGAAGAAATTCAAAGCCCACCCACCACCCACTTGGTAGCCACTGTCGACAATTTAAACGACGTGCTCAACTTCGACTCCGGAGACATCAACAGCATGGATGGCGATGCAGGAGATACCGACGAACCAACGCCCGTAGGGCATTGGACAGCCACCTCATCTCACAATGTATACATGGTAGATACCCCTAATGGAAGCGACAACGAGGAAAAAGGGGATGGGACGGGAGATCGACCCCCCGAAAAGCAATCAAAGCGTCGGCGTAAATGCTGACCCAAGCCCCGCCTCGACAAAAACCCAGCAATAGAGCAGGACGACCTCACGCCGAATAGACATATGGAGCAGAAGAATCTCCACGAGAGGCTCGTTGCAACTGCATGCAGCCTAAAAAAGCAGAAGCGGAAGCTAAAAGCAGCGGAAGATGCACTCTGGATTAGATGGAGCAAAGTAATCAATACCACAGATAAGTACGGCGACAGTTGCCGCACTAAAAGCTATCCGAAAAGAAAGCTACTGCCTGAATTCGACGAAGAGGACCTAGAGCCCTCGCATTCAAAAAATGAAAAAGCCACACGGTCGGATAGACGACCCCATAAAGCGGCAAGCGGCGCCGCACCTAAATCGGCATGCGACCCACTTAAGGATTCGCATCATGGCCCAGTCTGGTCCATTTATGGGCCAAGAAAGCAAGCTCTCGTAAGCAACGCTATGAAGCCATCATCAGAATCCGGCACACCCAAATACAGGGGCGCCGCACACCCCCTATGTTTCACCGATGAGGTCCTGGACTATGAATTCCCAGAGGGATTCAAACCCGTAAACATAGAGGCATATGATGGAACAACAGACCCTGGAGTTTGGATCGAGGATTATATCCTCCACATACACATGGCTAGAGGAGATGATCTCCACGCCATAAAATATCTACCCCTTAAGCTTAAAGGGCCAGCCCGACATTGGCTTAAAAGCCTTCCCGAAAACACAATAGGAAGCTGGGAAGAGCTCGAGGATGCTTTCCGAGCAAACTTTCAAGGGACCTATGTCCGCCCTCCGGATGCAGACAATCTTAGTCACATAACTCAACAGCCTGGAGAATCAGCTTGGCAGTTCTGGAATAGACTCCTCACTAAAAAGAATCAGATAGTCGACTATCCGGACGCCGAAGCCTTAGCAGCTTTCAGGCATAACGTCCAAGACGAATGGCTCGCCAGACACCTCAGCCAAGAAAGCCAAGAACAATGGCCGCACTAACAAGCCTCATGACCCGCTTTTGTGCAGGGGAGGACAGCTGGTTGGCAAGGTGCAGCCCCAGCGACCCAAGTACATCCGAAACTAGGGATGGAAACGGAAAACTGCGACGCAACAAGGACCGTCGCTGGACTAAGGACAAAAGTCCGAAGAGAACGACAGTCAATGCCGGATTCAAAGGCTCATGACAAAATCAGGAAAAATCACCCCCCAGGATAACAGGGACGATCCATCCAACCTAAATAAAATCCTGGATAGGATATGTCAGATACACAGTACTCCCGGGAAGCCTGCTAACCATACCCACAGAGACTGTTGGGTTTTCAAACAATCCGGCAGACTCAATGCCGAACACAAGGGGCTCGACACACCAAGCGAAGACGAGGACGAACCCCAAAAGCAGAGCACCAGGAAACAAAAGAACTTCCCACAAGAAGTAAAAACAGTGAACTCACTTCACATAACAAAACGTGTGGCGCCCGTAAAGGTACGCACCACACGGCCCATCCCCAAAAGGTCCTGCCACTGGTTGTCAAAACCGATCATCTTCGATCAGCTAGATTATTCTAGGAACATCAAAAATGTAGGCTGGACTGCCTTGATACTCGATCCAATAATTGGCGGACTCCAGTTTTCAAATGTCCTTATGGACGGCGGCAGTGGACTAAACCTGATATATCAGGATACAATCCAGCACATGGGGATAAACCCAGCAAGAATCCACCGCAGCAAAACCTCCTTTCAAGGGGTAATACCTGGTCCGGACACCCATTGTACGGGTTTTCTCTGGCTCACAGTCACATTCGGCTCTGCCGATAACCTCCGCCGCGAAAAGCTGGCCTTCCATATCGTCCCGTTCTCAAGTCGCTATCAAGCACTACTAGGACGTGAAGCTTTCGCTCGCTTTAACACAATACCGCATTATGCATCTCTTACACTTAAGATGCTCGGTCCACGAGGCATCATCTCTTTGAAGGGAAAGCACTAAAGTGCGCCTCCCCAAGCGGAGGACTGCGCGGCCGCTTTGACAGCCCCACAGCAAAATGGCCTCACCGGCCAAAAAACTTCAAAATAGGTCATTCAAGACCACGAACACGGATAGACGAGTTCGATGCAAAATCATCATTGATGCAGGCCTAGAAGCCATATACCCCCGCACTAGGGGCTCCACGCATATACAATAAGAGACAATAAAGCTCAAACTTATATATCTTACTCTATACTTTGCTTATTTTAAACTTTTTCGGCACGACCCGTTTTCAACTCAGTTCCTCTCTTTTAGAGATGAACGTCGTGCGGCGCCCGTCCAGGATACGGCACAACAGAGACACAGGCGCAGACATGCAGTAGGGACCCGTCCTAAAGGATTCTTTTTAGATTAAGACCCTGCGTAAACCTTTTTTACTGTCTCTTGTTGCTACACGTCCCCTGGTTTTTTCTTTCTGATATAACCAAGGAGGAGGCTGGCGTCTTGGCATGTGGCCACGTCAGAATTTTTGCACGTACCTGGACACTAGGGGATTTTTTAATAAAGAGTGTCGTTTCGCCCGCACTCATAAAGACCGAACACCTTAGGGAGTGTTCGGCGTCGCGAGTTTTGGCATTATATGCATCAGCTCCGAATCATGTCTTTGGTCAAATGTTGGGTTGCCCGGCTCCTGAGTTCCGATACCTTACGTTCCGCTCTATCGGCTAAGGTAGCACCAGGAGAACTACTGCGATTGTGCCCCCGGTTCGGCCAGGGCGAGCACCTCAGTAGAGAAAGCTGAAAACTGACTGTCATGATGCAGCGTGAGACTGGTCAGCCACTCGATGACCTATCGGAATCTATCGGATTCCTCCGCTTTAACGAAGGGCCGCTTCCCGGTGAGGCACATACGTGCCCCGAATTCGGACGAGCGCAGTTGCCACCAAGGAGCTACCTAAAGAGTCTCATTGTCAAACACCTATGGCTAAGTGAAAGTGCTAAAGCATTATAGTCCGGTTGCCTGGCCCGCTGTGCTATCACCTCCTTTGTAGGACCAAGACGTTGGGTTAAGTGTGAAAATGCGTCTTCTGCGAGAACCCCCGCACTATGTGCGTGGGGGCTGAAGCCAACGACTGCCATCTTTCAGATTCTATATACATATACATATACATATATATATATATATATATATATATATCTAAAAATGGCCGCACAGGAGGTGTTCCCAATACTTGGAGGCACAAGTATAAAAAATGCCACTACAGTTTATCAAAATATTACTTTATAATTACATATGCTATCATAACATAGCATCTTTCGGGCACTGCGTCTCTATTACACGAGCGCCTTCAAGAACTTCCTGAAAATAGTGCTTGGAGGGTACTCGGCTTTTGTCCGAATCTCGGGACGCAACAACGGTGGTCTCCATCTCTGCCCAGTATGTCTTAACATGGGCAAGAGCCATCCTAGCGCCCTCTATGCATGCTGACCTCTTCATTGCATTTATACGTGGCACTGCGTCAAGGAATTGCTGCACCAAGCTGAAATAACTCTTCAGCTCCGATCTCCCCGGCCACAGGTGACCCATGACGTACTTCATGGCAAGTCCAGACAACCTATTGAGTTCGGCCCATTGAGCCAAACGATCATCCACTGCCAGCGGACGCTCTGGATTGTGAAACTGCGACCAGAAAAGCTTTTCCACTTCGCGATCTTTCTGATCTCGAAAGTGTTCGGTCGCATCAGCAGCACTCGCTGCCAAGTCCAGACAGGTATCCTCCACACTCGACATCCGGTCCAATGGAGCAAACTTCGGATCACAAAACTTCCTCCGTAGCATAAAGGGCTTTCCAGCCGCAATCTGTTCGGCCTGATGCAGCTCCTCCTTCGCAGCTCTCATCGCAGAGCGAGCATCCTTGGCATCGGCAACGGCCTTCTCTAAGTCCGTCTGTCTCGCTCGTTCTTCTTTCTCAAGAAGTTTGCAACGGTCTACGGCGCTCTTTAACTTCTCGGCCATCTCGGCCATTTCTTCTTTGCTTCGGCAGTGAGCAGCCTGTTCGGGTTTCAGCTCTTCAAGGGCCTTCTCGGCAGCCGCATCGCTTTTTCTGGCTTGCTCCTTAGCTCGGGCAAGTTCTGCCCTAAGATTCTCCACGGCGGCCGTACCATCTGCGTCAAGCATACACATTGTAAGACACTGACATGAAGCTCCTCTTACATGATGCCGCCCGAAGAATTACATACCTTGAGCCTCATCAAGCCGCTTGTTGACAAGCGCGATGTCGGCGTCTGCCATGTCCAGTTGCCGCTTTAGTTCGGCTACATCATTAGTTCGGCTTGATTCCGGACACCTCGCCACCTACATTCAAAGGCGACATCTTAGACCTGGGATTATGATCCTCTGCGTGCCGTCATTTCTTGACAACACGCAGAGTCTCAGGGGCTACTATCTATACAGGGCGCATCTTACTTATGCGCAACTGACAAAAGTGTACATTATCTAACGTACCTCAAAACCCGTCAGTAAACTTTCGACGGCCTCATGCAATCCGCTTTCTGCGGATGAAATCCTTTCAATCATCGTGCCCATCAATGCACGGTGCTCCTCTGAGATAGAAGCTCGCCCCAGCAGAATCTTCAGCTCCTCCGGCCGAGCACCAGATGGTGCCGGACTTGTCCTATGGCCTCTTTCGAAGGCCGGACGCGGAGAGCCTTGGGAGGCCACATAGCTATCTTCCGCCCCTGCCGGATTCAGAGAAACCCTCCGCGACGACACCTCAGGGTCGCCCACCTCACTAGGCGGTACGGCAGGGGGAGGCATCCCGCTCTCCATCATCTCCAGAAGAAGATCCCCCGAAGACGAGAGGTCCGAGCTACAAGGTAAAATTTTGGTTAACCTTCTCAGATATAAATCAAGGATTTCTCTCATCCCTCAAAAGGAAAACCTCTCTCTACTTACGGCTCGCTGGAGGGCTGATCCCCTTGAGGGCGTAGTCCGGCCGAGGAACTCCCCGGCGTCGGACCCTCTGACGAGGATTTTCTCCCCCGTTTCGAGGCCATGGTTTCCGGGTCGTCAGAGGCGGCTCTCTTCTTCCCCTTAGGAGAGGAATTGTCGGTTCCTCCCTTCGGGGCAGCCTCCTTCGAGGAGGCCATAGCTTCCTTGTCCTCCCCCTCCAAAGGCATTATCTCCAGCATCCTGACCAGCACGGGATCCAGCCTGGTTTCAGGAAGGGGAGCCGGACACCTGATCAGCTTTGCCTTTGCTATCCACTCCTGTTTAAAAGGACGGCTCTTTTAAGGGCAAGTTTATGACAATTATACGGATAGAAGGTCCGGGCACAGGGTTGCCTACTTGAGTATCCGGGCGATTGTAGCTTAGGCCTGCGTCCTCGGTTAAATCCGGACACATCTCTTGTGATCCGAAGAACATTCTATACATCTCCGCGGGCGTTGCACCCATAAAATTCTGGAGAGCTCGCGGTCCCTCTGGATTAAACTCCCACAGGCGAAGGGGGCGACATTTGCCGGGCAATATTCGGCGAATCAGCATGACCTGCGTCACCTTAACCAAACTGAGGTCTCCTTCCAAGAGATCCTTAATTCGGCCCTGTAACAGGGGCACGTCTTTGGGCAAACCCCAATCTAATCCTTTGTTGACCCATGACGCTAGCCGTGATGGGGGACCTGAGCGAAAGGCAGGAGGCGCCACCCACTTGGCACTCCTGGGAGCGGTGATATAGAACCATTCTCGTTGCCACAAGCCGAGCTCCTCTTGAAAGGAGCCCTCGGGCCATGGAGCATCAACATTCTTACTTATGACATCGCCTCCGCACTCTGCGTGCCGTCCCTCGATCATCTTCGGCTCCAATCCAAAAGTCTTGAGCCATAATCTGAAGTGAGGAGTGACACGGAGGAACACTTCACACACAATGATGAATGAGGAAATGTGGAGGATGGACTCTGGGGCTAAGTCATGAAATTCCAGCCCGTAATAAAACAGCAGCCCCCTCACGAAGGGATCCATCGGGAAGCCTAACCCCCGAAGGAAGTGAGACATGAACACTACGCTCTCACTGGGCTGGGGACTGGGAATAGCCTGCCTTTGAGCAGGCAACCTATGCAGAATTTCGGCGGTCAAGAACTTAGCCTCTCTCAACTTTAGCATGTCCTCCTCCGTGACGGAGGAGGGCATCCATCGGCCTTGAAGGTCGGAACCGGACATTGTCGAAGGTCCAAAGCGCCTGGAATTTGGAGCCTAGGGTGTTGGAACTCGAGGCGACGGGCGAACTCGTTTGAGATTGGAAAGAGGAGTAAGGCCTTGGTCTCTTTATAAGAGGTTGAATACCAGGAGCCCTCCCCGTAACCGTTTGGGACTCGCCTTTAATCGAGAAAACATGCTAATGGGCACGATTGGGTTACCCACGTCCGTATTGATGAGAATCCCGTAAAAGGGGGCACACGATCTCTGCTTTGACAAGACGTGCCAAGGAAACCGCCTCGCAAAACATGCTGAGGTGGAAAAGTAAAAATGATTCGAGTAAAGAACTTGGCCGTAGTGTGATGACACACTATGGAATACGTCAGCAGATTTGATTTGTGTTAATATTATTCTCTCTATGGCAATATGTGGAAACTTATTTTGCAGAGCCGGACACTACTGTTGGTGTTTACAATCTTCTACGAAGGACTTGGAGGAGGAACCCGCCTTGCAATGCCGAAGACAATTTGCGCGCCGGACTCGTCGTCATTGAAGCCTGGTTCAGGGGCTACTGAGGGAGTCCTGGATTAGGGGGTGTTCGGATAGCCGGACTATACCTTCAGCCGGACTCCTGGACTATGAAGATACAAGATTGAAGACTTCGTCCCGTGTCCGGATGGGACTTTCCTTGGCGTGGAAGGCAAGCTTGGCGATGCGGATATTCAAGATCTCCTACCATTGTAACCGACTTTATGTAACCCTAACCCTATCCGGTGTGTATATAAACCAGAGGGTTGTAGTCCATAGGCAATCAACTCCATACACAACAATCATAC
Organism: Triticum aestivum; assembly: GCF_018294505.1. NCBI lineage: Eukaryota > Viridiplantae > Streptophyta > Magnoliopsida > Poales > Poaceae > Triticum > Triticum aestivum. The sequence continues at coordinate 135,725,577 of NC_057803.1, read as the reverse complement.
CATAGGCTAGCTTCTAGGGTTTAGCCTCCTTGATCTCGTGGTAGATCTACTCTTGTACTACCCATATCATCAATATTAATCAAGCAGGAGTACGGTATTACCTCCATCGAGAGGGCTCAAACCTGGGTAAAAAATATCTTGCCCCTTGTCTCCTGTTACCATCCTGCCTTGACGCACAGTTCGGGACCCCCTACCCGAGATCCGCCGACACCCCCCGATAAAGTGCGGCCGAGGCCACCCTCGCAAGTATACCACGGTCCCCGTGGTAGCCTCCTGTGACCATGGAGGCGGCTCCCTGCGCGGTGCCAAGCGCCCGGTTGCCGACGGGGGGCACGCCGTGGGTGTGCGCCCCCCTAGGCCACGCTTTCGCTCTGCGGAGGTGCTGCCGGAGTTCGTCATGTGGTCGGCGAACCCATCCAGCACCTGGCTCCAGCTCCCCCGTTTCTTCGTAGATGAACTGCCGGCCAGCGCTCGGTGCGGCTTCTGGCTCCAGGCGGATGGCTGCTACAGCAGGGCCTCCTGGGCTTTGCTGGAGGTCTCCATCTCTGGGAACGGGGCTTTGACACACGGCTCGCAAACATTTGCCCGCGCGCGCGGCCTGGGCCGGTGGTGTACCCTGTACTTCAAGTTCGATGGCGACGCCACCCTCTATGTGAGGGTGTTTGGGGAAGATGCTCGCCGTGCCGGGTGCTGCCCTGAAGACGACGACCGCGGCCGCCTGCCCAACCCTGGCCCTGACCAGGATGAAGATGGCGACTGGTGTATAGGTGGTGGCGTTCGGGGTTCGCGGAGCTTCGGCGACCCCTCTCAGGCAGCAGCTCCTCCAGCGGTGGCCGCGACCAGCCCCCGCACCGTCGCGCCCGCCTGGGTGAAGGTAGCGGGTCAGCCCGTCGTCGCGCCCCGGTGAAGCGAGAGGAGGGCTCCGCCTGAGCCCCAGGAGTAGCTCGAGCCTTCGTTGTGGGCTGGCGAAGGGCGAATCGCGCCCATTTTGTTTTCTTTCTTATCCTGCGTAGAAATAGAAAGTAATGTAGGGCCCCGCGAGGGCGTGTTAGAAGTGCTGTTGTTTAACCATCGTGCTGCTTCTGCTATTTCTGCGCTGTGTTTCCGCGCCGCGCACCCATGTGCGGGAACTATTTTAGCTCGGTGGGGCTTGGCGCGGTCCTCGCCTCCCGAGGCCGTGGCCTCGTCGTGCGCTTCGTGCCTTGCAAGGATCAGTAGGAGGGGTAGCTTACGACCTTGGTTGTGGGGGCGATCAGCCTAGGTCCTGCGCTCGTGTCGCGATGCCCGTGGGGCACAGACTGTGAGGGGTGCTCCCGCAGAGGACTCGGATAGGAAAGCTCCAAACAATTGAGGCAGAAAACACTCGCGAGGGCGACTGCGACTCCCTCGCGAGACTTGTGCAAGAGAAAACGAGGCAAGCGAGCGAGAAAGACAAAGAGTCACAAGCCAGGAATGTCAGCAACTCCAATAAAACTTCAAACGGGAATAAACAAGCCAACTACAGAAAGCAAATGGGAAAGCCGCGTCCGGCACCTATTCTAGTCGTCGACGTCTTCTCACCAGCGCGGAGCTAAGTGCTGCCACTGGGCGTGGGCGGGAGCCCCCGAGGCCCGAGGGCCGTACTCCGGAGACTCCGGGGCTTGTACAGCCCCACTCATTATTACGTGAGAGTGTCACGTGCAGCGAGCTTCACAGGCATTTGCCTTCTTCACAGGCACCGGGCCTTTCCCGAAACACAGCAGCTTCACAGGCATTCGCCTTCTTCACAGGCACCGGGCCTTTCCCAAAACGCAGCACCTTCACAGGAATTCGCCTTCTTCACAGGCACCGGGCCTTTCCTAGGCGATAGGCCTCGCTCAGGGATAGAACCTCTGGAGATGTTGAATGTTCCACACGTTCTGGATGGGTAGCCCCTCCGTGGTCTCCAAGCGCGTGGAGCTAGGCCTGGAAACATGAACAACCTTTAATGGGCCCTCCCACCTGGGAGAGAGCTTGTGCAGCCCCTCCATAGAGAGAACCCGTCTGAGCACGAGATCCCCTACCTCAAGAGTTCTGGGGCGGATGTTGCGGCAGTGGTATCGTCGCAGCGCCTGTTGATACCTTGCCGCTCGCAGCGTGGCTTCTCGATAGTGTTCCTCCCCCAGCACGAGATCCGTCCCCCGCATGGTGTCCTGCTGCATCTCGTCGAACGCCAGGACCCGTGCGGAGCGACGCCTGACCTCGCGAGGGAGAACAGCCTATGCTCCGTAGACGAGGAAGAACGGGGTCTCGCCAATCGGCTTGGTCGCAGTTGTGCGGATTGACCACAGCACGGACTGGAGCTCGTCGTACCAGCCCCTGCCGCAGGCTTCCAGCTTCTTCTTGAAGGTCCTGGCTTTGAGGCCCCTCAGGACCTCCGTGTTGGCCTGCTCGGCCTGGCCGTTGCTCTGGGGGTGTGCTACCGAAGCGTAGCATATCTGCGTTCCAAGGTTAGCACAATACGATTTGAAGAGATTACTGGTGAATTGAGAACCGTTGTCGGTGATGATGCGGTTGGGCACCCCAAATCAGCTCACGAGGCCCTTGATGAATTTGACCGCTGAGCCTGTCGGGATTGTGCAGACGGCTTCCACCTTAGCCCACTTGGTGAATTTGTCCATGGCGACATAGAGGTAGCGATAGCCCCCTGGCGCCCGAGGAAACGGGCCCAGAATGTCCAGCCCCCAAACTGCGAACGGCCATGAGAGGGGTATAGTCTGTAGACCCCCGGCAGGCTGATGGATCTGCTTGGCGTGAAACTGGCAGGCCTCGCAAGCCTTCACAAGATCAATGGCGTCGTTTAAGCGCTGTGGGACAATAGAATCCACTACGGAAGGCCTTGCCGATGAGGGTCCATGACGACGAGTGGTGCCTGCAGTCTCCGCCGTGTATGTCCGCCAGCAGCTCCTTCCCTTGCTCTCGGGAGATGCAACATAGGGACACATCATTTGGTCGCTTCCTATAGAGCTCTCCATCCCTGATGCAATAAGCCGTGGCCTGCCGCGCCACACGCTCCGCTTCCTCCTCATTCTTCGGCAGAGTCCCTTGCATTAGGTAGTTCTTGAGCTCCGGGATCCAACACCCTTCCTGAGGCTCTAACGCCAGGAGCAGGCATGCCCCTGAGGCTGGGCCGCAAACCGGGGCTCCTGAGGAAGGTGGCTGAGGGAGCTCCTCCCTTGATTGCGTCGTTCTCGACAGTGATGACACTGCTGAGGGTTTGAAGTGCCTCTCCTCAAAGACGCCAGGCTCCTGAGGCAGCCACCTAGATGCCCTCTTGGCGATGTCATCAGCCTCCTAATTGGTGCCACGAGGCACATGCTGCAACTCCAGCCCCCAGAACTATTTCTCCATCTTGCGAACCTCAACGAGGTAGGCTTCCATGTGCTCGTCCTTTGGCTCGTATATCTTGTTGGGGAAGTTGACGAGGAGCTGCGAATCGCCCTTGATGATGAGGCGCTTCACCCCTAAGGCAGCTGCGGCCTTCAAGCCTGCTATTAGGCCTTCGTACTCCGCTATGTTGTTGGAGACCTTTTCTCCGTGCTGGAAGTAAAGTTGTCCGGCGTAGTAGAGTTTGTCCTGGGTAGGGGATACGAGCACTGCGCCAGCTCCCGCATCGTGTAGGGAGAACGCCCCATCAAAGTACATGACCCAGCCATCCAGTGCTTCACTTCCCGGGGAAAGTGATCGGTCTTCGCCTGTCTCGAGACTTGGCGCTTCTGCCCATTCTGCCATGAAATCCGCAAGTGTGGCTCCCTTGATGACTCTGGTCATACTGAATTCTAGCTGAAATGCCTGTAGCTCGTTGTTCCATTCAGCAACCCTTCCAGCTGAGTTGGGGCTCCTGAGCACTATTTACAAGGAGTATGCTGAGACGACTTTGATGGGATGTCCTTGGAAGTAGTGGTGCAGCTTGCGTGAGGCCACTAGTAGCGCGAGGAGGAGTTTCTGAGGCATGGGATACCATGCTCTTGCGTCCCGTAGCACCGTGCTGACGAAGTACACGGGATGCTCGACGAGGTTAAGGGTGCTGGCGCTGCTTGTGTCCTCCAGAGGTCGAGGCGTCTCTTGAGACGACGGAGCTCCCAGTGCTTGGTCGCCTGAAGAGGCCTCTCCTGCTCTGGGTGCGTTCTCCTGCTGCAGTTGTTCCTTTCCGGCTGCGGTTGCAGTCTTCGCGAGGCCCTCCTGGCTCTGCTTTGCTTCAGTCCGGGCAGTCGATGCGGCCTTGGCACAGCGCCCCTCCCTGACTGCTACCAGGGCTGCGCTAGCGGAGTAGGGGGTGGCCGCAAGGTAGAGCACTAGGGGCTCCCGAGGACGCGGAGCTACCATCACTGGTGGACTGGTAAGGTACCGCTTGAGGTCTTGGAATGCCTTGTCAGCCTCTTCAGTCCATTCGAAGGGACCCTTTTTCTTCATCAGCTTGAAGAAGGGCAGCGCTCGTTCCCCCAGCCTGGAGATGAAACGCCCCAGCACAGTTACACGCCCGGTGAGCTTCTGCATTTCTCTGAGGGTCCTTGGCGGGCTCATGTCCTCGACTGCCTTGACCTTCTCCCGGTTGGCCTCGATGCCCCTGTGGGATATGAGGAAACCCAGGAGCTTGCCTGAGGGGACTCCAAACACGCACTTCTCCGGGTTGAGCCGTAGGTCCACTTCGTTGAGGCTCACGAAGGTTTCTTCCAGGTCCTGTATCAGGGTTCTTGCCTCACGAGACTTCACCACAATGTCATCGACGTAAGCTTCAGCGTTCCTCCCGAGCTGCCGGCCTAAGGCGATGTGCATCAGCCGCTGAAAGGTCGCACCTGCGTTGTGCAACCCAAACAGCATGCACGTATAGCAGTACACTCCACACGGTGTTAGGAAAGCTGTCTTCTCCACGTCTTCTACCGCCATCTTGATCTGGTGATAGACCGAGAAGGCATCTAGGAAGCACAATAGGTCACACACTGCGGTGGAGTCGACAATCTGGTCAATGCGGGGGAGCGGAAATGGATCCTGTGGGCAGGCCTTGTTGAGGTTGGTGAAGTCGACGCACATGCGCTCTTTTCCTCCCTTTTTCGGCACGACGACTGGATTAGCCAGCCAATCAGGGTAACGGACCTCGCGGATTACTCCTGCCGCCTCTAGCTTTGGGGTCTCTTAAACGATGAAAGCCTGTTTCTCAGTAGACTGCCGCCTTGCCTTCTGCTTCACGGGGCGCACATTGGGGCATACGTTGAGGTGATGCTCAATCACTTCCCTTGGGACCCCTGCTAACTGATCAGGTTCCCACGCGAACACCTTCTTGTTCGCACGCAGGAACCTGATCTGGGCTTTCTCCTGCTCGGGCTCGAGGTTGGCCCCTATGGTGAAGGTGGCGCTAGCGGACCCGTCCTCATCGACTGGTACCTGCTTGGTTTCCGCCTTGTCTTGGGTGAACAACTGCTTCTTTTTATCTGGCACAGTCCCCTTGGGCTCAAGGGCATCGGTGCTAGTGGGCTACGCCACCGCGGCCGCCCTGAAAACAAGGCGGAGCACCTGCAGCGCATCCCTTGTGTCTCCTGACACGGTGAGGACGCCGCTGCTCCCAAGCATCTTCATGAGGTTGTACGCCGGGTGAGTTGCTGCCATGCACTGAGCCAAGGCCGGATAGCCGAGGATGGCATTGTAGGGGAGGCCAATGGGGGCGATGTCGAAGTTGATCAGCTCCGTGTGGAAGTTGTCGCAGGTGCCGAAGGTCACTGGGAAGCGGATCTGTCCCAAGGAGGCGGTGGGACCGGCTCCGACGCCTGAGAAAGGCCTGCTGGGTTGGAGCCGCTCCAGCGGCACGTGCAGGAGGCTGAAGGCCTCCACCGAGAGCACGTTGAGGCCGGCACCACCGTCGATGAGGGTCCTAGTGACGGCCACTTGGCAGATGGTGGGGGTGCATAGCATCGAGAGCATGCCCGAACCAATGGGATTGAAGGGGTGGTCCTCCGAATCGAAGGTTAGATCGGCCTCGGGCGCCACCCAGCCTAGGGGGGGCTTCTCGGTGCTTGGAGGCGGTGCTGATCCGGCGGGTGAACGGCTTGACGTGATGGCTCGAGGGTGGCGCCTGGGAGCCACCCAGGAGAGCTGCGACGACGGGTGGCGCTGGTGCGGCGAAACGGGCGAGGAAGAGGTCACGCAGCTCCTCCCAGGAGGTGACACAGGCTGTCGGCAGGTCGAGGAGCCACACACGCGGGATGCCGGTGAGGGCCATGGGTAACTAGTTGGACATCACCCGGTCATCACCCCCGGCTTTGAGGACGGCCTCCTCGTACGCCAGCAGGAAAATCATCGGGTCCGTCGCGCCGTCGTAGCGCAGCGGCGTCTTGGGCCTAAACTTGCATGGCCACTGCACCTGTCGCAAGGCGGGGGCCAAGGCCCGGAGCCCCCTGGCCCCAGTGTCGACATCCGTTGCTGGAGCGGGTGGAACATTGTCCGCCATGAGGTCGGGATGCGATGTTGGGGGAGAGCGGGTCGTCAGGAGGGAGGACTCCGGCGCACCCCTACCTGGCGCGCCAAATGTCGGATTTCGGGTTCCGGCAGACCCTTGAGGTTCGAACACTGGGGTGCGCGCGGAGATCTCTCCCCTACCGATCTATGTTCAATCTCCTCGCGTGATCTAAACTAGAAACAACGAACAACACAAGGGACACAAGGTTTATACTGGTTTGGGCCACCGTTGTGGTGTAATACCCTACTCCAGTGTGTGGTATGGTGGATTGCCTCAGGGGGCTGATGATGAATAGTACAAAGGAAGAACAGCCTCGCGAGAGGTGTTCTTGAGCTAGTGCGATGAACTGCTAGGGTGAGTTCAGTCGCTTCTCTCTCTCTCTCTGCTAGGGCTCTACCAGATTTCTAGATCCCCCCTACTCTGTGGTGGCTAGCTCTATTTATAGAGGCCCTGGGCCTCTCCCCAAATAATGAGCGGGAAGGGTGCCAACAATTGGCCATTTTGAAGGGGAACATATAGTACAAGTTATCCTGACCACTGGCGATGACGCCAGCTTGGGCTCCACAGTAACCTCCGTCCTGCCACTCTGCTGGTCTTGGTCTTATTGCACCGGAATGGTAACCTTTGCCCGATGCCTTGGCCTGCGCTTGCCCCCTTTGCACCAAAGGGGAAACAAGGACACTGCGCAGGCCGGCGCCCGCCTGGCGCCCGCCTGGTCTCGATCGTCATGGCTTGCGTCACGGGTTCCTCGCGAGGTATCCCCGCCTTGATCTCTTCGCCTCCTCGCGAGCCTGCCGGATGAGGCCGCCTCTGAGGAGGCTTCCTGTCGTTCGCCCCGCGAGGCTTGGCCCCTCGTGAGGGTCTTGAGCTTGAGCTGATGAAGATGGGCCGCGCTGGGCCCCCACTTGAGCCACGCCGCAGGCCGCAGGCAGGCAAGTCTGGGGACCCCCGTTCCCAGAACGCCGACAGCTTCCCATGTGGCACTACAATGGGGAGGACGACGCCTCCCACTGCGGCCGGAAAGGTCCGGATACCCCTGCCGCTTTGGCTAAGATATTAGCCGAACTGTTCAAAGGGGAGGAAAAGGAATTTCTCCACATCAAATGTAGAGACGGGTACTCTATGTGTAACCCTCCCAGCTAGGTAAGGTACGACCCCTCTGTTTTTACTTCTTCCCTCTCCTAATTGCCTTTGATAAACTTCTAGCTTGTTTGCTTATGACAGCGCTGGCTAAAGGTCATCGAGGGATTTCATAGTCTCGCCCCACAGCCAGAGGACCACAACCGGGAGCTCGATCCTGGGTTTGAAGAGGATCCAGATATATTTGTGGTGCTTGCGGAGGGGGTGTTTTACCAGACAAGCTATGATGGCACAGAAGTGGCCATCATCGCCGACTACCCCGGTTTTCTTCCAGCTTCACATGTAAGTGATCTGAACACACCGTATTGAAAAAGAGACCTCTCCTTCCTTCTTACCCACTACACTATCTTGTGCTCAAAAGGGGAAGGGTTCGGCACGCCGTACTACTCCAAGGATACCTCCGAAGAGAGCGTCCCCCACTTTGGGCAAGCCTTCCAAGAGGAAAGCAAACGAAGATACGGTCGTGCCCTCATCGAAGAGGTATGAATTTGCCAACCTGCATCTGAGCAGTCACGTCCAACCGTGACCTTCCTGTTATTCATGTGTTAGGAGAAAGACGCGCCGGACCATATCCGGAGGCTTGAGCGGCCGTACTTCCCGCAGCCAGGATTCAAATCTTGCCATGAAGACGGGGGGAGGCATGGAGGCGGAGCCGGACTGTCCTCCGGCCAAGGACTCGGATGATGCATCCGTCACCAACTCGGAAGTGGAGAGTGCGATGAATCATCGGCGCCGCCGGGCCATTTTACAAGACCCTGACTTTTTAGAAGAGTCATTTAACGCCTTCAACTCGGCTGATGAGTACATCCGAGCTGCTCGAGATGGGATTAACAGGGCCACAAAGCAATAATTGAAAGATGTGCATGTAAATTTATTTTGTCTGACTATGATAACCATATGCCAGTAGCCCCCAAGACTTAAAGGAGTTGAAATAACTGATTTAAGGATCAATGTATGACCAGGTGCTTTCGGAGAAGAACACCCAGCTAGCTCAGGAGTTGGAAAAGTGTCAGCGCTGGCTGCTTGCTGCCAATGCCGAACTGGAGAAATACAAGGCATCTCCCGGTAATGTTTCCTTCTATTGAAAATTCATAAAGATACACCGATAGTGCGAATCAGGGTGCTAATCTTTGTGTTCGGTTGTTAGACCAAGTGCAAGAGAAGCTGGACGCCGCTCAAAGCGAAGCACGCGGAGCCAAAAAGCTACTAGCAGCAGGCGAGCGTGTATTGACAAAAGTCGTTCAAGAGAAAAAGAAACTCTAGGACTCGAACTCCAAACTGGGCGAAGAACTAAAAGATGTGCGAGCTCAACTAGCTGACTCTGTGAAGGAGAAAAAGAAGTTGTCAGGCAGCATATTTAGTATGTGGCCACTTTTTGTTTCATAACAGTTTTGGAGGTAACGATAGCTGACATAGCTGTAATTGCAGGCGTTTTGACGAACCGCCCTGAAGAGGAGGTGTCCGGATCATCGAATGATCTTCTGCAAGGGCTATCGTAGTTGCACGAGAAAGCTCGGCAGGCAATGCAGAGTGCAGCCAAGGATTTATGGCCATCCGACCCCCCTCCAGGAAGCATGGAGTAGCTGGTAGAGCTGTTCAAGGGAGCGCGGTGGCGTATCCGCCTATGGAAGATATCGGCATGCCGAGAGGGTGCGCGAGAGGCCTGGGCCATGGTGAAGACGCGATATACCAAGCTGGATCCTGATCACATGGCTCGCGTCGGACCGGTAGGGTCTAATGGGGAAGAAATTCCCGTTAGTTTAGTATATGACCAAGTAGAGGTGGCCGCCAAATATTCCCAAATGGATTGTAAGTTAGACTGCATGTTGGAAAGTGTAGAGGAGGAGGTTTTTGAGTCCAAGTGACTGTGTACTTTCCTCATCTAGCTGAATTGTATATCATTTGTCATGGCAGACCTTTTCGCTTCAACCTTCGGTCCCGAAGGTGCGGAGTGTTTCCGAATACCGTCGCAGCCGAATAGACCGGGGTATGCCTGGAAAACAAGGCGTGGGGGTTATAGTTGCTTGAACAGACAAGTTGTATCTGGCTAGCTATGTTATATTACATTGATATTGTAAGAAACAACTTCTAGAGAGAATAGTTCTGTTAAGGGTTCCTTTCGCTAGGTGTGCATGCATTTAGTGCGCATGTTCGAATTATGATGTGAGCACCATGGATTGTATAACTTCTGGGGGTGCATAATGGAGTGAGCTTTAAAAAACATCTTTAATTCGCCGACCGAATATTCCCTTAAGAACACTAGCTTTCGGCTTCACCCAGTCTGAGGTACACATCCAGATGACCCAGTGGTAACAATCACAGAGGTGCTCCCTTTATGCCCTAGTCAAACTAACAGGAACGTAGGGCATAAGCACAGGAGCCAGGCACCCCAGCTTGGCCAAAACTTAAGTCATATCGATGTATATAATGGCAAAGAAAAGGTACATATGGAAAAACTCATATGTGAGGAGCTTGATGCTCAAGGAATGACAAGAACTTCTGTCCGAGAAGCCCCTGGGTACAAGTGGCGTACATTTTTAAAGATGTATGTGCCAATGGTGTGTGGTCTAGCCGCACCAAAGCTTTAAAGCGAGAAAGAAGAAAGTAATCGGAAAAGAGAGAAAAAATAATGGAAACTATAGGGGAGGGGGAGACGAACAAGGGGTTTAGCGCTAGGTGTAGAATCTTTGGAGTCTGGCCGCGTTCCAGGGGTTCGGCTCGAGGCGATTGTCTGATGCCTCACGAAGACGGTACGCTCCTCCGGTGAGAACTTTGTCAATTATGAAGGGGCCCTCCCATTTGGGCTTGAGTTTGTCCTTTTTCTTCTTTGGGAGCCGTAGAACGAGTTCGCCAATGTTGTAAGTCTTGGCCCGTACTTCTCTGCTTTGATATCTTTGAGCCCGTTGTAGGTAAACTGTTGAACGGGCTTTTGCGACATCGTGTTCCTCCCCCAGGGCATCTAGGTTGTCCTACCGATCGATCTCGACTTCTCTCTCTTCGTACATACGCACTCTAGGTGAGTCGTGAATAATATCGCAGGGCAATACGGCCTCTGCACCATACACCATGAAGAAAGGTGTGTACCCGGTAGTGTGGTTAGGCGTGGTCCGCAGTCCCAGAGTATGGAATCGAGCTCCTCAACCCAGTGCTTGTCTGATTCTTTCAAATACCGCAGTAGTCTGGGCTTGATGCCGCTCATAATAAGACCGTTGGCATGTTCGACTTGACCATTGGTTTGTGGGTGGTAGACGGAGGCATAATCTAGTTTAATACCCAGATTTGTACACCAGGTTTTTACCTTGTCGGTTGTGAAATTGGAGCCGTTGTCTGTGATGATGCTGTGTGGGACACCATAACGGTGCACAACATCGGATATGAAGTCTATCACCGGGCCGGACTCAACCGTTTTGACCGGTTTAGCCTCTATCCACTTAGTGAATTTGTCCACCATAACCAGCAGATATTTTTTCTTATGGATTCCACCTTTAAGGGGTCCAACCATGTCGAGTCCCCATACCGCGAAAGGCCAAGTGATGGGAATTGTTTGTAGGGCAGTGGGGGGCATATGGCTTTGGTTGGCAAAGAGTTGGCATCCAATGCAATGTTGGACAAGGTCTTGTGCATCTGCTCGGGCCGTCGGCCAATAAAACCATGTACAGAAGGCCTTGCTAACAAGGGCCCGAGCTGCGGCATGGTGACCGCCGAGTCCGGCATGAATTTCAGCCAGGAGCTGCCGCCCCTCTTCCTCGGATATACATCGTTGAAGGACTCCGGTGGCGCTTTTCTTGTAGAGCTCTCCATCATAAACCTTGTAGGCCTTTGAGTGCCAGACAATGCAGCGGGCCTCATTCTAGTCCTCGGGAAGCTCCTTCCTATTGAGGTAGGCCAGGAAGGGTTCGGTCCATGGGGCAACGACTGCCATGATGAGATGCGCCGATGGTGTTATGTCGGTATTTCCGGGATCTGGGGTTATGTTTCAGTCCGAACTAGTATTGCCGTTTTCCCCCTGCCACACCAAGGATGGCTTAAAGAGCCTTTCCAGGAAGATATTAGGTGGGACGGGGTCGCGCTTAGCGCCAATACGAGCAAGAACATCCGCCGCTTGATTACTTTCTCGATCCACATGATGGAACTCGAGCCCCTTGAACCGGGCCGACACTTTTATGACTGCGTTACGATACGCTGCCATCTTCGGATCTTTAGCGTCGAAATCTCCGTTTATTTGAGATATTGCTAGGTTTGAGTCCCCACACACTTCGAGGTGTTGTATGCCCATGGAGACAGCCATTCGGAGACCGTGCAATAAGGCCTCGTACTTGGCTGCATTATTGGAGTTTGTGTATAGTATTTGGAGAACGTACTGGACGATGTCTCTGGTAAGGGACGTTAAAATGACACCCGCTCCTAACCTTGCCAGCATTTTGGAGCCGTCAAAGTGCATGAGCCAATTGGAGTATGTGCCATACTCTTTAGGTAGTTCGGCCTCTGTCCATTCGGCGATGAAGTCGGCCAGTACTTGGGATTTGATAGCTCGACATGGTTTATATGTAATGTCAAATGGCAGGAGCTCGATGGCCCATTTGGCAATCAGGCCCATAGCATCGCGGTTGTTTATAATGTCGTTGAGTGGTACTTCGGAGGCCACCGTGATTGAACACTCCTGGATGTAGTGACAGAGCTTTCGGGATGCCATGAAGACAGCGTATTCTATTTATTGATAATGAGGGTACCAGGATTTGCATGGTGTAAGGATAGTAGATACGTAGTATACTGGCTTCTGAAGCGGGAATTTATGTCCGTCCTATTCTTGTTCAACGACAAGTACGGCGCTCACCACATGGTGTGTTGTCGATATGTATAATAACATCGGTTCACCGGTGTTTGGTGCGGCCAGGATTGGATTGCTCATGAGAAGGGTTTTTATTTCTTCCAGTCCGGCTGTTGCCGCATCCGTCCACTCGAAGTGGCTGGTTCGCCGTAGAAGGCGATAGAGTGGCAGTGCCTTTTCTCCTAATCTGGAGATAAAGCGGCTTAGGGCTGCCACGCAACCTGCAAGTTTTTGAACTTGTTTAAGGTCTGTTGGCTTAGCCAATTGTGACAAAGCTCGGATTTTGGCTGGGTTTGCTTTGATTCCCCTATTGGAGATGATGAAGCCCAGCAGTTTTCCAGCGGGGACGCCGAAGACACACTTTTCCGGGTTGAGCTTGATGTCATACGCCCTGAGGTTGTCCAATGTAAGACGTAAGTCGTCTATTAGTGTTTCCACGTGCCTGGTTTTGATGACGACGTCATCAACATAAGCTTCTACTATTTTGCCAATCTATTTCTCCAAGCATGTTTGATTCATGCGTTGATATGTGGCACCGGCGTTCTTGAGCCCAAAGGGCATGGTATTGAAGTAGAATGGCCCGTATAGGGTAATAAATGTTGTTGCAGCTTGATCGGATTCCTTCATTTTGATTTGATGGTATCCGGAGTATGCATCGAGGAAACACAGTGAGTTGTGTCCTGTGGTGGCGTCAATGATTTGATCAATGCGGGGAAGGGGAAAGGGGTCCTTAGGGCAAGCCTTGTTGAGATCCTTGAAATCGACACATAGGCGCCAGGATTTATCTTTCTTTGGTGCCATTATCAGGTTTGCCAGCCAGTCTGGATGCTTGATTTCTCTGATGAATCCAGCCTCGATGAGCTTGGCCAGGTCCTCTCCCATGGCTTGTCGCTTAGGTTCGGAAAAGCGCGAAAGTGTTTGCTTGACTGGTTTAAATACCTTTAATATGTTGAGGCTATGTTCGGCCAACTTGCGTGGGATCCCTGGCATATCCAAAGGGTGCCAGGCAAATATGTCCCAGTTTCCACGCAGGAATTCTCATAGTGCGGCATCGACTGTTGGGTTCAGTTGAGCTCCGATGGATGTTGTCTTCTTGGGGTCCGTTGGGTGGACCTGGAATTTGATTATTTCTTCTGCCGGTTTGAATGAGGTGGATTCCCGCGCAGACAACTGGCTTTGTTCCCATAATACAAGTCAAAGGCAAACATGAATACATTTATTCAAATACAATGTCCTGCAAACATTGCGCCGCTACAAGTCGAGACCCTTCTACGACATCCTCGAAATATCGCTCGGGTGTGCGGTGCTCCTTGCCCCCCGGCGGCCGCTGGCGACTTCAACAACGCTCATCTTCGCCCACAACATCTTGTAGCAAGCGAAAGCCATACGGGCACCCTCAATACAGACGGAGCGCTTGATAATGTCCAGCCGAGGATAGGCGTTCACCATCCGCCTCACGAGTCTGAAGTAGCTGCTAGGCATAGCTTCGGCTGGCCACAACCGGATTATCAAATCCTTAATGGCTCATTCGGCCACCCTATGCAGCTCCACCAGCTGTTTCAGCTCATCGATGAAGGACACAGGATGCTCTGGTGCCGCATACTGCGACCAGAAGAGCCTCTCCGAAGAACCCCCTCCTTCGGCTCGATAAAACTCCATGGCATCTGATACACTGCATGGCAAATCCGCAAAAGCCCCTAGGGAACTCCAAACCCAGGTTAGTAAAAGGTACTGCTTCTCCGCATACTTGCTTTGCATCTTAAATGCTTTACCTGTTGTGATCTTCTTGGCCTCCTGGATCTCCTGGAGGGCGGCCTGGGCCTCATTCTGTGCGGTCTCCATGCTCTGACGAGCCTTGGCGAGTTCGGTCCCTCGAACCGACGCATCATGCTCCAAGGCCTCGCATTTTTTCACCGCATCCTGGAGATCCTGGTGGACTTCTTTGACCCGGGCCTTTAGCTTCTTAAGGGCGGCCTACTGCTGGACAGCCTGCTCCTCGGCGTCACCCAGGGCCTTCCTCAGGGCCTCGACCTCAGTCGCGGCTTCTGCACATATCACCATATCGCCATCAATATACAGCGCTTATCCTTTCCCGAACATATAGCAAGTCGTTCCTCACCTTGCTTCTCCTGGAGCCGAACCTTAACCTCCCCGAGCTCGTTCTCGGTCTGCTCCAGCCTCCGCTTCATCTCGGAGACCTCGGCAGCATGCGAGGTCGCAGCCAATAGGGACGCCTGCTTATCGATACATATTCAGTCAGCCTCTTGTAATTAAGGTTTGATCCCCTGTCCGGTTCTCCTCGCCAAACACCGGACAACATCTCAGGGGCTACGGACTATACGGGGTTTTTCTCTTTCTTACCTCGAAACATGTTAACAGGCTGCTGCAGGCTTCATTCAGTCCGCTCTTAGCGGACTGAACCTTCTCGATCACCGCACCCATAAGAATACGGTGCTGGTCCACGACGGAGGCGCATCATAGCGCCCCCATCAGGTCATCTGGCGCTCCTGGATGGACAGGAGCCACCGGTGGAGGTGACGCACCCCCCCCCTCCTTCAAAGGGCGCTGCTCGCACGACTCCGAAGCCATATTGGTCTCCGGAATCGTATTCGGCTGAGGGGCGAACTGGATATGGCCCTCTTTGCCCGTCTCCATGGGGATTGACTCCCCCATGTGTCCGGTAGTGGAGGTCCCGCCTTGTGGCGCCTCCCAGACAACGTCCTGGGCTCCTCCCTTCGGAGCGGTCCTCCGGGATAACACTTCGGCATCATCCCTGGCCCCGGGGGAGTAAGCAGGCGATGGCGACATGCTCGCCATCTCCGAGGGAGCCAACAAACCTCCAGATGAGGATCGTTGGATAAGGACACGGGCCGGACTGCAATAGTGTGGATTAACCATGTTAGAATAATAAAAAGAAAGGGCTGGATGTGCTCATAAATAAGCCATGTCACTTACGATGCGGCCTGGGGCCTAGTACGGGGGCGACGTTCTGGGCTACTATCAACGTCCCATGCGGTGTCGACCGCTGGGGCGCCCTTCCCCTTTTTGGGTGCTTTCGCCTCCAGATGTGCCGAGGCCACCCTCTTCTTCTTCTTCTCCTCGGGAGGAGGGTTGTTTTCCTCCTCCTCCTCCTCTTCCTCGTCGTTGTACTCAGGGACAAAGGAATGGGCCTCGTCGTCTTCGGACGTCGCATCCGAAGTGCCCTTGCAACGGGGGCCACTCTTGGCCCCCTTGGCCTTCTTCGTGGCCTTCTTCTCCGGTGCCGTATATGGCACCGGCACCAGCATCTTCGCCAGGTGCGGGATGGCTGGTTCTTTAGGCAACGGAGCCAGACACTGGATCCGCTTCGCCCTCTCCACCCATTCCTGAGGGAACAATACTAATATCTCAGACATCATCCTCGAAACATTTAAGTTGGGAATATGTCAAAAGTAACATACCTCACTGGCGGAGCGGTTACAATTGTGACCACAGTCTGAGTCCGTGGCCAGTGGCTTCTTGTTGCCCTTAAAGAGCAACTTCCAGGGTCCTTCATGAGAAGTATCGAAGAGCCTTTTCAGGGTCTGGTGCTTCTTCGAATTGAACTCCCATAAAGGGCGGCTTCAGCGCTGGCACGGAAGAATCTGGCGGACCAACATCATGTGGATAACGTCAATGAGCTTGACGTCCTTGGTCACCATGCTTTGAATGCACGTCTGCAGTGCTATCAGCTCGTCAGGTGAACACCAGTCCGGACTCTTCTCGACCCAGGAGGTGAGTCGCATGGGAGCACTGGAGCGGAATTTGGCAGCTGCGGCCCAGTTGGTGCCGCGAGGTTCTGTGATGTAGAACCACTACTTCTGCCATTCCTTTACTGTCTCCACAAAGGTGCCTTTGGGCTAGGAGACGTTGGATAGCTTGCTCACCATGGCCCCTCCGCACTCCGCGTGCTAGCCATCCACCACCTTCGGCTTCATGTTGAAGACTTTGAGCCATAGCCCAAAGTGGGGATGGATGCGGAGGAAGGCTTCGCACACGATGATAAACGCCGAGATGTTGAGGAAGGAATTCGGGGACAGATCATGGAAATCTATCCCGTAATAGTACATCAGCCCGCAGACGAAAGGGTGGAGTGGAAACCCTAGCCCGCGGAAGAAATGGGGGATGAATACTACCCTCTCTGTGGGATCCGGCGTGGGGACGACTTGTCCCTCGGCTGGTAGAGGATGGGCGATCTCCTTCGCCAAATATCCGGCCGTCCGGAGCTTAGTAATGTCCTCCTCCTTGACAGAGGAGACCATCCACTTGCCCTGACCACCAGATCCGGACATGGTTGCTCGAGTGGAAAGGAGATGAGAACTTGGGTGCTGGAGCTTGAGATCGGAAAGGTGGAGACGGAGAGAGAGAGAGCATGAGGAGAGGAAGAGGGAGTCCTTATCCCTTTATAAAGGCAGCAAATATTAAACACCTCCTCACTCGCCTTAGGATTCGCCTGTTCCCTAGGGCTGTATAAACCGCACGGTGGAGTTACCCATGCCCGCATTGATGAGAATCATGCAATAAGGGGGCACGATCTCTGTTTCGACAAGACATGCCGATAGCAACCGCATCTTGAAGCGTGGAATGGCAGAAGAAAAACGGTTCGAAATTATAACCGGACAGACGTGATGTCGTGTTGGAAAAAACCTGTCAACATATTAGATTCGTGCAAATATTATATTCTCTCTGCGGTCGTGTATGGTGTGCGTAATAGGTTAGGATACTATCATTGCATCCGAATACTATTTTGGAGTTCGGAGAAAGGGGAACCCGCCTTGCAATTCCGAAGACAATTTGCACACCGGACTCCTCGTCGTTGAAAGCCAGGTTCAGGGGCTACTGAGGGAGTCCTGGCCTAAGGGATCCTCGGGCGTCCGGCCTGTTATCCATGGGCCGGACTGATGGGCTGTGAAGACATGAAGGCCGAAGAATGCACCGTGTCCGGATTGGACTCTACTTGGTGTGGAAGGCAAGCCTAGCGACCGAAGATTTCTTCTTATGTAACCAACTCCATGTAAACCCTAGATCCCCTCGGTGTCTATATAAACCAAAGGGGATAGTCCGGAAAGGACACCACATATACTCATTACCATATTCATAGGCTAGGCTTCTAGGGTTTAGCCATTACGATCTCGTGGTAGATCAACTCTTATAATACTCATATTCATCAAGATCAATCAAGAAGGAAGTAGGGTATTACCTCCATAGAGAGGACCCGAACCTTGGTAAACATCGTGTCCCCCGTCTCCTGTTACAATCGATCGTAGACGCACAATTCAGGACCCCCTACCCGAGATCCGTCGGTTTTGACACTGGCATTTAAACCAGTCAAGCAAACACTTCGGCACTTTTCCGAACCTAAGCGACAAGCCATGGGAGAGGAGCTGGCCAAGCTCATTGAGGCGGTGTAGAGGAGGAGGTTTTCGAGTCCGTACTGGTGTTCACCTGACGAGCTGATAGCGGCGGATCTCGGGTAGGGGGTCCTGAACTGTGCGTCTATGATCGATGGTAATAGGAGACGGGGGACACGATGTTACCCAGGTTCGGGGCCTCTCTATGGAGGTAATACCCTACTTCCTGCTTGATTGATCTTGATGAATATGAGTATTATAAGAGTTGATCTACCACGAGATCGTAATGGCTAAACCCTAGAAGTCACACCTATGAATATGGTAGTGAGTATATGTGGTGTCCTTTCCGGACTATCCCCTTCGGTTTATATAGACACCGAGGGGATCTAGGGTTTACAGGGAGTCGGTTACATAAGAGGAATCTTCAGTCGCCAAGCTTGCCTTCCACGCCAAGTAGAGTCCAATCCAGGCACGGTGCAGTCTTCGGCCTTCATGTCTTCATAGCCCATCTGTCCGGCCCATGGATAACAGGATGGGCGCCCGAGGACCCCTTAGTCCAGGACTCCCTCAGTAGCCCCCGAACCAGTCTTCAATAGCGAGGTGCTCGGCACACACATTGTCTTCGGCATTGCAAGGCGGGTTCCCCCTTCATTGATCCCCAAGCAATCTATTCGGCCATTGATCCGATGTTGCCTCCTTGGCTTCTACGCGTTTGAATAATCTTCATCCTTCACATGTCGAGTGAATGTGGAAAGTCAAGGTATTTGTGCGAATAACATCCCATCCATGCGAGGAAGAGCGCCTATTTAAAGAGATTGGATCCCAGATCCATTCAGCGCTACGCAGAAGAAATCCCCAGAGATTGCTTAGGAGAAACCATTCCAGCATGGCTAGTGTTCCCAGCTCCTCCGCTTGTCCCAGCCCAGAGAAAGACGAGTGGGAGAGGTGTTCTGTGTCTCATAGCCGATTGACGAAGTTGCAAACGTAGGGATTCCTTCCCCATGCGGATCTAGTCCCTGTTCAAACGGGGCTAGCTTTCTTCAATGAGGGGACTCAGGCGGAGGACTTCCCCAATCTTTCCGGGGGGAGAGAGTGTGTTTTGACCCCTACCTCCTAAGAGGTGTCGGATTTCCAATCCATCCATTCCTCCGAGGGCTTCTGTAATACTATGGCCTCCAATCGCACAACTTTACTCCGGCCTCTATCCTGCACATTGAGGGTTACGTCGCTTTATGTGAAATTTTCCTGGGCGTCGAGGCTCATTTCGAGTTGTGCAGGAAGTTGTTCTGTCTCGTCCCACGCAATCACGAAGGGTCAATATTTGAAGTAGGCGGAGCCGAAATATGGTGCATCGTCGATACCGGATATCCATCCGGTACACCAAGGAAGGCACCTGATGAATGGCCCTCCGAATGGTTTTATATAGAGGACGTTGCGCTCCCTGACCTGATTCGAAAGGATTTTCCTGAATTTGTGTGTGTCCCGCTGAAGAAATGCCACAGTTGGCGTCCCCGGAGTCTTGAAGAGGAAGACGACGCGGAGGTTCGTCAGCTGATGAGCAGGATAAAAGAGCTCACCCAGTCCGAACTCACAGTAATCGAGGTTATGGCGATTTCCATAGCACGAGGGGTTCAGCCGCTCCAATACAGAGGGCTTCCCTTGTGGCAATACAATGTGGAGGACGACGCCTCCTGCTGCGGCCGGAAAGGTCCGGATACCCCTGCCTCTTTGGCTAAGATATTAGCCGAAATTTTCAAAGGGGAGGAAAAGGAATTTCTCCGCATCAAATGTAGAGACGGGTACTCTATGTATAACCCTCCCAGCTGGGTAAGGCCCTACCCCTCTGTTTTTACTTCTTCCATCTCCCAATTGCCTTTGATAAACTTCTAGCATGTTTGCTTATGACAGCACTGGAGAAAGGTCACGGAGGGATTTCATAGTCCCGCCCCACAGCCAGAGGACCACAACCGGGAGCTTGATCCCAAGTTTGAAGAGGATCCGGATATATTTATGGTGCTTGCGGAGGGGGCGTTTTACTAGACACGCTACGATGGCATAGAAATGGCCATCATTGCCGACTACCCCGGTCTTCTTCTAGCTTCACACGTAAGTGATCCGAACACACCTTATTCAAATAGAGATCTCTTCTTCCTTCTTACTGATACATCCCCATCGTATCTATAATTTTTTATTGTTCCATGCCAATATTCTACAACTTTCTTATACTTTTGGCCACTTTTTATACTATTTTTGGGACTAACATATTGATCCAGTGCCCAGTGCCAGTTCCTGTTTGTTGCATGTTTTTTTTCGCAGAATATCCATACCTAACGGAGACCAAACGGGATAAAAACTGATGGAGATTTTTTTGGAATATGTGTGATTTTTGGGAAGAAAAATCAACGCGAGACGATGCTCGAGGGGCCCACGAGGCAGAGGGGCGTGCCCTAGCGGGGCAGGCGCACCCCTGACCCTCGTGGTCACCCCGTAAGGCGGTTGATGCCCTTCTTTCGCCGCAAGAAAGCTAATATCCGGATAGAGATCGTGTCAAAATTTCAGCACAATCAGAGTTACGGATCTCCGGGAATATAAGAAACGGTGAAAGGGTAGAATTTGAGAACGCAAAAACAGAGAGAGACACAGAGACAGATCCAATCTCGGAGGGGCTCTCGCCCCTCCCACGCCATGGAGGCCAAGGACCAGAGGGGAGACCCTTCTCCCATCTAGGGAGGAGGTCAAGGAAGAAGAAGACGAAGGGGCCCCCTCTTCCCTTCTCTTCTGGTGGCACCGGAACACTGCCATGGCCATCATCATCACCGCAATCTTCACCAACAACTTCACCGCCATCATCAGCAACTCTTCCCCCTCTATGTAGTGGTGTAACCTCTCTCTTACCCGCTGTAATCTCTACTTAAACATGATGCTCAATGAGGTGTACTACACAACCTTCTTCTTGTAGACGTTGTTGGGCCTGCAAGTGCACAGGTTTGTAGGACAGTAGCAAATTTCCCTCAAGTGGATGACCTAAGGTTTATCAATCCATAGGAGGCGCAGGATGAAGATGGTCTCTCTCAAGCAACCCTGCAACCAAATAACAAAGAGTCTCTTGTGTCCCCAACACACCCAATACAATGGTAAATTGTATAGGTGCACTAGTTCGGCGAAGAGATGGTGAAACAAGTGGTATATGGATAGTAGATAAAGGTATTTGTAATCTGAAATAATAAAAACAGCAAGGTAGCAAGTGATAAAAGTGAGCGTGAACGGTATTGCAATGATAGGAAATAAGGCCGAGGGTTCATACTTTCACTAGTGTAAGTCCTCTCAACAATACTAACATAATTGGATCATAAAACTATCCCTCAACATGCAACAAAGAGTCACTCCAAAGTCACTAATAGCGGAGAACGAACAAAGATATCGAAGATATTATGGTAGGGTACGAAACCACCTCAAAGTTATTCTTTCCAATCAATCCGTTGGGCTATTCCTGTAAGTGTCACAAACAGCCCTAGAGTTCGTACTAGAATAACACCTTAAGACACAAATCAACCAAAACCCTAATGTCACCTAGATACTCCAATGTCACCTCAAGTATCCGTGGGTATGATTATACGATATGCGTCACACAATCTCAGATTCATCTATTCAACCAACACAAAGGACCTCAAAGAGTGCCCCAAAGTTCCTACCGGAGAATCACGATGAAAACATGTACCAACCCCTATGCATAGGTTCATGAACCCGCAAGTTGGTCACCTTAACATACATCAAGTGGCACGCGGTATCCCATTGTCACCACAGATATCCACGGTAAGACATACATCAAGTGTTCTCAAATCTTTAAAGACTCAATCCGATAAGATTACTTCAAAGGGGAAACTCAATTCATTACAAGAGAGAAGAGGGGGAGGAGAAACATAAGATCCAACTATAATAGCAAAGCTCGCGATACATCAAGATCGTATCATCTCAAGAACACGAGAGAGAGAGAGATTAAACACATAGCTACTGGTACATACCCTCAGCCCCGAGGGAGAACTACTCCCTCCTCGTCATGGATAGCATCGGGATGATGAAGATGGCCACCGGAGAAGGATTGCCCCCTCCGACAGGGTGCCGGAATGGGTCTAGATTGGTTTTTGGTGGCTACGGAGGCTTCTGGAGGCGGAACTCCCGATCTATGTTGCGTTCTGGAAGTTTTAGGTCACGTAGGTATATATGGGTGCAGGGAGGACGTTGGAGGAGCCACGGGGGTCCCACGAGATAGGGGGGCGCGCCCTAGGGGGGGCGCCCCCCACCCTCGTGAGCACCTTGTGTCTCCCCTGACGTGGGGTCCAAGTTCATCAGGTGTGTTTCCTTCCAAAAATAACTTCTCTAGTTGATTTCGTTCCGTTTCGACTCCGTCTGATATTCCTTTTCTTCAAAACACTGAAATAGGCATAAAACCGCAAATCTGGGCTGGGCCTCCGGTTAATAGGTTAGTCCCAAAAATAATATAAAAGTGGATAATAAAGCCCAATATTGCCTAAAACAGTAGATAATATAGCATGGAGCAATCAAAAATTATAGATACGTTGGAGACGTATCAAGCATCCCCAAGCTTAATTCCTGCTCGTCCTCGAGTAGGTAAATGACAAAAAGATAATTTTTGATGTGGAATGCTAGTTGGCATAATTTTAATGTAATTCTTCTTAATTGTGGCAAGAATATTCAGATCCATAAGATTCAAGACAAAAGTTTATATTGACATAGAAATAATAATACTTCAAGCATACTAACAAAGCAATTATGTCTTCTCAAAATAACATGGCTAAAGAAAGCTATCCCTACAAAATCATATAGTCTGGCTATGCTCCATATTCACCACACAAAGTATTTAAATCATGCACAACCCCGATGACAAGCCAAGCAATTGTTTCATACTTTTGATGTTCTCAAACTTTTTCAATCTTCACGCAATACATGAGCGTGAGCCATGGATATAGCACTATAGGTGGAATAGAGTGGTGGTTGTGGAGAAGACAAAAAAAGGGGGGAAGATAGTCTCACATCAACTAGGCGTATCAACGGTCTATGGAGATGCCCATCAATAGATATCAATGTGAGTGAGTAGGAATTGCCATGCAACGGATGCACTAGAGCTATAAATGTATGAAAGCTCAACAAAAGAAACTAAGTGGGTGTGCATCCAACTTGCTTGCTCATGAAGACCTAGGGCACTTGAGGAGGCCCATTATTGGAATATACAAGCCAAGTTCTATAATTAAAAATTCCCACTAGTATATGAAAGTGATAACTCAAGAGACTCTCTATATGAAGAACATGGTGCTACTTTGAAGCACAATATATGAGACTCGCTATATCATGGTGCTACTTTGAAGCACAAGTGTGGAAAAAAGGATAGTAACATCGCCCCTTTTTGTTTGTTTTTGTTTTTTTGGGCCTTTTTTTTCTTTGGCCTTTCTCTTTTTTTGGGACAATGCTCTATTGAATGATGATCATCACACTTCTATTTATTTACAACTCAATGATTACAACTCGATACTAGAACAAAGTATGACTCTATATGAATGCCTCCGGCGGTGTACCGGGATATGCAATGAATCAAGAGTGACAAGTATGAAAAATTATGAATGGTGGCTTTGCCACAAATACAATGTCAACTACATGATCATGAAAAGCAATATGACAATGATGAAGCGTGTCATAATAAACGGAATGGTGGAAAGTTGCATCGCAATATATCTCGGAATGGCTATGGAAATGCCATAATAGGTAGGTATGGTGGCTGTTTTGAGGAAGGTATATGGTGGGTTTATGGTACCGGTGAAAGTTGCGCGGTACTAGAGAGGCTAGCAAAGGTGGAAGGGTGAGAGTGCGAATAATCCATGGACTCATCATTAGTCATAAAGAACTCACATACTTATTGAAAAAATCTATTAGTTATCGAAACAAAGTACTACGCGCATGCTCCTAGGGGGATAGATTGGTAGGAAAAGACCATCGCTCGTCCCCGACCGCCACTCATAAGGAAGACAATCAATAAACACCTCATGCTCCGACTTTGTTACATAACGGTTCACCATACGTGCATGCTACGGGAATCACAAACTTCAACACAAGTATCTCTCAAATTCACAAGTACTCAACTAGCATGACTCTAATATCACCATCTCCATATCTCAAAACAATTATCAAGTATCAAACTTCTCATAGTATTCAACACACTCATAAGAGAATTTTATTATTCTTGAATACCTAGCATATTAGGATTTTAAGCAAATTACCATGCTATTTCAGACTCTCAAAATAATATAAGTGAAGCATGAGAGTTCATCTATTTCTTCAAAATAAAACTACCACCATGCTCTAAAAGATATAAGTGAAGCACTAGAGCAAATGACAAACTACTCCGAAAGATATAAGTGAAGATCAATGGGTAGTTGAATAATTATGCAACCATGTGAAGACTCTCTAACATTTAATAATTTCAGATCTTGGTACTCTTTTAAAAAAGCAAGCAAAGCAAAATAAAATGACATCTAAGAATAGCAAACATCATGTGAAGAAGCAAAAACTTAGGATCAACCGATACTAACCGATAGTTGTTGAAGAAGAAAGGTGGGATGCCAACCGGGGCATCCCCAAGCTTAGACGCTTGAGAATTCTTGAAATATTATCTTGGGGTGCCTTGGGCATCCCCAAGCTTGAGCTTTTGTGTCTCCTTAATTCCTCTCATATCACGGTCTCCCTAAATCTCAAAAGCTTCATCCACACAAAACTCAACAAGGACTCGTGAGATAAGTTAGCATAAACCATTGCAAAAACATTATCATACTCTACTGTAGCAAATCACTAGAATTATTATTCAAAATTGCATACTAAATGCCTCTGCATATTTAATAGTCCTATCCTCAAATAGAATAATTAAAGAAGCAAACATATGCAAACAATGCAAACATAACAGCAATCTGCCTAAACAGGATAGTCTGTAAAGAATGCTGCAACATCCATACTTCCCTAGCTCCAAAAATTATGAAATAAAATTCCCACTGTAGTAAATTTATCAGATCTTAATATGCAAAAGGTTTCAACATTTTATCACATTCTTACTTTTCTAGGGAATTATTGCAACAGCGGTAAACTTTCTGTTTTCAAACAGCAACATGTATACTTGTAACATAGGCATAGTAAAGGCTATCAATGCCACTTTTATTGAAATAAAAGATGAAAAACATTGTTCTAAATAACATCAAGCAAATTCCAATAAATTGACGCTCCAAGCAAAACACATATCATGTGGCGAATAAAAATATAGCTCCAAGTAAAGTTACTGATGAACGAAGACGAAAGAGGGGATGCCTTCAGGGGCATCCCCAAGCTTAGGCTCTTGGTTGTCCTTGAATATTACCTTGGGGTGCCTTGGTCATCCCCAAGCTTAGGCTCTTGCCACTCCTTATTCCATAGTCCATCGAATCTTTACCCAAAACTTGAAAACTTCACAACACAAAACTTAAAAGAAAACTCGTAAGCTCCGTTAGTATAAGAAAATAAATCACCACTTCAAGGTACTGTAATGAACTAATTCTTTATTTATATTGGTGTTAAACCTACTGTATTCCAACTTCTCTATGGTTTATAAACTCTTTTACTAGCCATAGATTCATCAAAATAAGTAAACAACACATGAAAAACAGAATCTGACAAAAACAAAACAGTCTGTAGTAATCTGGATCAACCGTATACTTATGAAACTCATAAAATTCTAAAATAAACCTCTGGACCTGAGTAATTTGTATATTAATAATCTGCAAAAAGAATTAACTAAATATCACTCTCCAAATAAAAATGGCAGTAATTCTCGTGAGCGCTAAAGTTTCTGTTTTTTACAGCATGATCAACAAGACTTTCCCCAAGTCTTCCCAAAGGTTCTACTTGGCACAAACACTAATTAAAAGCATAAAACCACATCTAAACAGAGGCTATATGAATTATTTATTACTAAAAAGGAGCAAAAAGCAATGAACAAAAATAAAGTTGGGTTGCCTCCCAACAAGCGCTATCGTTTAACGCCCCTAGCTAGGCATGATGATTTCAATGATGCTCATATAGAAGATAAGAATTATAGTATAAAGGGAGCATCATGAAGAATATGACTAGCAAATTTAAGTCTGACATACTTCCTATGCATAGGGATTTTGTGAGCAAACAACTTGAGGGAACAAAAATCAACTTGCATAGGAAGGTAAAGCAAGCATAGCTTCAAAGTTTTAAGCACATAGAGAGGAAACTTGATATTATTGCAATTCCTACAAGCATATATTCCTCCCTCATAATAATTTTCAGTAGCATCATGAATGAATTCAACAATATAACCAGCACCTAAAGCATTCTTTTCATGATCTACAAGCATAGAAAATTTACTACTCTCCACATAAGCAAAATTCTTCTCATTAATAGTAGTGGGAGCAAACTCAACAAAGTAACTATCATGGGATTGAAAATTGAAATCAAGATGACAAGTTTCATTGTTATTATTCTTATTTAAAGCATACGTGCCATCACAATAATCATCATGGATAGGAGGCATGCTTTCATCATAATAAATTTGCTTATCAAAACTTGGGGGACAAAAAATATCATATTCATCAAACATAGCTTCCCCAAGCTTGTGGCTTTGCATATCATTAGCATCATGGATATTCAAGGAATTCATACCAACAACATTGCAATCATGTTCATCATTTAAATATTTAGTGCCAAACATTTTATATATTTCTTCTTCTAGCACTTGAGCACAATTATCCTTTCCATCATACTTACGAAAGATATTAAAAAGGTGAAGCGTATGAGACAAACTCAATTCCATTTTTTTTCTTTTATAAACTAAACTAGTGATAAAACAAGAAACTAAAAGACTCGATTGCAAGATCTAAAGATATACCTTCAAGCACTCACCTCCCCAGCAACGGCGCCCGAAAAGAGCTTGATGTCCACTACACAACCTTCTTCTTATAGACGTTGTTGGGCCTGCAAGTGCACATGTTTGTAGGACAGTAGAAAATTTCCCTCAAGTGGATGACCTAAGGTTTATCAATCCGTAGGAGGCGTAGGATGAAGATGGTCTCTCTCAATCAACCCTGCAACCAAATAACAAAGAGTCTCTTGTGTCCCCAATACACCCAATACAATGGTAAATTGTATAGGTGCACTAGTTCGGTGAAGAGATGGTGAAACAAGTGGTATATGGATAGTAGATAAAGGTATTTGTAATATGAAATAATAAAAACAGCAAGGTAGCAAGTGATAAAAGTGAGAGTAAACAGTATTGCAATGATAGGAAATAAGGCCTAGGGTTCATACTTTCACTAGTGTAAGTCCTCTCATCAATACTAACATAATTGGACCATAAAACTATCCCTCAACATGCAACAAAGAGTCACTCCAAAGTCACTAATAGCAGAGAACGAATGAAGAGATTATGGTAGGGTACGAAACCACCTCGAAGTTATTCTTTCCAATCAATCCGTTGGGCTATTCCTATAAGTGTCACAAACAACCCTAGAGTTCGTACTAGAATAACACCTTAAGACACAAATCAACCAAAACCCTAATGTCACCTAGGTACTCCAATGTCACCTAAAGTATCGGTTGGTATGATTATACGATATGCGTCACACAATCTCAGATTCATCTATTCAACCAACACAAAGGACCTCAAAGAGTGCCCCAAAGTTCCTACCGGAGAATCATGACGAAAACGTGTGCCAACCCCTATGCATAGGTTCATGAACCCGCAAGTTGGTCACCTTAACATACATCAAGTGGCACGCGGTATCCCATTGTCACCACAGATATCCACGGCAAGACATACATCAAGTGTTCTCAAATCTTTAAAGACTCAATCCGGTAAGATTTCTTCAAAGGGGAAACTCAATTCATTATAAGAGAGAAGATGGGGAGGAGAAGCATAAGATCCAACTATAATAGCAAAGCTCGCGATACATCAAGATCGTATCATCTCAAGAACACGAGAGAGAGAGAGAGAGAGATCAAACACATAGCTACTGGTACATACCCTCAACCCCGAGGGAGAACTACTCCCTCCTCATCATGGAGAGCACCGGGATGATGAAGATGGCCACCAGAGAAGGATTGCCCCCTTCGACAGGGTGCCGGAACGGGTCTAGATTGGTTTTTGGTGGCTACGGAGGCTTCTGGCGGCGGAACTCCCGATCATGTTGAGTTCTGGAAGTTTTAGGTCACATAGGTATATATGGGTGCAGGGAGGACGTCGGAGGAGCCACGGGGGTCCCACGAGACACGGGGGCGCGCCCCCACCCTCGTGAGCACCTCGTGTCTCCCTTGACATGGGGTCCAAGTTCATCCGGTGTGTTTCCTTCCAAAAATAACTTCTCTAGTTGATTTCGTTCCGTTTCAACTCCGTCTGATATTCCTTTTCTTGAAAACACTGAAATAGGCATAAAATAGCAAATCTGGGCTGGGCCTCCAGTTAATAGGTTAGTCCCAAAAATAATATAAAAGTGGATAATAAAGCCCAATATTGCCTAAAACAGTACATAATATAGCATGGAGCAATCAAAAATTATAGATACGTTGGAGACGTATCACTCAGCACTATATATTATTTCCTAATGATGTATGGCTATCCTATGATGTTTGAGTAGATCCGTTTTGTCCTATGGGTTATTTGATGATCAAGATTGGTTTGAGTTGCATGTTTTATTATTGGTGGTTTCCTATGGTGCTCTCTGTGTCGCGCAAGTGTGAGGGATTCCCGCTGTAGGGTTTGCAATATGTTCATGATTTGCTTATGGTGGGTGGTGTGAGTGACAGAAGCACATACCCGAGTAAGTAGGTTGTTTATGGATGGGATAAAGAGGACTTGATACTATGCTATGGTTGGGTTTTACCTTAATGATCTTTAGTAGTTTCGGATGCTTACTAGAGTTCCAATCATAAGTGCGTATGATCCAAGTAGAGAAAGTATGTTAGCTTATGTCTCTCCCTCAAATAAAATTGCAATAATGAATACCGGTCTAGTTATCGATTGCCTAGGGACAAGTAACTTTCTCGTGACAAAAAGCTCTTTACTAAAACTAATTTAACTGTGTCTTTATTTAAACAGCCCCTATCTTTTATTTACTTGCTCTTTATTATCTTGCAAACCTATCCAAAAACACCTACAAAGTACTTCTAGTTTTATACTTGTTCTAGGTAAAGTGAACGTCAAGCGTGCGTAGAGTTGTATCGGTGGTCGATAGAACTTGAGGGAATATTTGTTCTACCTTTAGCTCCTTGTTGGGTTCGACACTCTTACTTATCGAAAGAGGCTACAATTGATCCCCTATACTTGTGGGTTATCAAGACCTTTTTCTGGCGCCGTTGCCAGGGAGCAATAGCGTGGGGTGAATATTCTCGTCTGTGCTTGTTTGCTTTATCACTAAGTAATTTTTATTTCCTGTTCTAAGTTGTTCTCTATCTTTAGTTATGGATATGGAACATGAAATACCAAAAAAATTAGGTGTACTTGCTGCTCATGGAGATGAGGAACCTCCTAAAACCCCCGATGCTCGTTATGTGACAGATATTATGTACTACTTTGATAATCCAGAGAAAATCCCATTCAATTTGTTAATGGGAGACACGTTGGATCAACGTGAATACTTTAGGGATTATCGCTTGACTCAAAGAGTGAAACTATTATGGGATCAAATTTATATGTTGCATTGGTATGCTCGGCGACTATGCTTGAGATATGATTATACTTGTTGCTCTAGGATGAAGTCTCCACACCTTCCCTTTTCATGCAAATTTAATGATAATGAAACCTTGGCTTCTTATGCTAGAGGTATATATGACTACTATGATGTGGAACAAATAGAAGAACTTTTGGCTTTTATGGGTGCTTATGAAATTGAATCTATGTTCAAAGAATATGAAAATCTTTATGATGCTGTTTATCGACCTGAAAGTTTAGCTATCCTTAAATATTTTTATGAGAATTATGAATACAATTCCGAGATTGATGCGTTTATTGAGAAAGTCTCCACTGTCCAAGAAGAGACTAATATTTTGCAGGAATCTATGGAAGAAGAAATTGACGAAACTGTGAGCTCATTGGATGAAAAAGATGAGGAGGAGAGCGAAGAACAAAAGGAGAAAGAGTGGATTGATCACTCGTGCCCACCTTGTAATGAGAGTAACTCTTCAACTCGTAAATTGTTTAATTTCCCTTCGTGCTTACCGAAGGATGAATGATATGATAATTGCTATGATCCCGTTGACTCTTTTGAAATATCCCTTTTTGATGATGCTTTCTATGCTTGTGGCCAAGATGCCAATATGAATTATGCTTATGGAGATGAACTTGCTATAGTTCCTTATGTTAAACATGAAATTGTTGCTATTGCACCCACACATGATAGTCCTATTATCTTTTTGAATTCTCCAAACTACACTATATCGGAGAAGTTTGTGCTTATTAAGGATTATATTGATGGGTTGCCTTTTACTACTTCACATGATGATTTTTATGAGTATAATATGCATGTGCTTTATGCTCTTACTTGCAATTATTATGAGAGAGGAACTATATCTCCAACTCTCTATGTTTCCCACACGATAAAATTGCAAGAAACTGTTTATACTATGCATTGGCCTTTACTATGTGTGCACGAATTGTTCTTTTATGACATGCCGATGCATAGGAAGAGAGTTAGACTTCGTCATTACATGATATACATTGCTTTGTGCTCACTACTAAATTACAGATCATTGCTAATTAAAATTGGCTTTGATATACCTTGGGATCCGGGTGGATTCACTACTTGAGCACTATATGCCTAGTTTAATGGCTTTAAAGAAAGCGCTGCCAGGGAGACAACCCGGAAGTTTTAGAGAGTCATTTATTTCTGTTGATTGCTTTCATATAGTTTAAAAACAACAAAAATAAAGAGGGGAACCCAAAACTTTTTTCAAAAAGGAAAGTGAAAGTGAGAGAGACAAGCATTGTTGAAGTGGGAGCTATAGCCTTGAACTTTGTTCATGCTCACAGAAACTTTGTGAATCTTGATTACAGAAACTTTTCAACAAAAATAATTACCCCCTTGAACAATTCCATTGTATTATAAAAATAATGTGCCAAGGTTTGCCTTTAGGATGTTTACAATGCTTGTTGGTTTGTACGGTGCAGGACAGAAACTTTGGCTGCAGTGAGAGATTTTTCATTTTTTACTGGAACATCAAATGGTTCTGATTCTCTTTGCAATGTCTTTCTATGCAAATTGTTTATTTTCCCTAATTTGTGTAGAATTTTTGGAGTACCAGAGGTATGGTGAACGTTCAGATTATTACAGACTGTTCTGTTTTAGACAGATTCTGTTTTTGATGCATAGTTTGCTTGTTTTGATAAAACTATCGATTTATATCAGTGGATTAAGCCATGAAAAAGCTATATTACAGTAGATACAATGCCAAAACAAAATATTAATTGGTTTTCAACAGTACTTAGAGTAGTGATTTTCTTTATTATACTAACGGATCTTACCGAGTTTTCTGTTGAAGTTTTGTGCGGATGAAGTGTTCGATGATCGAGAAGGTCTCGATGTGAGAAGAAGGAAGAGAGGCAAGAGCTCAAGCTTGGGGATGCCCGAGGAACCCCAAGTATATATTCAAGGAGACTCAATCATCTAAGCTTGGGGATGCCCCGGAAGGCATCCCCTCTTTCTTCAATTAGTATCAGTATGTTTTTGGATTCGTTTCATTCATGTGATATGTGCAGATCTTGGAGCGTCTTTTTGCATTAGTTTTCATTTTTCTTTTATGCACCATGCTGGTATGAGATAGTCCTTGGTTGATTTATAGAATGCTCTTTGCACTTCACTTATATCTTTTGAGTATGGCTTTATAGAATGCTTCATGTGCTTCACTTATATCATTTGAAGTTTGGATTGCATGTTTCTCTTAACTTAGACAACCGCCATCTGTAGAATGCTCTTCTGCTTCACTTATAATTGTTATAGAGTGGGCATATATTTTGTAGAAAGAATTAAACTCTCTTGCTTCACTAAAATCTATTTAGAGGGTTGACAGGAACTGGTCATTCACATGGTTAGTCATAAAATCCTACATAAAACTTGTAGATCGCTGAATATGATATGTTTGGTTCCTTGAAATTGTTTTGTGATCTAAAGATAGTGATGTTAGATTCATGCTAGTGGGTAGTTGTGGATTAGTAGAAATACTTGTGTTGAGGTTTGTGATTCCCGTAGCATGCACGTATGGTGAACCGTTATGTGATGAAGTCGGAGCATGATTTATTTATTGATTGTCTTCCTTATGAGTGGCGGCCGGGGACGAGCGATGGTCTTTTCCTACCAATCTATCCCCCTAGGAGCATGCACGTAGTACTTTGTTTTGATAACTAATAGATTTTTGCAATAAGTGTGTGAGTTCTTTATGACTAATGTTGAGTCCATGGATTATACATACTCTCACCCTTCCACCATTGCTAGCCTCTCTAGTATCACACAACTTTCGCCGGTACCATAAACCCACCATATACCTTCCTCAAAACAGCCACCATACGTACCTATCATGGCATTTCCATAGCCATTCCGAGATATATTGCCATGCAACTCCCATCATCATCATATACATGACTTGAGAATTTATTGTCATATTGCTTTGCATGCTCATAAGATAGCTAGCATGATGTTTTCATGGCTTGTCCGTTTTTTGATGTCATTGCTACGCTAGATCATTGCACATCCCCGTACACCACCGGAGGCATTCATATAGAGTCATATCTTTGTTCTAGTATCAAGTTGTAATATTGAGTTGTAAGTAAATAAAAGTGTGATGATCATCATTATTAGAGCATTGCCCCAGTGAGGAAAGGATGATGGAGACTATGATTCCCCCACAAGTCGGGATGAGACTCTGGATGAAAAAAATAAAAAATAAAAAAAAAAGAGAAATGCCAAAAGAAAAAGAGAAGGCCCAAAAAAGAGAACAAAAGAAAACAAAAAAATGAGATAAAAAGAGAGAAGGGGAAATGTTACTATCCTTTTACCACACTTGTGCTTCAGAGTAGCACCATGTTCTTCATATAGAGAGTCTCTTGAGTTATCACTTTAATATACTAGTGGGAATTTTCATTATAGAACTTGGCTTGTATATTCCGATGATGGGCTTCCTCAAATGCCCGAGGTCTTCATGAGCAAGCAAGTTGGATGCACACCCACTTAGTTTTAGTTGGAGCTTTCATACACTTATAGCTCTAGTGCATCCGTTGCATGGCAATCCCTACCCACTCACATTGATATCTATTGATGGGTATCTCCATAGCCCGTTGATACGCCTAGTTGATGTGAGACTATCTTCTCCTTTTTGTCTTCTCCACAACCACTATTCTATCCCACCTATAGTGCTATGTCCATGGCTCACGCTCATGTATTGCGTGAAAGTTGAAAAGGTTTGAGACGTCAAAAGTATGAAACAATTGCTTGGCTTGTCACCGGGGTTGTGCATGATGTGAATATTTTGTGTGGTGAAGATGGAGCATAGCTAGACTATATGATTTTGTAGGGATAACTTTCTTTGGCCATGTTATTTTGAAAAGACATGATTGCTTTATTAGTAGGCTTGAAGTATTATTGTTTTTATGTCAAATGATAGACTATTGCTTTGAATCACTCGTATCTTAATATTCATGCCATGATTAGATACATGATCAAGATTATGCTAGGTAGCATTCCACATCAAAAATTATATTTTTTTATCATTTACCTACTCGAGGACGAGCAGGAATTAAGCTTGGGGATGCTGATACGTCTCCGTCGTATCTATAATTTTTGATTGTTCCATGCCAATATTCTACAACTGTCTTACACTTTTGGCAACTTTTTATACTATTTTTGGGACTAACATATTGACCAGTGTCAGTTCCTGTTTGTTGCATGTTTTTTGTTTCACAGAATATCCATATCAAACAGAGTCCAAACGGGAAAAAACCGACGGAGATTTTTTTGGAATATATGTGATATTTGGGAAGAAAAAATCAACGCGAGACGATGCTCGAGGGGCCCACGAGGCAGGGGGCGTGCCCGAGGGGGGTAGGCGCGCCCCTGACCCTCGTGGCCACCCCGTAAGGCGGTTGATTCCCTTCTTTCGCCGCAAGAAAGCTAATATCTGGATAGAGATCGTGTTAAAATTTCAGCCCAATCGGAGTTACGGATCTCCGGGAATATAAGAAATGGTGAAAGGGTAGAATCTAAGAACGCAGAAACAGAGAGAGACAGAGAGACAGATCCAATCTCAGAGGGGCTCTCGCCCCTCCCATGCCATGGAGGCCAAGGACCAGAGGGGAAACCCTTCTCCCATCTAGGGAGGAGGTCAAGGAAGAGAAGACGAAGGGCCCCCCTCCCCCCTTCTCTTCCAGTGGCGTCGGAACGCTGCCGTGGCCATCATCATCACCGCAATCTTCACCAACAACTTCACCGCCATCATCACCAACTCTTCCCCCCTCTATGCAGCGGTGTAACCTCTCTGTTACCCGCTGTAATCTCTACTTAAACATGGTGCTCAACGCTATATATTATTTCCCGATGATGTATGGCTATCCTGTGATGTTTGAGTAGATCTGTTTTGTCATATGGGTTATTTTATGATCAGGATTGGTTTGAGTTGCATGTTTTATTATTGGTGATGTCCTATGGTGCTCTTTGTGTCGCTCAAGCGTGAGGGATTCCCGCTGTAGGGTTTGCAATATGTTCATGATTTGCTTATGGTGGGTGGGATGAGTGACAGAAGCACAGACCCGAGTAAGTAGGTTGTTTACGGATGGGATAAAGAGGACTTGATACTTTAATCCTATGGTTGGGTTTTACCTTAATGATCTTTAGTAGTTGCGGATGCTTGCTAGAGTTCCAATCATAAGTGCGTATGATCCAAGTAGAGAAAGTATGTTAGCTTATGTCTCTCCCTCAAATAAAATTGCAATAATGATTACCGGTCTAGTTATCGATTTCCTAGGGACAAATAACTTTCTCGTAACAAAAAGCTCTTTCCTAAAAC
This sequence comes from Triticum aestivum, assembly GCF_018294505.1. Classification (NCBI taxonomy): domain Eukaryota; kingdom Viridiplantae; phylum Streptophyta; class Magnoliopsida; order Poales; family Poaceae; genus Triticum; species Triticum aestivum. The sequence goes on along the minus strand of NC_057803.1, from coordinate 135,690,668 downwards.
TAATTTAATTGTGTCTTTATCTAAATAGCCCCTAGCTTCTATTTACTTGCTCTTTATTATCTTGCAAACCTATCCAAAAACACCTACAAAGTACTTCTAGTTTTATACTTGTTCTAGGTAAAGCAAACATCAAGCGTGCGTAGAGTTGTATCGGTGGTCGATAGAACTTCAGGGAATATTTGTTCTACCTTTAGCTCCTCGTTGGGTTCGACACTCTTACTTATCGAAAGAGGCTACAATTGATCCCCTATACTTGTGGGTTATCACTTACCCACCGCACTGTCTTGTGCTCAAAAGGGGAAGGGTTCGACGCGCCGTACTACTCCAAGGGTACCTCCGAAGAGAGCGTCCCCCACTCTGGGCGAGCCTTCCAAGAGGAAAGCAAATGAAGATACGGCCATGCCCTCATCGAAGAGGTATGAATTCGCCAACCTGCACCTAAGCAGTCACGTCCAACCGTGACCTTCCTGTTATTCATGTGTCAGGAGAAAGACGCGCCGGACCGTATCCGGAGGCTCGAGCGGCCGTACTTCCCGCAGCCAGGATTCAAATCCTGCCATGAAGACGGGGGCCGACGCGGAGACGGAGCCGGACTGTCCTCCGGCCGAGAACTCGGATGATGTATCCGTCACCAACTCGGAAGTGGAGAGTGCGATGAATCATCGCCACCGGGGGGCCATCTTACAAGACCCTTGCTTTTCAGAAGAGTCGTTTAACGCCTTCAACTCGGCCGATGCGTACATCCAAGCTGCTTGAGATGGGATTAACAGGGCCACAAAGCAACATTTGAAAGATGTGCAGGTAAATTTATTTTGTCTGACTATGATAACCATATGCCAGTAGCCCCGAGACTTAAAGGAGTTGAAACAACTGATTTAAGGATCAATGTATGACCAGGTGCTTTCGGAGAAGAACACCCAGCTAGCTCAGGAGCTGGAAAAGTGTCAGCGCCAGTTGCTTGCTGCCAATGCTGAACTGGAGAAATACAAGGCATCTCCCGGTAATGTTTCCTTCTATCGAAAATTCATAAAGATACACCGATAGTGCGAATCAGGGTGCTAATATTTGTGTTCGGATGTTAGACCAAGTGAGCAGCTGGACGCCGCTCGAAGCGAAGAATGAGGAGCCAAAAAGCTACTAGCAGCGGGCGAGCGTGTATTGACAAAAGTCGTTCAAGAGAAAAAGAAACTCCAGGACTCAAACTCCAAACTGGGCAAAGAACTGAAAGATGTGCGAGCTCAGCTTGTTGACTCTATGAAGGAGAACAAGAAGCTACGAGGCGGCATATTCAGTATGTGGCCACTTTTGATTTATAATAGTTTTTGAGGTAACGGTAGCTGACATAGCGGTAATTGCAGGCGGTTTGACGAACCGCCCCGAAGACGAGGTGTCCGGATCATCGAGTGATCTTCTGTAAGAGTTGTCGCAGTTGCACGAGCAAGCTCGGCATGCGATGCGGAGTGTAGCCAAGGCTTTATGGCCATCCGACCCCCCTCCAGGAAGCATGGAGCAGCTGGTAGAGCTGTTCAAGGGAGCACGACGGCGTATCCGGCTGTGGAAGATATCGGCATGCCGAGAGGGTGCGCAAGAGGCCTGGGCCATGGTGAAGACGCGATATACCAAGCTGGATCCTAATCACATGGCTCGTGTCGGACCGGTAGGGTCTAATGGGGAAGAAATTCCCGTTAGTTTAGTATATGACCAAGTAGAGGTGGCCGCCAAATATACCCAACAGGATTGTAAGTTAGACTGCCTATTGGAAGGTGTAGAGGAGGAGGTTTTCGAGTCCAAGTGACTGTGTACTTTCCTCATCTAGCTGAATTGTATATCATTTGTCATAGCAGACCTTTTCGCTTCAACCTCCGGTCCTGAAGATGCAGAGTGTTTCCGAATACCATCGCAGCCAAATAGACCGGGGTATGCCTGGAAAACTAGGCGTAGGGATCATAGTTGCTTGAACAAACAAGTTGTATCCGGCTAGCTATGTTATATTACATTGATATCGTAAGAAACATCTTCCAGAGAGATTAGTTCCGTTGAGAGTTCCTTTCCCTGGGTGTGCATGCATTTAGTACGCAAGTCCGTATTGTGATGTGAGCACCACGGTTTGTATAACTTCTGGGGTGCATAATGGAGTGAGCTTTAAAAAACATCTTTAATTCGCCGACTAAATATTCCCTTAAGAACGCTAGCTTTCGGCTTCACCCAGTCTGAGGTACACATCCAGATGACCCAGTGGTAACAATCGCAGAGGTGCTCCCTTTATGCCCTAGCCGAACTAACGGGAACGTAGGGCATAAGCACAGGAGCCAGGCAACTCAGCTTGGCCAAAACTTAAGTCATATCGATGCATATAATGGCAAAGAAAAGGTACATATGGAAAAACTCATACTTGAGGAGCTTGATGCCAAAGGAATGACAACAACTTCTTTCCGAGAAGCCCCTAGGTACAAGTGGCGTGCATTTTTAAAGATGTATGTGCCAATGGTGTGCGGTCTAGCCGCACCAAAGCTTTAAAGTGAGAAAGAAGAAAGTAATCGGAAAAGAGAGAAAAATAATGGAAACTATAGGGGAGGAGGAGACAAACAAGGGGTTTAGCGCTAGGCATAGAATCTCCGGAGTCTGGCCGCGTTCTAGTGGTTCGGCTCGAGGCGATTGTTTGATGCCTCGCGAAGACGGTATGATCCTCCAGTGCGAACTTCGTCGATTATGAAGGGACCCTCCCATTTGGGCTTGAGTTTGTCCTTTTTCTTCTCTTGGAGCCATAGAACGAGTTCGCCAATGTTGTATGTCTTGGCCCGTACTTCTCTGCTTTGATATCTTCGAGCCTGCTATTGGTAAACAGCTGAACGGGATTTTGCGACATTGCGTTCCTCCTCTAGGGCATCTAGGCTATCATGTCGATCAATCTTGGCTTCTATCTCTTCATACATACGCACTCTAGGTGAGTCGTGAATAATATCATAGGGCAATACGACCTCTGCACCATACACCATGAAGAAAGGTGTGTACCCGGTAGTGCGGTTGGGCGTGGTCCGCAGCCCCCAGAGTACGGAGTCGAGCTCCTCAACCCAGTGCTTGTTTGATTCTTTCAAAGACCGCACTAGTCTGGGCTTGATGCCGCTCATAATAAGACCGTTGGAGCATTCAACTTGACTGTTCGTTTGTGGGTGGTAGACGGAGGCGTAATCTAGTTTAATACCCAGATTAGTACACCAGGTTTTTACCTCGTCGGCTGTGAAATTGGGGCCGTTGTCAGTGATGATGCTTTGTGGGACACCATAACGGTGCCCAACATTGGATATAAAGTCTATCACCGGGCCGGACTCAACCGTTTTGACCGGTTTAGCCTCTATCCACTTAGTGAATTTGTCCACCATAACCAGCAGATATTTTTTCTTATGGCTTCCTCCTTTAAGGGGTCCAACCATGTCGAGTCCCCAAACTGCGAAAGGCCAAGTGATGGGGATTGTTTGTAGGGCAGTGGGGGCATATGGCTTTGGTTGGCAAAGAGTTGGCATCCGACGCAACGTTGGACAAGGTCCTGTGCATCTGCTCGGGCCGTCGGCCAATAAAACCCTGTATAGAAGGCCTTGCTAACAAGGGCCCAAGCTGCAGCGTGGTGACCGCCGAGTCCGGCATGAATTTCAGCCAGGAGCTGCTGCCCCTCTTCCTCGGATATACATCATTGAAGGACTCCGGTGGCGCTTTTCTTGTAGAGCTCTCCATCATGAACCTTGTAGGCCTTTGAGCGCCAGATAATGCAGCGGGCCTCATTCTGGTCCTCAGGAAGCTCCTTCCTATTGAGGTAGGCCAGAAAGGGTTCGGTCCATGGGGCAATGATTGCCATGATGAGATGCGTCGGTGGTGTTATGTCGGTATTTCCGGGTTCTGGGGTTATGTTTCGGTCTGGACTAGTATTGCCGTTTTCCCCCTGCCACACCACGGATGGCTTAAAGAGCCTTTCTAGGAAGATATTAGGTGGGACGGGGTCGCGCTTAGCGCCAATACGAGCAAGAACATCCGCCGCTTGATTACTTTCTCGAGCCACATGATGGAACTCGAGCCCCTTGAACCGGGTGGCATTTTTATGAATGCGTTACGATACGCTGCCATCTTCGGATCTTTAGCGTAGAAATCTCCGTTTATTTGAGATATTGCAAGGTTCGAGTCCCCGCGCACTTCGAGGCATTGTATGCCCATGGAGACAGCCATCCAGTGACCATGCAATAAGGCCTCGTATTCGGATGCTTTATTGGAGTCTGTGTATAGTATTTCGAGAATGTACTGGACGATGTCTCCGGTAGGGGACGTTAAAACGACACCCGCTCCTAACCCTGCCAGCATTTTGGAGCCATCGAAGTGCATGACCCAATTTGTGTATGTGTCGTACTCTTTAAGGAGTTTGGCCTCTGTCCATTCGGCGATGAAGTCGGCCAGTACTTGGGATGTGATAGCTCAACGTGGTTTATATGTAATGTCAAATGGCAGGAGCTTGATGGCCCATTTGGCAATCCGGCCCGTAGCAGCACGGTTGTTTATAAAGTCGTTGAGTGGTACTTCGGAGGCCACCATGATCGAACACTCTTGGAAGTAGTGACGGAGCTTTTAGGATGCCATGAAGACCGCGTATGCTAGTTTTTGATAATGAGGGTACCGGGATTTGCATGGTGTAAGGACAGTAGATACGTAGTATACTGGCTTCTGAAGCGAGAATTTATGCCCGACCTGTTCTCGTTCAACGATGAGTACGGCGCTCACCACCTGATGTGTTGCCGATATGTATAATAACATCGGTTCACCGGCGTTTGGTGCGGCCAGGATTGGATTGCTCGCGTGAAGGATATTTATTTCTTCCAGTCCGGCTGTTGTCCGTCCACTCGAAGTGGTCGGTTCGTCGTAGAAGGCGATAGTGTGGCAGTGCCTTTTCTCCTAATCTGGAGATAAAGCGGATAACTGGTTTAAATCCCTTTAATATGTTGAGGCTATGTTTGGCCAACTTGCATGGGATCCCTGGCATATCCGAAGGGTGCCAGGCAAATATGTCCCAGTTTTTGTGCAGGAATTCTCGTAGTGCGGCGTCGACTGTTGGGTTCGGTTGAGCTCCGATGGTTGATGTCTTCTTGGGGTCCGTTGGGTGGAACTGGAATTTGATTATTTCTTCTGCCAGTTTGAACGAGGTGGATTCCTGCGCGGATAACTGGCTTTGTTCCCATAATACAAGTCAAAGGCAAACATGAATACATTTATTCAAATACAATGTCCTATCCGAGATCAATGTTGGTGTCAAAACCGGCGGATCTCGTGTCGGGGGTCCCGAACTATGCGTCTAGGATCGATGGTAACAGGAGACGGGGGACACGATGTTTACCCAAGTTCGGGCCCTCTCTATGGAGGTAATACCCTACTTCTTGCTTGATTGATCTTGATGAATATGATTATTGCAAGAGTTGATCTATCACGAGATCGTAATGGCTAAACCCTAGAAGCCTAGCCTATGAATATGGTAATGAGTATATGTGGTGTCCTTTCCGGACTATCCCCTTAGGTTTATATAGACACCGAGGGGATCTAGAGTTTACATGGAGTCGGTTACATAAGAAGGAATCTTCGGTCGCCAGGCATGCCTTCCACGCCAAGTAGAGTCCAATCCGGACACGGTGCAGTTTTCGGCCTTCATGTCTTCACAGCCCATCAGTGCGGCCCATGGATAACAGGCCGGACGCTCGACGACCCCTTAGTCCAAGACTCCCTCAATAGCCCCTGAACCTGGCTTTCAATGACGAGGAGTCCAGGTGCAGATTATCTTCGGAATTGCAAGGAGGGTTCCCCTTTCTCTGAACTCCAAGATAGTCTTCGGATGCAATGATAGTATCCTGACCTGTTACGCACACCATACACAACCGCAGGGAGAATATAATATTTGCATGAATCTAATCTGTTGACAGGTTTTTTCCAACATGACATCACGTTTGTCCGGTTATAATTTCGAACCGTTTTTCTTATGCCATTCCACGCTTCGAGACACGGTTGCTATCGGGACGTCTTGTTGAAACAGAGATCGTGCCCCCTTATTGTGGGATTCTCATCAATGCGGGCATGGGTAACTCAACCGTGCCGTTTATACAGCCCTAGGGAACAGGAGAATCCTAAGGCGAGTGAGGAGGCATCTAATATTTGCTGCCTTTATAAAGGGATAAGGACTCCCTCTTCCTCTTCTCCGTCTCCGTCTTTCCGATGTCAAGCTCCAGCGCCCAAGTTCTCATCTCCTTTCCACTCGAGCAACCATGTCCGGATCTGGTGGTCAGGGCAAGTGGATGGTCTCCTCTGTCAAGGAGGAGGACATTACTAAGCTCCGGGCGGCCGGATATTTGGCGAAGGAGATCGCCCATCGTATGCCAGCCGAGGGACAAGTCATCCCCACGCCGGAGCCCACAGAGAGGGTAGTATGCATCCCCCATTTCTTCTGCGGGCTAGGGTTTCCACTCCACCCTTTCGTCCGCGGGCTGATGTACTATTACGGGATAGATTGCCATGATCTGTCCCCGAATTCCTTCCTCAACATCTAGGCGTTTATCATCGTGTGCGAAGCCATCCTCCGCATCCATCCCCACTTTGGGCTGTGGCTCAAAGTCTTCAACGTGAAGCCGAAGGTGGTGGATGGCCAGCACGCGGAGTGCGGAGAGGCCATGGTGAGAAAGCTATCCAACATATCCTGGCCCAAAGGCACCTTTGTGGAGACAGTAAAGGAATGGCAGAAGCAGTGGTTCTACATCACAGAACCTCGCGGCACCAACTGGGCCGCAGCTGCCGAATTCCGCTCCAGTGCTCCCATGCACTCATCTCCTGGGTCGAGAAGAGTCTGGACTGGTGTTCACCTGGCGAGCTGATAGCGCTGCAGACGCGCGTTCAAAGCATGGTGACCAAGGACGTCAAGCTCGTTGACGTTATCCAGGTGATGCTGGTCCGCCGAATTCTTCCGTGCCAGCGCTGAAGCTGCCCTTTATGGGAGTTCAATTTAAAGAAGCACCAGACCCTGAAAAGGCTCTTTGATACTTCTCACGAAGGGGCCTGGAAGTTGCTCTTTAAAGGCAACGAGAAGCCACCGTCCACGGACTTAGACCGTGGTCACAATTGTAACCACTCCGCCAGCGAGGTATGTTACTTTTGACGTATTCCCAACTTAAATGTTTCGAGGATGATGTCTGAGATCTTAGTATTGTTCCCTCAGGACTGGGTGGAGAGGGCGAAGCGGATCCAATGTCCGGCTCCGTTGCCCGAAGAACCAACCATCCCATGCCTGGCGAAGATGCTGGTGTCGGCGCCATATACGGCGCCAGAGAAGAAGGCCAAGGGGGCCAAGAGTGGCCCCTGTCGCAAGGGCACTTCGGACGTGATGTCTGAAGACGACGAGGCACATTCCTCTGTCCCTGAGGACAATGAAGAGGATGAGGAGGAGGAGGAGTAAAACAACCCTCCTCCCGAGGAGAAGAAGAAGAGGGTGGCCTCGGCACATCTGGAGGTGAAAGTGCCCAAAAAGGGGAAGGGTGCCCCAGCGGTCGACACCGCGTGGGACGTTGACAGTAGCCCGGAACGTCGCCCCCATACTAGGCCCCAGGCCGCATCGTAAGTGACATGGCTTATTTATGCGCACATCCAGCCCTTTCTTTTTATTATTCTAACATGGTTAATCCACACTATAGTAGTCCGGCCCGTGACCTTATCCAGGGATCCTCATCTGGAGGTTCGTTGGCTCCGTCGGAGATGGTGAGCATGTCGCCACCGCCTGCTTACTCCCCCGGGGCCAGGGGTGACACCAAAGTGTTATCCCGGAGGACCGCTCCGAAGGGGGGAGCCCAGGACATTGTCCAGGAGGCGCCACAAGGCGGGACCTCCACTGCCGGACACATGGGGGAGTCAATCCCCATGGAGACTGGCAAAGTGGGCCGTATCTAGTTCGACCCTCAACCGAATATGATTCTAGAGACCAATATGGCTCCGGAGTCGGGCGAGCAGCCCCCTTTGAAGGAGGGGGTGCGTCACCTCCACCGGTGGCTCCTGTCCATCTAGGAGCGCCAAATGACCTGATGTGGGCGCTACGAAGCGCCTCCGTCGTGGACGAGCACCGTATTCTTATGGGTGTGGTGATCGAGAAGGTTCAGTCCGCCAAGAGTAGACTGAATGAAGCCTGCAGCAGCCTGTTAACAGGATTCAAGGTAAGAAAGAGAAAAAAACCGTATAGTCCGTAGCCCCTCAGATTTTGTCCGGTGTTCGGCGAGGAGAACCGGACAGGGGATCAATCCTTAATTATAAGAGGTTGGCTGAATATGTATCGATAAGCAGGCGTCCCTATTGGCCACGACCTCGCATGCTGCAGAGGTCTTCGAGCTGAAGCGGAGGCTGGAGCGGACCGAGAACGAGCTCGGGGAGGTTAAGGTTCGGCTCCAGGAGAAGCAGGCTGAGGAACGACTTGCTATATATTCGGGAAAGGATGAGCGTTGTATATTGACAGTGGTATGGTGATATGTGCAGAAGCCGCGACCAAGGTCGAGGCCCTGAGGAAGGCCCAGGGTGAGGCTGAGGAGTAGGCTGTCCAGCAGCAGGCCGCCCATAAGAAGCTAAAGGCCCGGGTCAAAGAAGTCCACCAGGAGCTCCAGGATGCGGTGCAAACATGCGAGGCCTTGGAGCATGATGCATCGGTTCGAGGGGCCGAACTCGCCAAGGCTTGTTAGAGTATGGAGACCGCACGGAATTAGGCCCAGGCCGCCCTCCAGGAGATCCAGGAGGCCAAGAAGATCACAGCAGGTAAGGCATTTAAGATGCAAAGCAAGTATGTGGAGAAGTAGTACCTTTTACTAACCCGGGTTCAGAGTTCCCGAGGGGCTTTTGCGGATTTGCCACGCAGTGTATCAAACAACATGGAGTTTTATCGAGCCGAAGGAGGGGGTTCTTCAGAGAGGCTCTTCTGGTCGCAGTATGCGGCACCAGAGCATCCCGTGTCCTTCACCGATTAGCTGAAATAGCTGGTGGGGCTGCATAGGGTGGCCGAACTAGCCATTAAGGATTTGATAATCTGGCTGTGGCCAGCCGAAGCTATGCCTAGCAGCTACTTCAGACTCGTGAGGCGGATGGTGAACGCCTGTCCTCGGCTGGACGTTATCAAGCACTCCATCTGTATTGATGGTGCCCGTATGGCCTTCGCTCGCTGCAAGATGTGGTGGCCGAAGATGAGCGCCGTTGAAGTCGCCAGCGGGCCGCCGGAGGGCAAGGAGCACCGCACACCCGAGCGATATTTTGAGGTTGTCATAGAAGGGTCTCGACTTGTAGCGGCGCAATGTTCACAGGACATTGTATTTGAATAAATGTATTCATGTTTGCCTTTGACTTGTATTATGGGAACAAAGCCAATCAAATCCATACCCCGACCTAACCGGTTGTCCAGAGTCCAACGACCTTCCGGACTAGACAGTTCGGGTTCCGGTATATCCTCTGATTGTTTGGAACCGCCGTCCGATGCTATGTTCGGAGGGCTGGTTGCGTCCTTTCGCGGGTGAGTATCTGGCTCTTCATGAACGGCGACCTGATCATAGTCAGTCTTCAATATAGAAGAAGACTCGCCGTCCTGCTCCAGGACTGCCGCGATCTGGTGGGTGACCGGTGGAGTTTCGATTTCTCCCTGATCGGTTTTAGGCCCAATCTGATTGTAATCTGTGATGATTCCCAAAGCGGCGATGCGATCTAGGAGCTCATTTAACGACGAAAACCAACCGTATCCATCTGCTTGGAGTGCTCGGAGTTGATGTGAAGGGGATTTTCAATGGCCCAAGAGGTCATCGTTGGCTCCGCGGCCGAACGGGCGATCATAGTAAAGTTGCCCATCTAGAGGGTTTGGCCTGAGGCCAAAACTACCCATGCGGTAATGTTGTCTTTAATGACAAGGCGAGCCATCGAGCCTTTCATCGACGGCACAGTGGAACTCTCAATGAAAGCACCAATGTCGATGTCAAAACCGGCGGATCTCGGGTAGGGGGTACCGAATTGTGCGTCTAGGATCGATGGTAACAGGAGACGGGGGACACGATGTTTACCCAGGTTCGGGCCCTCTCTATGGAGGTAATACCCTACTTCCTGCTTGATTGATCTTGATGAATATGAGTATTAGAAGAGTTGATCTACCACGAGATCATAATGGCTAAACCCAAGAAGTCTAACCTATGAATATGGTAATGAGTATATGTGGTGTCCTTTCCGGACTATCCCCTTCGGTTTATATAGACACCGAGGGGATCTAGGGTTTACATGGAGTCGGTTACATAAGAGGAATCTTCGGTCGCCAAGCTTTCCTTCCACGCCAAGTAGAGTCCAATCCAGACACAGTGCAGTCTTCGGCCTTCATGTCTTCACAGCCCATCCGTCCGGCCCGTGGATAACAGGTCGGAGGCCCGAGGACGTCTTAGTCTAGGACTCCCTCACGGGGTGCTTGCGCTTCTTCATACCATGAGCCTCGACGGTTTTGGCCAGAGCAATAGACATCACTTCGGCCGGTGCTCCAGCGTCCATCAAGAAACTGTCAAATAGAAATAAAAGAAAAGAAACCATAATCACAAACCCAAAAGAAGAACAGAGAGGGAGTTATAGGATCGGTCTCGGGGTTGCAAGACCGGGCCTTGGCCAGAATCAACACCATTGATGCGCTCACCTTTCCTTCTTTGGGAGAGAAGAACAATGGCAGAAGCAGGTCGTTTTTTTTTGAAGAAATGAGGAACAAGATGAGGGAGAAGCGAGTTGGGTAGAGAGGAAGCTGAGAGAGAATAGTGAAATGATGGTTGCTTCGTCCGTCCAAGTTACTGCTGGAAAGCTGGGCATTACTCTGGTGCTTTGATCGGGGTAGTCTACCGGTACTCTACTACGTAGTAATTTAGTGCATGGCTGGTGGACCCCGATGCTGGCTGTCCAACACGTCGGTGAAAGTGAGTAATTTAGTGCATGGCTGGAGGAGGATCCACACGGTAGAGCGTGTACACTATTTTTCTGAAGAAAAAAATGATTACAGCAAGCGTTTCCACTCTTACGACGGAGGAGTGCGAAACACGGCAGCCACTTGAACATACACAGTGCTCCTACTACTAGGCATGTGTAGTGGTTCATACGTCAGTACTATATAATCTTGTTGCTAGTGTAGTAAGATATGACGACAACAAATGATGTTGTGCGCATGTCAACTATATGAACAGTAATGCAGTAACATAGTCCGCTTTTTTGACTGTCCGGTTGAGAATGAACGGTGAGATCAATGTTAACAGAACTAGGTCTACAGCGCACGGAGAGTACAGTTCTATAGTACTCCATGAAACAAGAACCATATGAAGCACGAATAGTGTTAGGCAGGGTGTATGAAGGGTGCACGGGATGGGAGCAAAAGTTCCCTTCTCGACCCACTTTTGGGTGTTTGGCAGAGTGCATGAAGGGTGCATGAGTCCACACTAGTAGGTTAACACAAATACACGAAGAGGAAACAACTATATTGAGATGAGAATGCAACCAAACACACCCACATGCTTTGTGCTACAGTGACTGATCTGCACCGTCTGAGTTTGATCCAACGGTCATGTTGCGCCGAGACATGGACATGCCCATGCAGAGGGCGCCTAAACACCACCAAAGTCCCTCTGCTTCTCGAGGCGCACGATGGTGGTGATGCAGGGGGCGAAACGGCTGAAAGGCAATGCAATCTACGGGAAGGCGGAGGGAGCCAGCCGAGGAGCGGGGAATCTTTTGGTTTTCACCATGGTAAAACACCAGTCGACAACTTCTCACATTAGGGAGTAGTGGGTTTTATAGGCAGAGTCATCGTGACTAATTGCTGCCATGCCTGCTCCCGTCAATCAAAAAATTAAAAATCCTGTTGCGCCTGCTCCCGTCAATCAAAAAATTAAAACTCCAACCGCACCCAAACACCAGAGCAACACTGCGGTGGATATTTAAATTTACCTGCCGACAAGTAGATAAAAAAGGGGTGAAAAAACAAATGTGGTGGCGGCCTAGCTAATCCGTCGAACTAGCCCAACTAGCTAGCCACCGTGCTTCACTAATGTACTCAGCGGGAAAGGTGGTCTTTCGTGATTTGATGACTCATTTACTTGCTTCGGCGAAAACGCGCGGTAGGGCGTCCCACGTCAGGAAGAATATATGCGTGCACCACCCGGGAGGACCCCGAAACCACGCGGTAGGGTGTGCCATGTCTCGGCACAGAGGAAAAATGTGCGTGTAAAAATATACTATATCAGACGTAGTACCTATGGTTCGACCTCGGGACCCAGCCAGTCGGTCGAAAACACCCCACTAGCCACACAGCTTCATCATGCTAACATGGCACGGAGGATAGGTGTGGTTAGCTCTGTCTCGACCAGCCACAACATCTCTTGTTCTAGGCGGTTCTTCTATTTTCCAAGCTTTTTTAGTTTTAATAACACCACGGCAAGCTAGCGCTGCTCTTCGTGTGTGCCCGTGCAAAGGTTAGACGATGGAGAGAAGAGAGAGATCGCAGACCTAGGACCCACCAGTAAATCAAGTTATGGGACAAAGCCAACAACCGTTGTTGTTTCAGGCTATCGACTTACGCTTTGTAGTCCAGGTTGCTAGTTTGAATCTCATCTTTTAGATTTGTTAGTTTTAGGTCCAAATTTGATTAATGACAAGTGGAACCCCCGTGTGTTGTTCTGATATTTCAGTGTAGGATGGTTTTTTTGAACGAACACTTTGCGCGGTTAGACAAGTAACGACACGATTTACATGTATTTTGCAAGTTTACGAACAAAAATGACAACGACATAGAATATCACATCCACCCCGCAGCTTAGATGCTATGGTGATATGAGTTTTTACACCGTTGGAAGTGAGATCCAATGGCTTGGGAGTAGTCTTTGTAATTATGCGCAATTTCCAAACTCTCCAAAGGTTTTTTTGCAAATAAAACATTCGGGCCTCGTGTGTGCCATTGCATCTTGGATCCAACGGCTCCCCGTTGCTCATATTAGGTGCTCCCCGTACCTTAATTACCCGCTACGGTGATATGAGCATCTAGGTCGTATGATCAGTGATCAGATGGCACATCGTAGTACTTGTACTTTCTGCGCAATTCCCAAACTCTCTCAGCCGTATATTGCAAAAACATTCAAACCTCCTACTGTGGGCCATTAGATCTCCGTGAACTCGTATCACCACAGAATCTACGGTGCGGGAGCACCTCATATTCTCCCGTGCGAGAAAACATAAGGTGCTCTCGCAGCTTGGATGCTACGGTGATACGAGCTTCGAGGTCGTTTGATCTGAGATCCAATGGCATCTGAGCAGTCTTTGTGCTTGTAAGCAGTGGCCGAACTCTTTGGGGGATTTTCTGCAAAAAACCATTTGAACCACCGAGGAGGTGTCGCGACCCAAATCCAACGGCTCCGAAGAGCTTGTATCACTAAAGCATCTAAGGTGTGGTAGCACATGATATTCTTACATACAGGAGAATATGATGTCCTCCTTCATCTTAGATGCTACGGTGATATGAGCTTCGAGGTCGTTGGATATGGGATCCAAGGGCATCTGAGTAGTTTTTGTACAAATTGTGTGCAATTCTCAAACTCATCAAGGTTTCCTATAAAAATATTAAGACATCATGTGAGCTGCTATATCTCGGATCTACAAGCTCCAAGCAACTCGTATCAGCATATAGCATCTAAGGTATGGGGGCACATGATATTCTCTCGAGGAGGAGGGGTTGGGGGTGCACAACCAATCGGTGGTTGGGAGGGTGGGGACAAATATAATCTAAACAACCCTAAATAGAGCTTCACAATTTTATCTAAGGTCGAGGGGTTGACCCCCGACAATCATAGCTCCACCTAATTAAACACACATTTTCATGTGCTGTAGTACTAGACTTAATATTCATGTTTCAGTTTCATGTTCATTTTAAATATTGAATTGAGGACCATGCATGTCTTATATTTTACTCCCTTTGTTCCTAAATATTAGTCTTTTTAGAGATTTCAAATGGACTGGCACATACGGATGTATATAGACATATTTTAGAGTGTAGATTCACTCATTTTGCTCCGTATGTAGTCACTTGTTGATATCTCTAAAAGACAAATATTTAGGAACAGAAGGAGTATTTTTGAATTCGTGTCATACATGCATGGTTTGGAAAAATAGATGCACTATACTTATTGGATTGTTGTTGTGTTCGTGTGTGTGTGTGTGTGTGGTCATATGCTTGATACATACAAAGTTTTCTCACCTCCATATTGTTCATCTTTTAAATTTGAATTTGCATTGAAAAACTTACTAGGGATACCATGAAATGTGAAATCCACGATGAGATCACTATATCACAAACTCAAATTCAACAACTCATCATAAATCAATTACCACGTTGATATTAGTATTTGCAAGGAAAATACGGGCATTGTAATACACATAGATTCATTCGGCAATTTGAAAGGTTCCTTTCGTATTCTCGAATGGTAGGACCCAACGGCTGTCAGGACCCTGACTCAATGCCACATCGATCTAGCATGTAACACCTCATATCACTTTGCGGCCTCACGCACGGTATTCCCACGGGTGTCGCCTTACCTTTGCCCGGGACCGTTTGCGCCTTTTGGCACACGTATATGACAGTGTCGCTAGCATCCATATGATAAGGAGCCCGGGCTGACATGGCTAGTCGTAAACCCAAAGTGGCACAGACTTACAGGGACAGGCATTCATGACCCAGCATCGAACGTGTCGGTCATCAGCGAGTGAATCCAGGCTGTAGCACTGGGCTAGCAGGACTCCGGTGAACCGGGCTGTAGCGGGCTAACAGGACTCCGATATTCATCGCGTGACATTTCCCCGAAGGGACAGACACAGGAACGAAGAAGGACACATGCCGGCCAGCCTAAGTGTTCCAAAGCAGTAGCAAGCTACCATGGCTCGGTGGAAACACTAGGAGACATTTCCCGGTAAGAGAGGCTACTAAAGATAAACAACTAGATGGTCAGATCCCACACATACCAAGCATTTCAATAGCATACACACAATATGCTCGATATGTGCAAATACAACATGGCATCACAACATGACTCTACGACTCAAGTAATTTATTCAATAGGCTCCGAGGAGCGAGATATTACAAACATGGGTCTCATGACCCAACAATCAGAGCATACAAATCAAAGCACAAGCGGAAGCTATCATGTCTGGGTACAGACATCTATAACTGAAAAAGGCTGAGAAGCCTGACTATCTATCAGATCCTGCCGAGGGCACAAGATCGTAGCTGAGGTATCAAGCTAAACGTCGAAGTCCAAGCGGAACTACTAGTGAGACCGAAGTCTCTCTGCAAAAACATAAAATAGGCAAACGTGAGTACAACTGTACCCAGCAAGACTTACATCAGAACTAACTACATATGCATCATTATCAACAAATGGGATGGTGGGGTTTAACTGCAGCAAGCCAGCTTTGACTCGGTGGCTATCCTAAACTACGACTGCAATGTAACTCTTTTGAGGTGGCGCACACGAGTCCACATATTCACCATATCAATACACCACTATGGATCCGCTCTCGTTCCCCTACGAGAACGCCATCCATAGCACTCACACTTATCTTGCGTATTTTAGAGTATCCACTTTCACTTGTCTATGAACTGATATAAGCAACCCAGAAGTCCTTTTCCATGGACACGGCTATTCGAATAGATGATGTTAACCCTGCAGGGGTGTACTTCTTCACACACGCTCTCACCACTTACCGCCGTTTACACGACATGTACTCGGCAACCTTCAAGCGGAAGCCCAACGTGGGTGTCGGCCACGGCCTACCTAAACACTCGAGTCTCTAGTCCAGGTTTATCGCCTATTCGGGTTCCATCCATGAGGAGATCCGTCCGGAGTTTCGCTCACAGCCCCAAACGATGTGAACAGGGTTCCGTGACACCAAACGGGCGCCCGGTTTACCCGGCCACGTGCCTACCGCATCACAGCCCACCCCTACGGTCAGCGCTGCGCACGGCCTCCAGCATACTACAAACACCAGAAACTACTTGCAACTCCTGGACAGAGGACAAGGGTGATCAAGAAGCCGAGAGGGTCCATTGGTTTCGGGCCCAATGCGTGGTAGTAGCTGAATCATGGATCACAAACACAGAACTCAGTTCCTGAGGACGGCTGCAATGAGACAACCCACCATGTACTCCTACATGGCCTCTCACCGCTACCTTTACCAAATCGTATTCACACACTTAGCTCACACACAATAGGACATGTTCACACACCTCTGATTCATCCCGGATGAATCAGACCTGACTCAACTCTAAGCAGTAGCAGGCGTGACAAACAAGCATAAATGAGTAGGCACAACAGGGCTCAAACAACTCCTACTCATGCTAGTGGGTTTCATCTATTTACTGTGGCAATGACAGGTCATGCAAAGGATAAAGGGGTTCAGCTACCGCAGCAGGTAACAGATGAATCGTTGTTGTCCTAATGCAGTAAAAGAGAGCAGGAGCGAGAGAGTGGGATTGTATCGGAATGAACAAGGGGGTTTTGCTTGCCTGGCACTTCTGAAGATAACATTGAGTCTTCATCAGTGTCAACGATCACATCATCGGTATCACGTCTATCGAGAGGGGACAAATACCGGCAACACAGAAGGGAACACAATCAATGCAATGCACAATATGATGCATGATCATGACATGGCAAAATGAATGTGTTTTGGGCTAATGCAACTAGCAACAGATTAAATGAAGTTGGTTTGAATACAAGATTCAAATTCAAACTCCATATGTGATTATTCAAATGCCATTTAATTGATTTGTGCTAAACAGCAGCTATAAGTTGTTCTAACATGCATGAAAATGGTACAGATGGATTCCTTGAATTTTTCTGATAATTTTTCATATATAATTTATTTAATTTGGAGTTACGGTTAATTTTCTATGATTTATTGAAGTTTTAGCTATTTTCTGGAATTCCTGATTATTTATAAAATAAACTAAATTCCAGAAAAGGAATATTGCGTCAGCATGATGCCGGGGTGACGTCAGCAGGTCAAAGGCGTCGACCAGGTCAAACCTGACCAGTGGGGTCCACTGGTCAGTGACCCAGTCAACTAACCAAGTTAGTTAGCCTAACTAACTTAGTTAGCCGGGCGGGGCCCGCATGTCAGTGGCCTATCTAATTAGCTAGGTTAATTAGCGCTAACTAATCTAACACAAATCAAGCAGGCGCCTGGGCCCACACGTCAGGGGGGTCAAACCCCGGGTCAACTCGCCGGAGTTGACCCGCGGCTCGTCGCCGGCGGAGCCAGAGACGGCGGAGGGGGTCGGAAATCCTCCTCCGGCGACCAAATCGGAGACTGAGGGGCTCTACGCGTAGCTAGTGTGTGCGCGCATCGAATCGTGGCATCCGTTTGTGCTGGGGAGGTCGGACTTGGCAACGGCGGCAAGCGGGGCGGCGGCCGGAGCACGGCGAGGTCGGGGTTGGCGCTAGGGGGCACGGCAGGTCGCACGGGTGGGCGCGCTCGGCTCCTGGAAGGGTGCTGAGCACGTTGCCGTGCTCGGGAGTTAGCTACGGTGGCTCTAGCACCGTCTGCGTCATCGCCGGCGGCGAGGAACGGTCGGCTCCGACAGCCAGGGTGGTTAGAGGGCGCGGACGGGCACAGAGAGAGAGGGGAAATGGACAGGGGCTCACGGTGAGTTCGAAGAGAAGGTCGGCGTGCTCGGGGAGGCGGTGGAGACGGCGAATCAACGGCGGCGGTGGTCGGAGCCCGAGGTGGAAGACGACGGCGATGGCGATGTTCCGGGCCCTCCCGGCTTGCGTGGCTCATCGAAGATGAAGAAGACAACGTGGCGGAGCTTCTGGGCGCGTCGGGTTTGCGTGGGGTGGCCGGTGTCCGCGAGAGAGCTCGTCGGTGGCGGCGGCTCCGTTCGGTCGCGGGAGGGAGAGAGAGCAGAGGGGGAATAGGGACGGAGGGAGAGCGAGAGGGGTTCCAGGGGGAGTGAGAGAGAGGCCAGGGGTGTCGTGGCGTCTCCAGGCGCATCGAGGAGGGAGGCAACCAGGCAGGAGGTGGCCAAGCGCGACGGCGGTGCTCGCCACCGAGCTGCTTCGTGCGCTGGCACGGGAAGAAGACAGGAGAAGGGGGGCCAGGTGGGCTGGGCCGCGCAGGTGGGCTGCACAGTGTTGGGCTGTGGGTGGCTGCCAGGTAAGCTGAGGTAAGTTCTCTCTCTACTTTTATTTATTGTTTTTCTATTTTGTTTTGTTTTGTTTTGGTTTAGTAAAATACTAAACCATTTTATAAAATCCTGAAAATAGTTATGTGGCTAGAGTTAAAATATACCCAACCACATAAAATGTTCCAGCAATTATTGGACATATATTATTTATATATAATATATATATATATCCAATGCAAATATTTATGCATTAATTCCAAATGCCCAGAATAAATACTTATGGGCTCCTAAAAATATTGGTTTGATTTTTATCTCTGTCCAATATTTTCAGAGAGCAACATGAGCATTTTCTTGGACCTTTTTGGAGCAATTTTTATTTGGTCATTTCCAAAAAAAAATGATTCTAAGGGTTTCACAAATCCCCATTTCAAATTTAAATGGAGTTTAAACATGATGCACACACTGGGCAGCACCAGAAGCTAGGGATGTGACAACTCACCCCCACTAAACAAGAATCTCGTCTCGAGATTCAAGCGTAAAGTAAGATGAAGGGGAAACGCAACTAGTATAATCTTCACGATCCAGGTTGCACTTCGAATGAACGTTGATTCATTCAGCATTATTGTCTTGATGTCTTACTTCGAGAGCTTCAGCTAAACATATGCTTCATGAACTAGCATGAAGAAATGCTTTCAAAAGTTTCCAACACTAGCTTAATGTTCAACAAATCATGGAGGGAATAAGGATGTTGTCAATGGGCTCAACAACAATTCATCCGGGTTTCCTTTTAAAAGGAATTCCATAGTTAAGTGAACACGGTGATAGCATTGGTCAGACCAAAGATGTAATGGTGTATGCTCGAGGGATCAACCACGAATAAGACAACATTACGAGCATCGTTGGTACTGATTTGATTTGACGATAGCCCACACTCAAATCAAAGGATTGATAAGACAATAGGTCCAGCAACTGATCACAGGGGCCAATCGATGAAGATATCATCTTTCTTCAACACACACTACACAAGATTATCCCTTTGGAACGAACTAAGTCAGGCAAGCTTTTATCCTCCAACTCTCCAAGTTGTTGTCTAGCTTAACCAACTAGCTCAGGGATATCTAACACCGATTCTTGGAGAGAAGGTGGTTCACAAGAAACCAACTTGATCACGAGCTCAACATAACAGTCAGGGGACAACCTGGTAATACTTCCGAGAAGATATTCGGAAAATCACGAACCACCGGTATGTTACTAAGCTCGAGAACAATCTCGCTTTTGAGGGCAAGACGATATGATCAAATGAGTGAGGACTTGACAAGATCCTAACTCATCAATCGAAGGGTGCACCAAAATAAGGACTAGGTAGCACGATCAGTCTTAGAATGATGACTCAATAATCAGCACGCTAAGAATGAGGTTGTGGTCCATTTAACTACCAAGCAACAAGGTTGCTAGGAGTATTGATTTCACACATCACGATTCACTTGTCGACATTCCGGTTACAATAACACAGGAACCGAGGAATGAACAATGATGGCAAGAAGTATCACTGTACCAAGAGTTCATAGGATGGTGTGCAATTCCTATAACAATCCCGATATAAAAGATGGTAATACTCCAAGGTAGAACAGAGCAAAAGCTGGATTGGCATTTTGATCTACGGAGTACGACTTCTTTGACCCAATCCTGGATATGGAAGAGGTACTGGAGTTTGTTTCTCCTAGTCATTCTGGAATAGAATGGCTTGACGGACCACAAGAGTAATAGGCGTCGATGAATGAACGCACGCATACTCTTGACTATCAAATGATAGACGAGGGTCAGAAGACAACTAAGAGGGACAACTCAAAAGAACATATGATTTTCTGAGTTGTGGATGCATGGATTAGCATGTCAAACGAAGTTCCACATGTTTCTTCCGGATAACCCATGCAGAAAAGTAGAACTGGCGGAGTCGCAATATAGAATGGAGAACTCATAGAGGGCCTGTTGTGATCTTTCGATCAGCGAGGAACATCTGCCATAAGCGGTTCATAGTATTTGGAAGAAAAGAATACCACGAACATCGAGGACTAATGCAAAGGTTACTAATATACTAAAGGAACTAGCAACACTATCAACATGATGTAAGTAGGGTGAATCTCGGGTTCAAAACCCAGGGATAGAATACCTACTACTAAATGGCATCACGGGATGCTTTCGATAATGACGGCCAGAGTCATCACACTGGAACATAAATCATGGCTAGACTACTAGATGATCCCCTGAGACACCTAGGGTCATAATAGTAACTCCAACATAATGTCAAGGCAATAGAATACCTCAACTCAACAATTAGTGTGATTGAGCTGGCATAAAGGAACATTGAAACCAGAGGGAAAGGATTTTGCAAATGCATCAGACTATTTAGAAACCTGGAATGACTCGGACAGCATAACGGCTATAAATGCTCAGAAAAGATTTGAGACATTCACAAAAATGGTGGCATAACCACTCAAAAGCACAATATCAAGGTCTCGAGCCCCCACTAAACAAGAATCTCGTCTCGAGATTCAAGCGTAGGGTAAGATGAAGGGGGAATGCCAACTAACATAATCTTCACGATCCAGGGTGCACTCCATAAGAGTGTTGATTCGATCACCATCTTTGTCTTGACGTCTTGCTCTGAGAAATCCTGCCAACATGACATGGAGAGAAGAAGGAGACTCTAGAAGGGTCGATCTTCTCGAAGATCGAACAACTCAGGATTACTCACAGAATGAGACATAGAACCATCTCTCGGGTTGAGACACGAGATACACATCAAGAGGGGTGGAAAGAAACGGATGACGAGGGTTCACTAGGTGGACAACAATTCCACACTTAGGAAGGTGGTAAACGGTTGTCAACGTAGCGAGGAGTTGAGTTGCCATGATACCACGACGAAACATCCTGGAGGAGGGTGATTCGTAGATTATTACCTTAAGTGGCAAAAGGAATTACTTTTGATTCAAAGATCATTGAAACTCTTCATACCAGCCTAAGGCAATTCACAACGATCGTTTGGAGGGGGTCGGTAGAATGGCATACTCGGACTTGGATGATGTGGATTACCTTGTTGAAGACAACGCAATGGATGATTTTTGCTTATCACCAGAAATGGGAGGAACCCGTGGTAGAATGGCACATTGGCGGTGCAAGCTGGGAACAAAATGCAAATGCTGGGAATGATTCTGGTAACTGGGGAAGAACCCAACAATAGAGAGTGAATTCACTGTTTGAGAAGATCATAGCATTGCCGAGGAAACTGAGAGCAAACCCAGTTAGTGCCGATGATAACACCTAGTGCTTGTGCGTGCTCTCAAGAACTTGAGCATTTCCATATTCATCAAGGTTTTACCAACATCCGTGTCAAGAATCCTGGCAACACAACATACCACCATGATGAACAACGATGGACGATGCAGATGCATAGGAAGATAACATCAACTCAGATTTCACCCTAGCGAGGCCAAGGGAACAAAATCTGGATGATCGACCGAGAGACATTTAGCACTCCACTTCTAATGTTCTCCTTGATGTGCTAGTGTAACCCATTCATAGATATGGTTTGATAACTAGAACATCAAGTAAAGGTCGGACTTCGGGAGCAATAGAATCCATAAGGAACAGTTACGGAGGTAAATCCTACGAAATCCTTATGGGGAGGTGGCCAACTTCCTCAAACAAGATACTACAATGATAGGTCTTCCGGCTGGGTGTGTTGGCCACGACATCCACTTTACCGGTTATCGAGGGACCAATATTATAGTTCTTGGGAAATGTTCCAACCATCATATCTGCCTGAGATTCAGATCTGGTTGGTGTCAGGATATTCCAGACTCTTCGAGTCTAGGAAGAAAATGAAAGTTTGCAACACAAATCGACGAGATGACGTTGCGAGATTCTTGGGAAATGAACTACGATAGCAAGCTCCAAAACATGAGCTGGTTCTGCTACACATGTGTGAACACGCTGCCTCAGACAAACATGATCACATGGTAGTCTTACAATAAAACACTACCGAGTTCTGGTTGGGAGCCATCATCGAGGATATCAAAGTTCTTGATTAAGCCCAGGTTAGCTCTTAAAAGAACTCCTTCTCCTAGAACAAATCAATTAGTGGCTTGGGGTGCTACGGAATACATATGGAGTGGAGGTAATTAATCTACCAAACCATAGTATACTTTGCACATGCATGACTGACTTGGGACGATTCCAGAGGAAACAAAACAAACCTTTCTCAAACCCACGGCGGCAACTTGCGCCAAATGCACATGAATTAGAGGAAGTCACTTCTTCCATCCAAGCATAGGCTTCATGAACGGAACACGAAGGCATTGCTTACAAAGTTTCCAACACTAGGTTGATGTTCAACATGAATCATGGGGGAGACAAAATGCTGCTGATGGGCTCAACAACAACTCATCGAATTTTCCATATCACTGGACTTCCACCATCATGTGAACACGGTGATAGTATTGGTCAGACCAAAGATGTAATGGTGTATGCTCGAGGGATCAACCACGAGTAAGACAACATTACGAGCATCGTTGGTACTGATTTGATTTGACGATAGCCCACACTCAAATCAAAGGATTGATAAGACAATAGGTCCAGCAACTGATCACAGGGACCAATCGATGAAGATATCATCTTTCTTCAATACACACTACTCAAGAATATCCCTTTGGAACAAACTAAGTCAGGCAAGCTTTTATCTTCCAACCCTCCCAGTTGTCGTTTAGCTTAACCAACTAGCTCAGGGATATCTAACACCGACTCTTGGAGAGAAGGTGGTTCACAAGAAACCAACTTGATCACGAGCTCAACATAGCGGTCAGGTGACAACCTGGTAATACTTCTGAGAAGATATTCAGAAAATCACGAACCACCGGTATGTTATTAAGCTCGAGAACAATCTTGCTTTTCAGGGCAAGACGATATGATCAATAGAGCAAGGATTTGAAATAATCCTAACTCATCGATCGAGGAGTGAACCAGGAGAATGGACTAGGTAGCACGATCAATCTTAGAATGATGATTCAATAACCAACACACTAAGAATGAAATTATTGTCCTTTAACTACCAAGCAATGGAGTTGCTAGCAGTATTGATTTCACACGCCATGATTCATTTGTCGGCATTCCGGTTACAATAACACGGAAACCACGAAATTATCAATGATGATCAGAAGTATTACTGCGTCAAGAATTCATAAGATGGTGTGCAATGCCCATGATATTCCTGATATAAAGATGGTAATACTTCAAGGTAGAACAGACCAGAAGCTGGATTGGCATTTTGATCTGCGGAATACAATTGCTTTGACCCAATCCTAGATATGGATGAGATTCTGGAGTTTGTTTCTCCTATTCATTCTGAAATAGATGGCTTGGCGGACCACAAGGGTAATAGGCATCGATGAACGAATGCACGCATACTCTTGACTATCAATTGATAGACGAGGGTCAGAATGCAACTGAAGAGAACAACTCAAAGGAACATATAATTTTCTGAGTTGTGGATGCATAGATTAGTATGTTGAACCAAGTTCAACATATTTCTTCCGGATAACCCATGCAGAAAGGTAGAACTGGCAGAGTCATGATTTATGAATGGAGAACTCCTCAAGAATAATCCTGTTGTGATATTTCAGTTCAACGATGAACTTCTGCCATAAGTAGTTCATGGTATCTGGAAGAAGAAGATACCACGGACTTCAAGGACTATCGCAAAGGTTACTAATATCCTAAAGGCGCTAGCAATTACTATCAACATGAAGTAATTAGAGTGAATCTCGGGTTCAAGAACCCAGGAATAGAATACCTACTACTAAGTAGCATCACGGGATGCTTTCGAGAATGAAGGCCAGAATCATCACGCTGGGAACACAAAACATGGCTAGACTACTAGATGATCCCCTAAGGCACCTAGGGTCATAATAATAACTCCAACATAAATGTCAAGGCAATGGAATACCTCAACTCAACAATTAGTGTGATTGAGCTGGCATAAAGGAACATCGAAACCAGAGGGAAAGGATTTTGCGAATGCATCAGATTGTTTAGAAACCTGGGATGACTCGGATAGCATAACGGCTGTAAATGCTCAGAAAAGATTTGAGACATTCACAAAAATGGTGGCATAACCACTCAGAAGCACAATATCAAGGTCTCGAGATCAATAATTAACATACAGAAGTACTAGGAACTGAAACGAGGCTTAAGTCCAACAATCTATAAGTCTACGGATTAGTAACACGTGATCCTGATAGAAAGAAGAGATAGCCTAGTTCTTAATCCCCGTAGGAAAGATAAGATGACTCAGATCAGAAGGGCATAAGGTATAAGGAGTAAAAAGAGCCTTACGTTCCATCCCACAATCAATTCCCTTATATAACTAAAGAATTTCTAGACTCAACTTCGACCAGTTTGGCTTGGTAATCCTACAGGCAGTCAAGCTCTGATACCAACGCTGTCAGGACCCCGACTCAATGCCACATCGACCTAGCATGTAACACCTCATATCACTTTGCGGCCTCACGCACGGTATTCCCACGGGTGTCGCCTTACCTTTGCCCGGGACCGTTTGCGCCTTTTGGCACACGTATATGACAGTGTCGCTAGCATCCATATGATAAGGAGCCCGGGCTGACATGGCTAGTCGTAAACCCAAAGTGGCACAGACTTACAGGGACAGGCATCCATGACCCAACATCGAACGTGTCGGTCATCAGCGAGTGAATCCAGGCTGTAGCACTGGGCTAGCAGGACTCCGGTGAACCGGGCTATAGCGGGCTAACAGGACTCCGGTATTCATCGCGTGACATTTCCCTGAAGGGACAGACACAGGAACGAAGAAGGACACATGCCGGCCAGCCTAAGTGTTCCGGAGCAGTAGCAAGCTACCAAGGCTCAATGGAAACACTAGGAGACATTTCCCGGTAAGAGAGGCTACTAAAGATAAACAACTAGATGGTCAGATCCCACACATACCAAACATTTCAATAACATACACACAATATGCTCGATATGTGCAAATACAACATGGCATCACAACATGACTCTATGACTCAAGTATTTAATCAATAGGCTCCAAGGAGCGAGATATTACAAACATGGGTCTCATGACCCAACACTCAGAGCATACAAGTCAAAGCACAAGCGGAAGCTATCATGTCTGGGTACAGACATCTATAAATGAAAAAGGCTGAGAAGCCTGACTATCTACCAGATCCTGCCGAGGGCACAAGATCGTAGCTGAGGTAACAAGCTAAACGTCGAAGTCCACGTGGAACTACTAGTGAGACTGAAGTCTCTCTGCAAAACCATAAAATAGGCAAACGTGAGTACAAATGTACCCAGCAAGACTTACATCAGATCTATCTACATATGCATCATTATCAACAAGGGGACGGTGGAGTTTAACTGCAGCAAGCCAGCTTTGACTCGGTGGCTATCCTGAACTACGACTGCAAGTAAATCCTTTGAGGTGGCGCACACGAGTCCACATATTCACCATATCAATACACCACTATGGATCCGCTCCCGTCTCCCTACGAGAACGCCATCCATAGCACTCAAGCTTATCTTGCGTATTTTAGAGTATCCACTTTTACTTGTCTATGAACTGTACAAGGGGTCCACGTTTCCATATCCGAGGAATCCGGCTATTCGAATAGATAATGTTAACCCTACAGGGGTGTACTTCTTCACACACGCTTTCGCCACTTATCGCCCTGTACACGTCATGTACCTCGGCAACCTTCAAGCGGAAGCCGGGCGAGGGAGTCGGCCACGACCTGACTAACCGAACAAGTCTCTAGTCCAGGTTTATCGCCTATTCGGGTTCCATCCGCAAGGAGATCCGGCCGGGGTGTCGCTCACGGCCCCAAACGATGTGTGCAGGGTTCCCAAGCCCACCAACCGGGTGCCACTTGGTACACCGTGCCACTGTGCCTAGTCTGTCCCAAGCCCACCTGTACCGGGTGCCACTTGGTAGACTACTAACACTACCTACAAACACCAGAAACTAGTTGCAACTCCTGGACAGAGATCAAGTTGATTAATAAGTCGAGAGAGCTTGGAGCGCCCGGAGCCCAATGTGTGGTAGTAACTGATCATGGATCACAAACACAGAACTCAGTTCCTGAGGACGGCTGCAATGAGACAACCCACCATGTACTCCTACATGGCCTCTCACCGCTACCTTTACCAAATCGTGTTCACACACTTAGCTCACCCATAGTAGGACATGTTCACACGCCTCTGATTCATCCCCGATGAATCAGACCTGACTCAACTCTAAGAAGTAGCAGGCATGACAAACAAGCATGAATGAGTAGGCACATCAGGGCTCAAACAACTCCTACTCATGCTAGTGGGTTTCATCTATTTACTGTGGCAATGACAGGTCATGCAAAGGATAAAGGGTTCAGCTACCGCAGCAAGTATCAAATAAGTCGTTGTTGTCCTAATGCAGTAAAAGAGAGCAGGAGCGAGAGAGTAGGATTGTATCGGAATGAACAAGGGGGTTTTGCTTGCCTGGCACTTCTGAAGATAACATTGAGTCTTCATCAGTGTCAACGATCACATCATCGGTATCACGTCTATCGAGAGGGGACAAATACCGGCAACACAGAAGGGAACACAATCAATGCAATGCACAATATGATGCATGATCATGACATGGCAAAATGAATGTGTTTTGGGCTAATGCATCTAGCAACAAGTTAAATGGGGTTGGTTTGAATACAAGATTCAAATTCAAACTCCATATGTGGTTATTTAAATGTCATTCACTTCATTTGCCCTAAACAGTAGTGATAAGTTGTTCTAACATGCATGAAAATGGTACAGATGGATTCCTTGAATTTTTCTGATAATTTTTCATATATAAATTATTTAATTTGGAGTTACGGTTGAATTTCTATGATTTATTGAAGTTTAAATCATTTTCTGGAATTTCCTGATTATTTTTAAATCCAGAAAATACTTATTGCGTCAGCCCCACGTCACAGTGACGTCAGCAGGGTCAACTGGCTCGGTCAAACCTGACGTGTGGGGGCCACACGTCAGTGACACAGGAGCTAATCCCGGTCAAACCCAGCGCTGACTGGGGTTTGACCAGGGGTGGGGCCCACTGTCAGTGGCTGTGGGGGTTGGTTAGGGCGTCATTAGCGCTAATTAAGCATGCCACGTCGGCAGTCGCCGGAGTTTCGCCGGCGACGACCCAAAACGCGGCGGAGACGCACCGGGGTGGCTCGGGTTTCGTCTATACTGCACCGTTCGGTGCGCCCTTTGGCTCTACGGGGAGCTGGCGCGATGGCGCGTCGAATGGTCGTGGTCTCCGGGCCTGGGGTGGCCGGAGTCGACGGCGGCGAGCTCGGTTGCGGCCGCCGGAGCTCGGGTGAGACACAGGCGACCACTAGGGGGCACGAGAGGGCGAGCTGCGGCAGGCAACGGGCTCGTGGAGACGTTCTGAGCACGATGGTGCACTCAGGTGGGAGCTCCAGTGGCTCTGGCCACGACGGCGACGAGGCACGGCGGCGGCGAGCTTCGGCCATGGTGGAAGAAGGAGCTAGGGGACGAAATCAGGTGCGGGGAGTGAGGGGAAGAGAAGAGGAGCTCACGGGGAGTCGGACGAGACGCTGAGTGGGCTCGGGGAAGCCTCTGCAACGGCGAATTGACGACGGCGATCTCCGGGCACCGGAGATGAAGACGACGACGCTCCGGTTGACTGCGGCCTCCTCTGGCCGCGTGCGTCGCGTGTGTAGCTCCACGGGGTCGGGGCGGAGCTCAGGGATGCATAGAGGGAGCGAGGGGGTGGCTGTGGCCCCGGTAAACGGCTTCGGCGGCGATGGGCGCCATTTGGGTGAGGAGAACAGAGGAGGGGGAGAGTGTTCCGGGGAGAGGATGAGGACGCGGGAGAGTGAGGCAGAAGTGAGAGGGGGTCGGGGGCTGCGTGGCGTCGCGGGAGGGACCAGGGGAGGAGGAGGCAGCCAGGCAGGGAGGAGGTGGCCGGGGCGCGTAGCCGCGCGCGCCGGGCGCGTGCCCGTCCTCCTGGCAGAGGAGGAAGGCGACAGGGGGGTAGCGGTGGCGGGCTGGGCCGCTGGGGGAGCTGGGCCGGCTGGGCTGGACAGGTAAGCGCCAGGTAAGCTTTGCTCTTTTTATTTATTGTTTTCTAATTTGTTCTGTTTTGTTTTGGTTTAGGAATAAATACTAAACCATTTTATAAAATCCTGAAAATAATTATGTGGCTAGAACTAAAATATACCAAACCACATAAAATGTTCCAGTAATTATTGGACATATATTATTTATATATCAAATATATATCCAATACAAATAGCTATTTATTTAATTCAAAGGCCCAAAATAATTTAACTCTGAGATACCAAAAATATTGTTTTGAGTTTTACCTCTTTGCAATATTTTCAGAGACTAAAAGGAGCATTTTATTGGACTTCTTTGAGGAGATTTTAATGTTGATCATTTTTAGAGGGTTTCTGAGGCTTTGAAAATTCCTCAATTCAAATTTCATTTGAAATAAAACATGATGCTCACATGAGGTCTAGCCTAGTGCATTACCAGAAGCTAGGGATGTGACAAAGACTCAATGCCACATCAATCTAGCATGTAACACCTCATATCACTTTGCGGCCTCACGCACGGTATTCCCACGGGTGTCGCCTTACCTTTGCCCGGGACCGTTTGCGCCTTTTGGCACACGTATATGACAGTGTCGCTAGCATCCATATGATAAGGAGCCCGGGCTGACATGGCTAGTCGTAAACCCAAAGTGGCACAGACTTACAGGGACAGGCATCCATGACCCAGCATCGAACGTGTCGGTCATCAGCGAGTGAACCCAGGCTGTAGCACTGGGCTAGCAGGACTCCGGTGAACCGGGCTGTAGCGGGCTAACAGGACTCCGGTATTCATCGCGTGACATTTCCCCGAAGGGACAGACACAGGAACGAAGAAGGACATATGCCGGCCAGCCTAAGTGTTCCGGAGCAGTAGCAAGCTACCATGGCTCGGTGGAAACACTAGGAGACATTTCCCGGTAAGAGAGGCTACTAAAGATAAACAACTAGATAGTCAGATCCCACACATACCAAGCTTTTCAATAACATACACACAATATGCTCGATATGTGCAATACAACATGGCATCACAAAATGACTCTACGACTCAAGTATTTATTCAATAGGCTCCGAGGAGCAAGATATTACAAACAGGGGTCTCACGACCCAACATTCAGAGCATACAAGTCAAAGCACAAGCGGAAGCTATCATGTCTGAGTACAGACATCTAGAAATGAAAAAGGCTGAGAAGCCTGACTATCTACCAGATCCTGTCGGGCACAAGATCGTAGCTGAGGTAACAAGCTAAACGTCGAAGTCCACGCGGAACTACTAACGAGACCGAAGTCTCTCTGCAAAAACATAAATAGGCAAACGTGAGTACAAATGTACCCAGCAAGACTTACATCAGAACTATCTACATATGCATCATTATCAACAAAGGGGATGGTGGGGTTTAACTGCAGCAAGCCAGCTTTGACTCGGTGGCTATCCTGAACTACGACTGCAAGTAACTCTTTGAGGTGGCGCACACGAGTCCACATATTCACCGTATCAATACACCACTATGGATCCGCTCCCGTCTCCCTATGAGAACGCCATCCATAGCACTCACGCTTATCTTGCGTATTTTAGAGTATCCACTTTCACTTGTCTATGAACTGTACAAGGAGTCCAAGTTTCCATATCCGAGGAATCCGGCTATTCGAATAGATAATGATAACCCTGCAGGGGTGTACTTCTTCACACACGCTTTCGCCACTTATCGCCCTGTACACGTCATGTACCTCGGCAACCTTCAAGCGGAAGCCGGGCGAGGGAGTCGGCCACGACCTGACTAACCGAACAAGTCTCTAGTCCAGGTTTATCGCCTATTCGGGTTCCATCCGCAAGGAGATCCGGCCTGGGTGTCGCTCACGGCCCCAAACGATGTGAGCAGGGTTCCCAAGCCCACCTCGACGGGTGGATCTACACTTGGTACACCGTGCCACTGTGCCTAGTCTGTCCCAAGCCCACCTGTACCAGGTGCCACTTGGTAGACTACTAACACTACCTACAAACACCAGAAACTAGTTGCAACTCCTGGACAGAGATCATGTTGATTAATAAGTCGAGAGAGCTTGGAGCGCACTGAGCCCAACGGGGCATTTATGTCACAGCCCTAGAATATTGTTTGTAAATAGTTGCATCTTCATCCAGGCATCATATTTAAATTTCTGAAACATGAATTGAGGATTGTTGAAGCCTCAAAACTTTAATTAAAAGCAGGGCAAAAGAACCCTGGAAATTGCATTCAGTGTTTCCAAAATGGCCTTAAATAATGTTGGTTATATTTGGCAAAGGTTTTTGCACCAAACCAAAATATTGAACATTTTTTTAAGGAGTTATTTTGGGGACTTTGAACTTAAAGCAATAGCTATTTGAATTTGAATTATATTCATATAACTAGAATATAATTTCAAATACCCCTGAAATATTTTATGAGCTTTTGGAAAAGTCCATCTAGCAACATAAAAATATTCAGAGAAGCTTTTGGCATTGTTTGAATTATTTAAATTCAAAACAGTGGCAAAAGATTAAATAAAAATAAAACAGAACAGAAATATAAAACAGAGCATCTTACCTGGCGCTTACCTGGTGGCCCAACAGGACCGGCCCAGCTAGGCCCAGCCCACCTCCTCCTCACTCCTACTGTCTTCAACCTCCTGCCAGTGGGCAGGAGGGCGTGTGCCCACGGCGCGCCAGCACACGCACGGCCACCGACGGCCACCTCCTGCTTGCCGCTTCGCCCTGGACTTTCCTGGCATCGCCACGCACCCCCCCGGGCCCCTCTCGCTCTCGCTCTCCCTCGCCCTCATCCTCTCCCCTGGACCCCTCTCTCTCGCCACCGAACACGCCCATCGCCGCCGTTCGCCGTTGCCGCGACCACCGCCACCCCCTCTCCTCTCCGACGCGCTCCCGAGCTCCGCTGTTCCGCCCTCGTCCTCCTCGTCGTCTCACGCGACCAGAAGGGCCCCGAGCAGCCGCCATCATCATCGTCTTCAAGCTTCGGCCCCGGCGCCCTTCTCCGTCGATTCGGCCACTCCGGCGCGCCCCCGAGCCCACTAACCATCCCTGCAGCTCCGCGGTGAGCCACTCTCCATTTCCCCCTGGAGTCCCCGTCGTCCCCCTCCCCTAGCTAGCTCCCCCACCTCCGCAGAGGCTCGCCGCCGCCATGGTCAACGAGCTCCGCGCTCGTGAGCTCGGCCGCTCGCCCGAGCATCACCAGCGTGCTCACCGCGCTCCTGCGAACCCGAAACACCCACGGGTGCTCCCTGCCATGTTCTCTAGCGCCATCTCCGCTGTTGCCCGAGCTCCGACCGCCGCCGCGAGCTCGACTCCGGCGAGTAGAGCGCACCCCGTCCGCTCCTTCCTGCTCCGTTGGATGCGGAAGAGCACGGGCTACCTCCTGGTGGCCTTCGCGCGCCCATCCATTGCCTGTAGCTCAACTCCGGCGAGCCTCCGCCGTTGATTTGGTTGTCGCCGGCCGAACTCCGGCGAAGTCGACGTGGCACTGTCATTAGTCGCTAATGACTCCGCTAACTAGCCCTCTCTCTCACTGACATACAGCCCCCACTGCCTAATTAACTTAGTTTAGCTCCTGTTTAGTTTTAACTAACCCCGGTGGGCCCACGCGTCAGTGTTGACTACGCTGACGTGGCCGTTGACTTGGTCCCACCTGTCAGTGAGCTAAGCAGCCCTGTGACACTGACGTGTGGCCCCCACACGTCAGGTTTGACCCGGACCAGTCCCTGTTGACCTGCTGACGTCACACTGACGTCAGGCTGACGCAATATTCCTTTTCTGGAATTTAGTTTATTTTATAAATAATCAGGAAATTCCAGAAATAGCTAAAACTTCAATAAATCATAGAAAATTAACCGTAACTCCAAATTAAATAAATTATATATGAAAAATTATCAGAAAAATTCAAGGAATCCATCTGTACCATTTTCATGCATGTCAGAACAACTTATAGCTGCTGTTTAGCACAAATCAATTAAATGGCATTTGAATAATCACATATGGAGTTTGAATTTGAATATTATATTCAAACCAACTTCATTTAATCTGTTGCTAGTTGCATTAGCTCAAAACACATTCATATTGCCATGTCATGAGCATGCATCATATTGTGCATTGCATTGATTGTGTTCCTTTCTGTGTTGCCGGTATTTGTCCCCTCTCGATAGACGCGATACCGATGATGTGATCGTTGACACTGATGAAGACTCAATGTTATCTTCAGAAGTGCCAGGCAAGCAAAACCCCCTTGTTCATTCCGATACAATCCCACTATCTCGCTCCTGCTCTCTTTTACTGCATTAGGACAACATCGATTCATCTGTTACTTGCTGCGGTAGCTGAACCCCTTTATCCTCTGCATGACCTGTCATTCCACAGTAATTAGATGAAACCCACTAGCATGAGTAGGAGTTGTTTGAGCCCTGTTGTGCCTACTCATTCATGTTTGTTTGTCATGCCTGCTACTGCTTAGAGTTGAGTCAGGTCTGATTCATCGGGGATGAATCAGAGGTGTGTGAACATGTCCTACTGTGTGTGAGCTAAGTGTGTGAACACGATTTGGTAAAGGTAGCGGTGAGAGGCCATGTAGGAGTACATGGTGGGTTGTCTCATTGCAGCCGTCCTCAGGAACTGAGTTCTGTGTTTGTGATCCATGATTCAGCTACTACCACGCATTGGGCCCGAAACCAATGGACCCTCTCGGCTTCTTAATCACCCTTGTCCTCTGTCCAGGAGTTGCAAGTAGTTTCTGGTGTTTGTAGTATGCTGGAGGCCGTGCGCATCGCTGACCGTAGGGGTGGGCTGTGATGCGGTAGGCACGTGGCCGGGTAAACCGGGCGCCCGTTTGGTGTCACGGAACCCTGTTCACATCGTTTGGGGCTGTGAGCGAAACTCCGGCCGGATCTCCTCATGGATGGAACCCGAATAGGCGATAAACCTGGATTAGAGACTCGAGTGTTTAGGTAGGCCGTGGCCGACACCCACGTTGGGCTTCCGCTTGAAGGTTGCCGAGTACATGTCGTGTAAACGGCGGTAAGTGGTGAGAGCGTGTGTGAAGAAGTACACCCCTGCAGGGTTAATATGATCTATTTGAATAGCCATGTCCGCGGTAAAGGACTTCTAGGTTGCTTATATCAGTTCATAGACAAGTGAAAGTGGATACTCTAAAATACGCAAGATAAGCGTGAGTGCTATGGATGGCGTTCTCGTAGGGAGACGGGAGCGGATCCATAGTGGTGTATTGATATGGTGAATATGTGGACTCGTGTGCGCCACCTCAAAAGAGTTACTTGCAGTCGTAGTTCAGGATAGCCACCGAGTCAAAGCTGGCTTGCTACAGTGAAACCCCACCATCCCTTTGTTGATAATGATGCATATATAGATAGTTCTGATGTAAGTCTTGCTGGGTACATTTGTACTCACGTTTGCCTATTTTATGTTTTGCAGAGAGACTTCAGTCTCACTAGTATTTCCGCGTGGTCTTCGACGTTTAGCTTGTTACCTCAGCTACGATCTTGTGCCTCGGCAGGATTTGGTAGATAGTCAGGCTTCTCAGCCTTTTTCATTTATAGATGTCTGTACTCAGATATGATAGCTTCCGCTTGTGCTTTGTTTTGTATGCTCTGAATGTTGGGTCGTGAGACCCTTGTTTGTAATATCTCGCTCCTCGGAGCCTATTGAATAAATACTTGAGTCGTAGAGTCATGTTGTGATGCCATGTTGTATTTGCACATATCGAGCATATTGTGTGTATGTTATTGAAATGCTTGGTATGTGTGGGATCTGACCATCTAGTTGTTTATCTTTAGTAGCCTCTCTTACCGGGAAATGTCTCCTAGTGTTTCCACCGAGCCATGGTAGCCTGCTACTGCTCCGGAACACTTAGGCTGGCCGGCATGTGTCCTTCTTCGTTCCTGTGTCTGTCCCTTCGGGGAAATGTCACGCGATGAATACTGGAGTCCTGTTAGCCCGCTACAGCCCGGTTCACCGGAGTCCTGCTAGCCCAGTGCTACAGCCTGGATTCACTCGCTGATGACCGACACGTTCGATGCTGGGTCATGGATGCCTGTCCCTGTAAGTCTGTGCCACTTTGGGTTTACGACTAGCCATGTCAGCCCGGGCTCCTTATCATATGGATGCTAGCGACACTGTCATATACGTGTGCCAAAAGGCGCAAACGGTCCCGGGCTAAGGTAAGGCGACACCCATGGGAATACCGTGTGTGAGGCCGCAAAGTGATATGAGGTGTTACATGCTAGATCGATGTGGCATTGAGTCGGGGTCCTGACAGCGTTGGTATCAGAGCTTGACTGCCTGTAGGTTACCAAGCCAAACTGGTCGAAGTTGAGTCTAGAAATTCTTTAGTTATATAAGGGAATTGGTTGTGGGATGGAACGTAAGGCTCTTTTTACTCCTTATACCTCATGCCCTTCTGATCTGAGTCATCTTATCTTTCCTACGGGGTTAGGAAACTAGGCTTTCTCTTCTTTCTATCAGGATCACGTATTACTAGTCCGTAGACTTATAAGATTGTTCGATTTAAGCTTGAGTCTAGTTCCTACTACTTCTGTATGTTAACTGATGATCTCGAAACCTTGATATTGTGCTTCTGAGTGGTTATGCCACCATTTTTTGTGATTGTCTCAAATCTTTTTGAGCATTTACAGCCGTTATGCTGTCCGAGTCATCCCAGGTTTCTAAATAGTCTGAAGCATTTGCAAAATCCCTTCCTCCCGTTCCGATGTTCCTTTGGGCCAGATTAACCACACTAATCGGTGAGTTGAGGTACTCTGTTGCCTCGACAAATATGTTGGAGATATTATTATGACCCTAGGTGTCTTAGGGGATCATCTAGTAATTTAGCCATGATTTGTGTTCCCAGTGTGATGATTCTGGCCATCATTCTCGAAAGCATCCCGTGATGCTACTTAGTAATAGGTATTCTGTTCCTGGGTTCTTGAACCCGAGATTCACTCTACCTACTTCATGTTGATAGTAATTGCTAGTGCCTTTAGGATATTAGTAACCCTTGCGATAGTCCTTGAAGTCCGTGGTATCTTCTTCTTTCAAATACCATGAACTACTTATGGCAGAAGTTCCTCGTTGAACTGAAATATCACAACAGGATTATTCTTGAGAAGTTCTCCATTCATAAATCGTGACTCTGCCAGTTCTACCTTTCTGCATGGGTTATCCGGAAGAAATATGTTGAACTTGGTTCGACATACTAATCTATGCATCCACAACTCAGAAAATTATATGTTCCTTTGAGTTGTTCTCTTTAGTTGCATTCTGACCCTCGTCTATCAATTGATAGTCAAGAGTATGTGTGTGTTCGTTTATCGATGCCTATTACTTTTGTGATCCGTCAAGCCATTCTATCACGGAATGACTAGGAGAAACAAACTCCAGTACCTCTTCCATATCCAGGATTGGGTCAAAGAAATTGTGCTCCGCAGAACAAATTGCTAATCCAGCTTTTGCTCTGTTCTACCTTGGAGTATTACCATCTTTTATATCGGGATTGTTATAGGAATTGCACACCATCCTATGAACTCTTGGTACAGTAATACTTCTCGCCATCATTACTCATTCCTCGGTTCCGTGTGGTTATAACCGGAATGTCGACAAGTGAATCATGATGTGTGAAATCAATACTCCTAGCAACCTTGTTGCTTGGTAGTTAAATGGACAATAACCTCATTCCTAACGTGTTTGTTCTTGAATCATCATTCTAAGATTGATCGTGCTACCTTGTCCATCTTCCTGGTGCACATTTCGATTGATGAGTTAGGATTTTGTCAAGTCCTCGCTCATTTGATCATATCGTCTTGCCCTGAAAAGCAAGATTGTTCTCGATCTTAGTAACATATCGGTGGTTCGTGATTTTCCGAATATCTTCTCGAAAGTATCACCAGGTTGTCACCTGACTGTTATGTTGAGCTCGTGATCAAGTTGGTTTATCCTGTAAACCACCCTTTCTCCAAGAATCCATGTTGGATACCCCTGAGCTAGTTGGTTAAGCTATGCATCAACTTGGAGAGTTGGAAGATAGAAGCTTGTCCGATATAGCTCATTATAAGGGATGTCTTGTATGTGTGTTGAAGAAAGTTGATATTTTCATCGACTGACCCTCGTGATCAGTTAATGGACCTATCATCTTGTCCAACCTTCGATTTGGGTGTGGGCTATCCTCAAATCAAGTCAGAACCAACAATGTTCGTAATGTTGTCTTACTCGTGGTTTTTCCTCGAGCATACACCATTATATTCTTTGGTCTGACCAATGCTATCACCGTGTCCACTTAACTATGGAATTTCTTTTAAAAGGAAACCCAGATGAATTGTTGTTGTGCCCATTGACAACATCCTTATCTCCTCCATGATTTTGTTGAACATTAAGCTAGTGTTGGAAACTTTTGAAAGCATTTGTTCATGCTAGCTCATGAAGCATATGTTTGGATGAAGGTAGTGACTTCCTTTAATTCATGTGCATCTGATGCAAGTTGCCGCCGTGGATTCGAGAAAGTCAATGTTGCTTTCTTTGGAATCATTCCAAATCAGTCATGCACACGTGCGAAGAATGCTGTGGTTTGAAGACTTGCAACCTTCAATCTATATGTATCCCTAGCACACCAAGCCACTGATTGATTTGTTCAAGGAGAAGGAGTTCCTTCATAAGAGCTAATCCGGACTTATGTAAGGACTTCGATACCCTCGTTGATGGTTCCCCCTCCTGAACTCGGTAGTGTTTTATTATAAGACTACTGTGTGGTCATGCTTGTCTGGGACAGCGTGTTCACATGTTTGTAGCAGAACCAGCTCATGTTTTGGAGCTTACTATCGTAGTTCATTCCCCGAGAATCTCGCAACGTCATCTCGTCGATTTGTGTTGCAAACTTTCATTTTTCTTCCTAAGACTCGATGAGCCTGGAATATCCTAACACCAACCAGAGCTGAATCTCAGGCAGATATGATGGTTGGAACATTTCCCTAAGAACTATAATATTGGTCTCTCGATAACCGGTAAGGTGGATGTCGTGGCCAACACACCCATCCGGTAGACCTATTATTATAGTATCTTGTTTGAGGAAGTTGGCCACCCCCCCATAGGGATTTCGTAGGGTTTACTCCCTAGTTGCCCCTATGGATTTTTGTATTCCCGAAGTCCGACCTTTTACTTGATGTTCTAGATATCAAACCATATCTATGAATGGGTTACACTAGCACATCAAGGAGAACATTAGAAGCGGAGTGCTAAATGCCTTTCGGTCGATCATCCAGATTTTATTTCCTTGGCCTCGCTAGGATGAAATCTGAGAAGTGTTATCTTCCTTTGCATTTGCATCATCCATCATCATTCATCGTGGTAGCAAGTTGTGTTGCCAGGATCCTTGACACGGATGTTGGTAAAACCTCGATGATTGTGGAAATGCTCAAGTTCTTGAGAGCACGCACAAGCGTTACGTGTTATCATCGGCTCTAACTGGGATTACTCTCAGTTTCCTCGGCAATGCTATGACCTCTTCAAACAGTGAATTCACTCCCTATTGTTGGGTTCTTCCCCAGTTACCAGAATCATTCCCAGCATTTGCATTTTGTTCCCAGCTTGCACCGCCAATGTGCCATTCTACCATGGGTCTCTTCCATTTCCGGTGATAAGCAAAAATCATCCATTATGTTGTCTTCAACAAGGTAATCCACATCATCCAAGTTTGAGTATGCCATTCTACCGAACCCCTCTAAATGATCGATTATGATTTGCCTTAAGCTAGTATAAAGAGTTTCAATGATCTTTGAATCAAAGGTAATTCTTTTTACCACTTAAGGGGATATATCTACGAGTCACGGTTCCTAAGGTGTCTCATTGTGGTATCATGGCAACTTAACTCCTCGCTACGTTGACAACCGTTCACCACCTTCTTAATTATGGAATTGTTGTCTACCTAGTGAACCCTCGTCATCTGTTCCACTCCATCCCTCTAGATGTATGCTTCGTGTCCTAGTTCGGGGAAGGCTGCTATGTCTCATCCCATGAGTTGATCCTGAGTTGTCCGGTCTTCTCGAAGACCGATTGTTCTAGAGTTTTCCTTTCTTCTCGTTGTCATGTTGGTTGGAGTTCTCAAAGCAAGACGTCGAGACAAAGATGAGGATCAAATCAACATCCTTGAGAAAAACAGTTGGATTGTGAAGATCGTGTTAGTTTTGTGTCCCCTCTGTCTTCTTACCTCACGTCTTGAATCTCGGGACGAGATTTTTGTTTAGTGGGGGTGAGTTGTCACAGCCCTAGAATATTGTGTGTAAATAGTTGCATCTTCATCTAGGCATCATATTTAAATTTCTGAAACATGAATTGAGGATTGTTGAAGCCTCAAAACTTTAATTAAAAGCAGGGCAAAAGAACCCTGGAAATTGCATTCAGTGTTTCCAAAATGGCCTTAAATAATGTTGGTTATATTTGGCAAAGGTTTTTGCACCAAACCAAAATATTGAACATTTTTTTAAGGAGTTATTTTGGGGACTTTGAACTTAAAGCAATAGCTATTTGAATTTGAATTATATTCATATAACTAGAATATAATTTCAAATACCCCTGAAATATTTTATGAGCTTTTGGAAAAGTCCATCTAGCAACATAAAAATATTCAGAGAAGCTTTTGGCATTGTTTGAATTATTTAAATTCAAAATAGTGGCAAAAGATTAAATAAAAATAAAACAGAACAGAAATATAAAACAGAGCATCTTACCTGGCGCTTACCTGGTGGCCCAACAGGACCGGCCCAGCTAGGCCCAGCCCACCTCCTCCTCACTCCTACTGTCTTCAACCTCCTGCCAGTGGGCAGGAGGGCGTGTGCCCACGGCGCGCCAGCATGCGCACGGCCACCGACGGCCACCTCCTGCTTGCCGCTTCGCCCTGGACTTTCCTGGCATCGCCATGCACCCCCCCGGGCCCCTCTCGCTCTCCCTCGCCCTCATCCTCTCCCCTGGACCCCTCTCTCTCGCCACCGAACACGCCCATCGCCGCCGTTCGCCGTTGCCGCGACCACCGCCACCCCCTCTCCTCTCTGACGCGCTCAAGAGCTCCGCTGTTCCGCCCTCGTCCTCCTCGTCGTCTCACGCGACCAGAAGGGCCCCGAGCAGCCGCCATCATCATCGTCTTCAAGCTTCGGCCCCGGCGCCCTTCTCCGTCGATTCGGCCACTCCGGCGCGCCCCCGAGCCCACTAACC